>NC_133755.1:164827488-165132655 GCF_036562045.2 Rhinolophus sinicus | reverse complement strand
TAAGACCCAATCTTATATAATTGTCTGGCTAGGTCTTATTTTCAGGGAAACACAGTAGTCCCTTATTCCCAAAGCAGAATGAAAACTTCCCTGGGAACAGACCATTCCATGAGGAAATAACTAAAGGTACCGACATTGGGAAGATTTCCAAACAGCTCACCCAGACCACCCTACAATAAAGCTCAAAATCATTAAATACTACTCATCCATTTAGACTTTCCAGTGTTTTCTTCCTCCAATCTTAATCATGGACAGGAATTTCCAAAGATCTGAAGAAAGTCTCTAGTATTTAAGCCCAAAACAAACAAACAAACAAACAAAAAAAACAATTTAAAGGAAAATTAAAACTCTTGGAAATTAAAAGTCTTAAAGGAGAAATGAAAACCTCAATAGAAGGTTGGGAGATAAAATTAGGGAACTATTCCAGAAAGTAAAGTAAAATGAAATAGAAATGGGTGAGATACATAGTAAATTAGAGTACCTGTCCAGAAGGTCCTATTCCAAATAATAGGAATTCAAGAGACAAAAGGAGAAAACACAAGGAAGAAAATAAAAATACTTTTTAACAATTTCCAGAAGTGAATGGACATGAACCTTCTACAGGACCCAGCCCAATGGATGAAAATAGATCTATAACAAAAAACAACATTGTGGAATTTCAGAATGTTGGAGACAGAGATTCTGACGTAAGAGAGAGAGAGAGAAAAGGTAACATATAAAGTATTAGGAATCAGAATGGCTTTCAATTCCAAACAGTAAAAATGAAATGGGAAAAATCCTTTAAACTTCTGAGGGAAAATAATCTACAACCTACAATGTTATACCTAGCCAAGCTATCAATCAAATATGGAGGTAGAAAGCAAACAAAACAGAAATAGACTCATAGAGAAAAAACTGATGGTTGCTAGACAGGAGGGGGTTTGGGGGATGAGAGGTGAAGGGATTAGAAAGTACAAATTGGTAGTCACAAAATAGTCACGAGAATGTGAAATACAGTATGGGGAATATAATCAATAATGTTATAAATACTATGGTGTCAGATGGGTAATGGACTTATGGGGGCGGGTCACTTCATAGATTATATAAATGCTTAACCATTGCAAGTACACCTGAAACTAATATAAAATATTGAATGTCAACTATAATATATATATTTTATATATATTATATATATACACACACATGTAGTCACAGGATGTAAAGTACAGCATAGGGAATACAGTCAATGGTATTGTAATTGCTATGCACGTTGCCAGAGGGGTAGGAGACGTGTGGGGGGCTATCACTTTATGAGGGGTGTAAATGGCTTATCAATGTTTTGTACACCTGAAACTAATAATAAAATTAAAATATGGGGTAGAATACATTTCCAGACATGCAAGGTTTCAAAAAGCTTACATCCTGTGCACTGTCTCAAGATTTACTGAAGAATGTGCTCTGCAACAAGATGAGCAAAAAGGAAATTCAACACAGGAGGAAAGGGAACTCCAAGGATAACAGCCCGGCACCAGAACTAGAGAGCTACCTGAGTCCAGAGTGGAAGTGTATGATTAAAGACTCAGACATATTGGAGGCTGTCAGCATAGGCACTGCCTTTGTAATCTGAGAACAGTATGTCCCAGTATATCGGGTTCCCACTCTGTCCTCTACTTGGCTTGTATAACCATGTCCCAATGAAGTGCCTGCTCTCCCCTTCATATTCTAATGTCTAGATAGCTGAAGACACTCATTTCATTTCATGAGAAGGTTCTTGAGAGAGATATAGGTAGGTCATGGTGAACTTAAGAGGCAGAAAATATAAAACATGCAAACAACCTCTAAGCGCTCTTCTGCAGGAGATCCAGGATGCTCCAAATGAGGTGACTTACGTTCCCTAGGACTCACCCATCACCTTGCTCACTGACATCTCCACTTGGGGCTCCTGTAAACTCTAGAAGCTGAAATCAGACTCAGAGTCTATTCTGCTCATTTTTTTCAAGGATGCCTTCATCAAATGGTAGTAAACATTGCCTTCATAGAGCTAGATTTATGCTTCTTAATTATTCAAAACCATACACGGTACTGTGTTTAGGGGTACCATACAGGTGATGAAGTCTAGATAGTACATAAGAGTTACCTGAAGAAAAAGAGTGAAACAAAATTGAGGATGGACCCACAGGTGGCTTCAGTGTTCTATTTCTTTACTTGAAGAGTGGGTTATGTGTTTATTATACCTTCTCCTGGAAAGCCATTAGAATTTTTACCTTCTCCTGACCTTTAACTGAAACAAACAAGCAGGCTAAAACATACTATGTCAACACACAGAATAAGCAACATAAAAGTATTAATAATGTAACATTAAAGTTTACAGGATGGTTAGAGTTCTGAGCTTCACCTGAGGTGCTATGATGACATCACAATGGAGGTGTGGATACAATGTATCACAGGTAACACACCCAAATGGTAATAGCTCCCGATCCTTAAGTTTGAATTGTAAAATAACAGTCGTTTTAAAATATCTGAAAAAGTGATTTTATACCACTCATGGACAATGCTTAAACAAAATAGGTCAAAATAAAGCAGGCAAATGCCTCACCCTACCTGGGATGCCTTAGGATGTCACTCCTTGCTAACATTAGGTTTAGATCCCATGGTTCCCTTCACATTTAAGCAATTCTTTCCTGAAACGTCTTTCCCAACTATCCATTCACATACGTCTTAGTGATTACTTACCTAATGCCAGGCACTGTTCTAGAGTGTGGTGATAGTGGTAAACAAAAATTCCCTGCCCTCAACTTCTAGTGAGAGATTAAAAAACAGGATACATTTCCAATGCCAATAGGTGCTATGAACATACAGAGGGGAAGGAGCATGAAGGACGCAAGGGAGGGATGTATGTGCTGTTTTAAAATAGATGGTCAGGGAAAAGCTGTGGGGAGGTGATCACTGGACACAATCTTGAGGGAGGTTTATCTGCAGTGAGAGCACTTCGTGGGGAACAGCAAGCACCAAGATTCTCATTTCAAGTGGTACTTATCACAGTGACGTGGCTCTGCTCGTTTTATTTTGCTGCACACACCCTGCCTCCTCAGATAATGCAGTCCTTGGAAGCAAAATCCTCCTGACGCTTTGGACTCCCAACATTTAGCACGGAGCTTATGTTAAGTTGCCCAGCATTGTTTATAGACAATTCAAATCATAAATATCCCCAAGTGTTACAAAATAATTCAAAATATCGTGCAAGAATTTATTCTCCAGAATAAAATTAAAATCTTTAAATCTGGAAGATAATCAACCTAAATCACAATATGTTTCACCAAGACTATGGCTTATAGCCACATTTTCTGAATTGCAAAATACGTATTGTGCTGATTTAAACCCTTTGGGTAAGGAACAGTAAAATTAGCTCATAAAATGGATTGTGAATAGCACAGTCAAAATAACAGTCCATGTCTAGAAGATTCTTGATGGTTGTGAGAAACATCCAACGGAGACAATTAACAAAATAAGTGGTCAGTCCTTTAAGGATTTAATACGTTCCCAATACTACCATAAACCATCATCTGACCATTTGCTTCCACAGGCTGGCACTGATACACACTTTCCAGTATTCTACTTTTGTAATGACAAGCTCTTTGCCAAGTTTTTTATGTCAGTGTTGGTTGGGTACCTAATGCTACCGTTTCTCACAGCTCTTCTAAAACTCCTACAATAATTACTTGGATTTAGAATTGATAACATATAGAACAAGATAATCACAAGCTTTGGAAAAACATAATCAAATGAACTACCAATGAAGACGCTTCCTCATCACTGGGATGGCAAATGCAGCTCACCTGCTAAAAAGAGTTGTGCCCTAGCCATTCTGTTCCCAACTCAGAGCAGCAGTGTCCAGATGCCTTTTCCAGAAGAGTCCAGGTAACACATTAGTCAAGGACACATGAACAAAGGTCACTAACAACTTGTCCACTGCAAGGAAGTCACAGTTACCAAATAATTAACAATTGTGATGGCGTCACTGCTTCAGCCTTTAAAAAGTTTAAAGAAAAAAACAAAACAAAAAAAACCCCATCGAAAAGTAGGGTGTTTTCAACTGTGCATTTTAATCAAGTATGAATGGTTCCAAGCATTAAATAATGTTGAAAAACAAGCTTTCTAGTTTAAACTGAAGTGAATATTTCTGACTTTCAGCCAGGTACTCACTGAAGCCAAGGACGTTTTCTTGATTATTTCTTCTTCTGTTTCCTGTCTTCACTGCTCCTAAATTCCCAAAGCAAGTCATCCAGTAACTGAGTCCCAACAGCCTTAATACTCAGTTTTACCATCCTTTTGAAATAACCTTTACATATAGCAAAGGGAAACAGTTTCCTACCAGTGAAACCTTCTCAGAAAAACTCTTACCACTCAGCATTTCAAAATTAAACTTAACTGGGCCACTTTTCTATATACAGCCAATTAAACCACTTAACTCCAGAAAAGGAGTGGCAAGGTTTCAAAGAATATTGGAGAACATCTGCAAAAGACAACTGGGACAACCACAGAAAAATAAATGAAGAACACACTAATTCCATTTAAGTTATGAAGACATTTACCTTTAATGTACTCGAACATTTCACATTCATGAAGTCATTTACTTCAGAGCAAATCTAAGCTTATCATATTAAATTTAAAAATATTACAATATTTACAAACTCGCCGGTATAAATACAAACATTGTACTGTTTTCCTTTAGTACCTGCCAATACAAATGGCAGGTCAGTGTTGTCTCCTTGAAGCTCCTCGTTGGCTCTTGAGCAGAAGGAGGGGCCCCTCACAGGAACATGCCTTAACCTAAATGTTCCACTGTCATAGCTTTAGCCCTTCAACATTCTTCTTCAAGTTCAGCAGTTCCTTTTCCTGCCTTCTTTTTTCCAGTTTGAAGGCTAATTTGTTAGCTTTCTTCTCTACCCTCCGCTCCTGTACAAGAATATATTCATGTTAGTCAAATCTTCAAACTAATTTTACTAAAGACTCCCAGGACCTCCCTGCCCACCAGCTCTCTGTAAATCTCACGTCTGAGAAAAGTGCTTTACCCTGCGCTCTTCTTTTATAGCTTGCTTTCTTGCTCTTTTATCGTCTTTGCTTTCAGTTTTGGAGCGTGGCTGGGTTGACACCTTGGGGAGATCACTGTCGTTAATCATCTGCATTCGTTCAGCTTGCTTTGCTGTGAATCCTTTCTTAGGTAAGACATCGAGAGGTATTCCTGTTTTAGAAGATATTCGGATTTGTCTGGGCTGAAATGAAAGACAAAAACAGCACAAGGGTTATTTCCCATTCCTGTTAAAAACGAGCTCTCTTATGACACATTGTTGACGCTTTTCCTGGCGGTGTTGCTAGCCACCGGAGGTAAGCCCACTATGAGAAAATCATTTGTACACTTCATTTCCTGCACTGCACATTTCAAATAGCTCAGGACATCAGGACTTACCTTTGGTTGATACTTGATAAGTTGTGGATGGTTATATAAATTTGAGTATGTGCCTAAAAACAAACAAAAAATTATAAATAAGTATACTTTCAGTTCAGCAAAACACTAATTTACATTACTATTTTTCCAACTTTGGTGTCTTCCTAGTTCACAATAACACTGGAATCTCTCTTAAAAATGTTTTTTTATATCATTTATACCTTAAAAATAGGAATTTTTTTTCCAAGTTATTTATTTTCCAAGTTATTTTAATCAAATATGTACCTTTTAAAACAGGTGATGTACTTAATACTTTAAAATTACTGTCGTACTTTCAGCAGTAAAATGGACATCAAAATACTTACTACAAATGGATTCACAATCCCACTTCTCTTTGACTTCTTCAAGAACTACAGTAACAATCTCTTCTTCCTCAGACCCGTCAAGTTCACTCACTGGCATGTCCTGGTCCTCCAAGGGTTCTAGAGTATTCAGTTTTACACAACTTTTGGTTGAGTTTTCAAAAATGAAGGTGGAGGAAGGGAAAATAAGAAAACCACCCATTATGATACTATATGTCACTTAAACTGCATTTAAAGTATGGAAACAACAGCACTTTTTAAAACTCACATACTCATGTGCTCTGTTACTTCCTCTCAAAATCAGCTGTATCTAGCCCTGCCTCCCCCTTTCAGCAGGTTTTGGACACTCATTCTGCTGACAGGAAGGAAAAATCTGTCTGCATCTTTGCAAGGATATAACACATTAAACAAAATAGCAGCTTTCCTGAAACAATCTTGTTCAAAGCCTTGAAGGCATGAGCCCATCTGTCTCTCCAAAGTATTCAAATAATTCACTTCAAGTATGCAGCTCTTATCCTGCTGTAGGAGCTGCACATGACAGTGATCGTGGAACATCAGACCTTCCTAGCAGATGTAAACACCCCATTAAGTTCTCCCGACAAATCACCTTAATGTGGGTGATGATTCACCAAATTATTTGGCTGGAAAGTTATACTAATCCGGCTGGAGAAACAAATTCTTGTCTTGCTATAAGTTGTAAATATCTACTTCTCAGAACGCCTGGCATTTCAGGGAGATTAAGAGTATATACGCTTAGAAGTCAGAGTAAGTTTTCAGTCAGAAAGGCTTAGAAGCACCATCTCATTCTTAAGTGGAATGTGACCTTGTTACTTCGCACTAGAACCCTCAAGTTCTTCCATCATGATTCTTAGGACAAAGTTTTAGAGAAAGTGGTTCTCAGTATGTTCCCACCAACTTTTATATTCAGCTTCAGAACTCTTAATATCAAAATGTGAGCCAAAGGTTATGGAAAATGTACCCCTTTCTTAATATGGATTCTAACTGGGTGATTCGATTCACTTGTACAATTACAGACTTTACTTGAAAAGGAAAAAAAGCAGATAAACAAGGAAAAGTTGCCGTACTTCTCTGCTTTCTCTTTATAGTAGTCATTTAAAACTTCCTCTAAGCGATTGCTGTCTACTTGAATGGAACCTTCCAATTCAGCATTATCCAGAGCTCCAATTTCATCATCATCATACTGTTCATAAAACTTGAATATATAAAGAGACAAGATACCATGAAAATGAATGTATTCATTAAGACTACAGCATTTAAATGTTTTTACGTTCATTTTATTCCTACATAATATAAGCATGACCATGAGATCACATCTATAACAATATGTGGAAGACACTGTACCTGGCACTTTAAGACTTATGTTCAGAATGAAGTAGGCTGCCACTGAATACGAACATGAAAGGCAGTTATTCTGTTCAGCTTGGAGAGAAAATGCTGGGCAGAAATCTTTACCTCAGAATATTTTACAGATACTTTCAAATTCATCGATTATGCAAACTAATGTACAAATTTCATTTATGTTTAGACAATGTTTTCTGTATTATTCAAATACTGTTCACACTGTCAGGCTTTGTAAAAGAGTCAGAGGGGGTGATGTAACTTCTGAAGGGAGGTTATTTGTAGCAATAGTTTGCTTAGTTCTTTCAGCGAAGAGGGAAATTAGTACTTATTTAAAAGGCAGCAAAGTTAGAACCTTTACCTTAGATTTACTTTGAAGAAAGCCATCCATCCATCACTGAACAGTTCATGGTTTAAACTCCTACCAAATGCCAGACACCACTTTGGGCCTGGGGGTATATCAGTGAGCAACACACACACACACACAAAAGCTGAACGAAATGGAATTCTGTTCGTGCTTAGGCCAATGCTTAAAGGAAACAGCAGTCTTGGGGATTGTAACTGGAGAGGTTTGGAGTCAAAATGTCAGCATTCTAAGAGCAAAGTCAGGCTGGATAAGCCATGTTTTAATTCTACCAGAATTAAAATTAGGGTGGTTTTATGGTCCGTTTTAATAAAAGTTACAGGCTGTTTCTAACGCTGCAAGTTCTCGCTTTGGATTCCAGTGTCCTATAAAATTAATTAGGCACTAGGA
The DNA here is from genome assembly GCF_036562045.2 of Rhinolophus sinicus. Classification (NCBI taxonomy): domain Eukaryota; kingdom Metazoa; phylum Chordata; class Mammalia; order Chiroptera; family Rhinolophidae; genus Rhinolophus; species Rhinolophus sinicus. The sequence continues at coordinate 165,124,755 of NC_133755.1, read as the reverse complement.
TTAAAAGGCCCTTAACTGGGGACCTTACCTTCTCAAATCTCTCATCATGCAGGGTGAGCTGCTCATTTCTCCTCATGACTGAGGAGGTCATAGAATACTCAGTAAAGCGACTTTTCGTTTCCTCTTCCCAGAACAAATGATGTCCTAGAGCCCCAAGAGACTGTCCAGAGGCAGTCACGTCCTCATCTGATAATGAGCCTGCAGAGCCATAGTAATCGTCACTACCTCCTTCCTTCTCATCAGCCACGTCGTCCCACTCACTGCCATCTTCAGCCTCAGGTGTCCTGAAGTCAGTGATAAATTAATTGTCAAAACAACTTGAAAAACAACAGAACCCAATGACTTTACACGAGTGAAATTTGGGGGTATCTGAGGGAGGATAATTGCTGAGGCAGGAACAGCTGTGCTGCCTGGCTGCCTGGCGTATTTGCAGAAGTGAGGAACAAGCAATCAGGCAACTTGCACTTTAGCCCCACCTGCTGATGGTTTGTGAAGAGCTCACGTCGCACATTCTCTGCTCCAAACCACAGAAGTCTCACACTAAATGCTCTCAAGTCTCTTTCAGGTGTAACATTCTATGGTTACTTTCCTATTAAAGAAGCAAGAGTCATGTCATCTCTGCTTCGAAACCAACCACACATACCGTATATCCATTCCCCCTTCCTCTTCTCTGGGCTTATTGGCCTGAAGGATAAAATCATCTTCAAGCATATTATCTGGATTATCAAAGTCAAAATCATCATCAAGAGCAGCAACAATGTCAGGATCAAAATCCAGCCGAGGGCCTAGGAGGAAAACAGAAATTGAGTAATAATTCCCAAGAAAGCATCGTCGTTTCACTTAATGTAATCCGAGCACCTATTATACTTGTATGCCAGATTCCATGTATTGAGCATAAAAGAATGATTAAGGAACTTTAAGAAGTTCAGTCTAAGTGAAAGAGAGATGGATGACTGCAAGAAAATAAAAAAGGAAAAAAAATCCTTCTGGTTTCAATATCCACTGGTAAAAAACCCTTCCATTATAGATCTACAATATTATTCTGTGTCTATTTAGCAAAATTCAAAGCTTTGACCTGCAAGAAGAAACTGGGCTTTAAATTCACCCATTAGAAATAACTCTTACCTGTTAGAAGTAACTCAAATTAAATATTTTTAGCCTGTTAAACCTTATCTGTTCAGACTGAGATTTAGTAAATCCCAACCTGTTTCTTCAGCTGTGTTCTATAAGTAAAAATACTACAGAGCCCAAGAAAAAGTTTTAGGTTCAAACCTGTAAACTGACACGGCTTCCAACACCCTTCACAACGTGGCCACTGCTTGATTCTCAAGCCTCATTTCATAGTAATCATTCCCCTTCATTCTAGGCATGCTGAAATATGTTGTTTCCTATATTCACGTTCTCCTGCTTTGGCACATGTTTCCTCTGTCTGGAATAGCCTCTCCTTCCCACCCCACCCTCCTTCATCTACCTGCTTACCTTCTACTACCTAAGAAATCAACCTAGACATGATTTTCTCTAGGACACCTTGCCTAACTCCTCAAGGTTGGTTTGATGCCTCATCATTTATTCGTTTGTATTGGAATCGTAATAGCCCATTTATCATCTGTCTTTCCCAACTGATGGTAAATTCCTTGAGGTCAGGGATTATGCTTTATTCTGGTTTAACTCAAGATCCTATCACAGAGTGGCAACTCAAAGATCTGTACAATAAATAAACACTACATGACAAGTGCTACTCAATAATTAAGGCAATTTAGGAGAAAATACCAAACATCACTTCTGTGGACTTTTGTGTTTATTCTAAAATACAATGTTGGTACTGCAAAAAAAAAAAAAGGTAATTTTTCAGTGTATCTGGAATAGATGGTAAAATGGAACTTCTACAAAATACTTCACACTCTTGTAAGAACTCCTAAAAGCTAACATACTAAGTATCTTCAAGATTATGCTACATGTACATAAGGCTAAGTATCACTGATTCCTTTGTAAGAGACTAGGTCAAGGTTAAAATTCCCCTTCTAAAAATCACCAAAAATAATTTTCCCACTTTCCTCTCCAGATAGGAACTTCAAAGACTAAGAATTTGATGGCAATAAAAGAAAAGGATGCCAATCACACTCATCCTTTTCTAGTGATCTCTAATCTGAATTCAGGCACATCTCAATTGTTTCAACACTATCAGGAAACAAAAAAACTCTGTATCATTAGTATGTTTCTTTTTGTTAAAAGAGTTATATCCATTTCAAAAGGTAAAGAAACGAAACACACCTGAAACAGGAGCTGCTTTATTTAATAATCCAACATCTTCCTCAAACTCTGATGCAAACACTGATGAAGGCAACTTAATTCCTGTGGTCTTGAAAAAGAAATTATACAACGGTTAGGTTTATTTAGCAATACTTCTAAACTACTAGACCGGGTTGAAAAGTGTCCCCGCAAAATTCATGTCTGCCCAGCTCAGAATGTGTCCTTATTTGGAAATAGGATCTTTGTAGATGTAATTAGTTAAGGTAAGATGATACTGGATTCTGGTGGGCCCTAAGCCAATGACAGGTAGGTTCTTGTAAGAAGGCCATGTGAACACACGAAGACACACAGGAGAGAAAAGGCCAGAGCGATGTATCTACAAGCCAAGGAACACTAAGGATTGCTAGCCACCACCAAAAGCTCGGGGACAGGCATGGAACAGGCTCTCCCTGAGCCCCCAAGACAGAACCAGCCCTGTCAAAAGCTTGATTTCAGACTGCTGGCCTCCAGAACGGTGGGAATACATTTCTATTGTTGTAAGCCACCCAGTGGTAATCTGTGGTCATCTGTTAGGCCGGTCCTAGGGAATCGGCACAGCTACTTTCTGGGCTCCCTCTCGTGTGCTCCAGTTTTACTTTTTAATGATTATTCCACCACCATCATTTCAAAAGCAACTTCCCTGCAATACTTCACAAAACTCTCTCCAGGATATTATTCCACTGAATCCTCACAAACCCTTCAGGAATCAGCATGTTTTAGGGAGACAAAAGCTAAGAAACATTAAATGGCCTGCCTGCCTGAAACTGGTTAAGTGAAGTTCTGGGATTCAAATCCAGGTCGTGGAACGCCACTCTCAAGTTTCAAAACAAAATTTTTTCCCTTAAACAGAGATAATGTCCTAATCTCTATAATGGCACAGCCCTTCTGTGAATTAGTTGCCGTAAATCCTAGGCGGTCATAAAACATTTCTTTCCATCCCTGTATCCCTTTGAACTCTCTTGCACACAGTGACTTCACATCAGTCTTTTGGGCACGATCTTCCTCATGGGTAATCCAGACAGATTACTGCGATCACGGCTTAGCTTGTCTACACCTAATCCAACCTTCACGTCACTGGTGGATTAAACTCCTTTGATATTTTATGTGATCTTCTGATCTTCCTGAATTTTTAAGGCTCTGTAAAATCAAAGCCTACTCTATGTACCCAAACTTCTTACTGTTACTCAGTAACAGGACCTCTACGTAAATCAAGTCCAGCTCCTCACATCATGGAATGATTCAAAGCAATTTATGGAGCACACACGTGCCAGGCACTACCTGTTGTCCCTTCTTTCTGGCTGGAATTCCCTTCCTTTCTTCAATAGACACCTCCTTCAGTGGCCAGCTCAGTTCTTCCTGCCTCTATGAAGCCTGTCTTGATTACCGTCCTGGAACACGGTGCGAACTCCCCTCATTCTTCACACCACACAATCAACTTCAAAATGTGCTGGCACGTATTTTCTGACTTGTCCTTATGCTTCAGTTTCATTTTTTCAACCAAAAGGTTAATAAGGTGAGGGTCACCATCAGATGTCACCATTTCCGTGTGCCTCACCACCCACTCCCCATCCTCAGGTGAGTAGCAGGTGTGAAGCTGAGATGTATACTGTCACCGGCTCAGACAGAGCAAGCTGAAATGGAAGCCTCGAAAGAGCATGAGTAAAAAAAGCTACATATAGGAATGGACCCCTTGCAAACTGTTATGGTTTCCAAAGTGAGTTTCTCAATGGCATAAACATGGGCCAAGATCTGGTTTCCTGCTGGAGAGTCCTTTTTGTTAAAAAAAAAAAAAAAAGGTTCACTACATGTAATTCACATACCATATAATTCACCTAATTGAAGTGCAAACTTTAATGATTTTTGGTATGTTACATTAATTTTTAAAAACTGTGGTAAAATATATACATGGTCTTTTTTAAAAGATACCACTTGTGATTATTAATCCTTGGAATTTAAGGATTAAAGAAGGGGAGATTACCTTATATTTAGTGAATCTACCTTTGGAGATTGTTTTCAAATCTTGAGAAATAGTCAAAGAATCATATACACGATTAGTGTTTATAGAGTGATTACTGTTTTTGAAAAGAAGAGTGTAAGTCTTTTTGTTGGTTACAGTAGTTACTAAATATATTGAGTTTGCCCAGCTGCTTTATACCATGACAGCACCTGCTTTCCTTCACGTGAAAATCAGGGACCACTCAAGCAGTGTTAATTTTTTTGTACTGCCTTTCTCTACTGCTTTACTTTCTGTTTTTAGGGCATATTCAGCATTTCTGATTTATTCAATTTTGGTGGTTTGTTGCAAGTTACTATAAGGTTAAAAAAAAAAGCACATGAAACTCATCTAGATTTTTGTGTCATGCTACCGAAAACCAAAGGAAATTTTGTGTTTAAACATAATTCACTCATCTTTGTAATCACTGAAGTGTCCACTTAAGAGCCTTATTCTGTTAAAAAGCCAATCAGGGGGTGGCCAGATGGTTCAGTTGGTTAGAGCACGAGCTCTTAACAACAGGGTTGCCAGTTTGATTACCACATGGGATGGTGGGCTGCGACCCCTGCAACTAAGATTGAACACAGCAACTGGGCTTGGAGCTGAGCTGTGCCCTCCACAACTAGACTGAAAGACAAGGACTTGACTTGGAGTTTATGGGCCCTTGAAAAACACACTGTTCCCCAATAAAAAAAATAAATAAATTTTTAAAAAAGGGCATAAAATGAAATAATGAAGAATTAAAAAAAAAAGCCAATCAGATAATGACTACTGTCACACAAAATGAAATGAATAAAGAATAAAAGCTTATCTTGTACTGTGAATAAAATTCAGCCAGAAGAAAGTTAGGACTTGATTAAAACTTTCGTCTGTGAGATAAAGAAGTTGAGCCACTATTGGACCCACCCCCCCATTCGCTGTAGAAGGGAGTCAATAAGTACCCTACTATTGATCTAACAAGCCTTGAGGAAGGAGTACATTGGTTCAGAGATGTGACAGTGGGGTGTGCGGCCTTACAAGAAAGCTATGACCTGCTCAGTGCACAGCTGCAGGTGTTACCTCTTTTGAGAAGATACCCTGAAATCTAACCCTTTCAACTCCCCTTAAGCAACAAGGTATGGATTGGAGGAGCTAGGATCACATCTGCAACGAAGAAAAAAATGCCTGGACCATGACAGGATTGGAGAATGAGAAGGAGGGGAACTTGGTGCCCTTTTTATCTCTTCCCTTTTGTCAATAAACCCAATAAATGACTGTCTCCTTTTTCTAAGTGCCAGGTGATATAAAAGTTTCACAGAGAAGTTTATGCTAATAGTAAATAAGATACCGGTAACAAAGGTATGCAACATATGGGCATCCTTAACATAAACGGGGAAAACCAGAACTTAAATTGGTAGCACTAATTTCATATAAATATGTGCTCGCGTATGTACTGAAAAGATAACGTGTTAAAGTGAACTGCATTTTTGTTAAGAGAAATTTCATTACAACTATTGCATCTATTCTCTTTGATGATTAGTCTGCAGCTTTTAAGTGTTAAATCTGAACATTCTACAAAAGTTCTACTATAGAACAGTTTATAAGGCTGCAGCAGTTGTTGTTTACACATAGAATATCCGCTGCTTTTCTTCTACTGAAAAGAGCTATCTAACATGACTACGTCTATCCAAAGTTCTCTGTCAAAGGCTGTTATTTTTGACAACTGCCACCAGAGAACAGGCAGCCTACTCTCTGATTGTGTATATGTGTGCACACACATACAACTTTATGTGAGGGCACGGCCTATCTGTGTGCTCCTCAGACTGAAACTTTGTTTCTTGCAACAGTTACATTGATTTAAAAATGGTGGTTTTTGTTTTTTCACTCACCCCTACACATTCTCTCTTAAACTTAAACTGTTGAAAAGTCTTACTGAAATTACTGAAGTTTCTTCGTCTTCATCTTTCCTGTTGGGTACACTGACGGCACTGGTGGGAATAAGCTCCGAAGGCCCAGAAGGTTCCTTCAGATGCTGCAGGTAGTCATAGTCGTCATCAAAGAACACCCCATACTTCCTCTGTTCTGCTCGTCTTTCTTCATCATTTATCTAGGAAAACAAGCAAAAGAGAATTAGTACCTCCTCCAAGGATAAGGCATAGGAACCTTCCAGTGAGTACAGCTTTCAGAATGGAAGGCGGATGGCATATGGATAGTCTGGCTGATAGAGGTGAGATAATGAATTCTTAAACTCACAAAACACAGAGCTTCTCAACCATTGTGCTACATAAAATTAAGATGGAATGAAAACAATTCTTCCTTCTACTAGACATTTCTGTGCAACAATTCAAGCCAAGACACACAATTATTTTATCATGTACTTGGAGGGTTAGGAAAAAAGACTTGAGTGCCTCGAAAAATTAAGTACAATTTCTTGTATTTATATGCAAAGAAACTTCTCAACATACCACACAAACTGGATTTACTGAAAAGCTATTAATAAATAGGGCCAATGTTCCCCAACATTTCCTTTCATGTTACCCACACTTAACAGGTATCCTGCCTGATAATCACCAAATCAACCTTGTGAAGGTTCCCTGGCATTTTCTAAAGCTAACTCATGAGCTTCAATGTTTTACACTTCATGAGATGAGTGACCAGAAGGCAAAACGCAGGTTGTGGTTATGAAATTAAAGGATCTTAGGGAAAGCAGAGATTGGGCACTTGGTTGTACCCTAAATAACATCATCCAGTATTGTGGCTGATGGTTGAGTAAATATTTACCATTACTCTGTAAGATTTACTCATTTAAACATCTCAAACAAAGATGCTTTATCCTCTCAATCAAAATATGCATAATGTAAAAATCAGCACAGTCACAAAAAATTATTTCTGTGAATTTATTTCCCAAAACATCAGTTACCTGAGAATAGCAACTGGCTAATCTAATTTATAAAAACCACCAAAAGTGCCCCTACAAACTTATTGGCTAAAGCACAGGACCTACTTTCTGTGTAGGCAACAGAACCCTCTGGGGTGCAGTCTCATCTGCTGCTAAAGGATCTCGTTGGCTCCGATGGACCAGGTGAAAAGACACAGCTTTCTTCTTTTCTATAAAGGGCTTTTTCTTCCTGTGAGGCTTCAAAGGACAGAATCAGAACAAGCCATTAAAACAGAACAAAAAAACCAGTGAACAGTATCAGTCCACGCAGGCATCTTCAATAAGTTACGTGAAAGATCAACAGATTTTTGAAACCTACACTTCTAGGGAAGGCAACAGCAACTACCAGTTATGTTCTATAAAATCTGTACTTACCTTCCTCCAACTAACATTTGTTGGCACCCACTGTGTAGGTAGACCTGGTTATGGGTGCTGGGGATACAGCCATAGGGAAGTCAGACAAGTCCCTATTCTTCTCAAGCAAATCAAAAAAAGTGGTTTCAGGTAAAGGAAATAAAACAAAACACAGTGATGTGCAAATGGTTAGAGGGTAACTTTAGACTGGGTGCTCGGGGAAGGTCCCTGGCAGGTTGAATCAGAATGACAAGGAGCCTGTCACCAGAGAATCTGGATAAGACAGTTGCAAGCAATATACACACTGCAGGTACCAACTACTATATGAAACCACCACACAGCAGCTAAAATTTAGTAAGATTCATCGTCCCTTTCTAGATCTGTATTTCACTACCCAACCTTGGTTTTCTAAACCGAGAAAGCATCATCCCAGTTGAGTAAGCCACCTTGCTTTGGGCCGAACCTTTGTCTCTCCCGTTAAGTCCCCTAACCCAGAGCAAACAGACGGGCAGACACCTGCCACTCCAACGTCTGGAAAGACCAGCAAATCCCTTTCCGCCCGACCTCATGAAGCACAGGGAGACACGTCTGCGTCCTGTGTCACAGGTTTTGAGGCTCCTCGGGGCAAAGGGGAGGCCCACTCTAATCTGCCAAGTATGCCCAGGGTGGTGAGGGTTACCCATAGCGGCCACTGCGCCGCAAACGGCCTCCCCGCATCTTCGGACAAACCCTCCCGGACCCAGGCCGCAGGGGCCACTGGCACTAAAGGAACCATCCTGGCCTCCGCAAACCCAGAGCGCCCCGCCCCCGAGCCAAGTCCTGCTCACCATGTCGCGGCCGCGGGGCGCTCACCCCAAAGCGCGGCGACTACACTGTCCTAGCCCCGGGGGAGGTGACACGATTCGTCCCGAGCGCTCCAAGGCCCAGCTCACAGCGGCGTCTTTAGGCCTAAATACACGTGCAAACCGAACACCGGGACGGGAAGTCACGCAGCAGGCCGTGGGAATGGACCAATCGCCGGAGAGCTGAAGCGTCGCGACCGGTAGTTACGCAGCGCTCACGCAGTCTCAGCGATCGCGAGAAGCTCTTGGAAGGTGGGGCCGTCCCCACCCCCGGGGGGCGGGGCTTTTTCCCGCCAGAATTAAGTTCGCTGGGAGAAGGAACCACACGCTCCCAGGGGCGGTCAGGCGCGGAAGCGGATGCTGTTTGTGGGGGCACTGGCTTTTCTAGCGCCCTCTACCGAGGACAGCGTCGACGAATTTAGCATCCCCATTGACAATTGTAAAATTCCCGACTGTAAAACAAACCAAACACACACACAAAAACGTACCCAGAAGGGACTTGGCTACCCTCCCAAGTCACTGAAGTTTCAGGTTCCATCTTTTCTTGGCGGGTGCAGAGGCGGTTGCCTAAGCAACGGAGGATCCCAGGGCCTTGCTATTCTAGGCTGTACCAGGCTTAATCAGGTCTTTATGTTACACCAATTAATGAACTGTGCGTTGAAATGTCCAGTTAACAATACCTCTGAGACTGTTGGCGGTAGAGGCGTTTGAATTAGTATATTCAGAATCCGTTTGGTGTTTACATATCTTATAAGGTGGAAACTAATGTTTATTCTCTTCCAAGCCCTTCCTCAAGTGTTTTAATGTGGTTTAAGCAAAGAGGCCATAAGCACACCTCAGGAAGATTCCAGGCAGGTGCTGGCTCACTCTCATAGCTTTTCCTGGACAAAAGAGGGTGGTAATGCACTTCAAGTTTTATCAGCAGACCTTTTCTCAAATTTGTGTTTCCCCTTCCCAATTTCTGGTGTCTTTCCAACATATGAGTTACCTTGGATTGTGTCTTTATGTCATATTACTATTACTTGTATTTATGGAATATAATTTTTTATTGCAATAAAAATTATAGAAACGACTTAGATTAGGACCACAGAACTTGTGCTGGGATATGCTTTGCAGCAGAGATAATACATAACAACATTTTTATGTGTCATACATTGGTTATAATTAAGCTCCATGAAGGCAGGTTTAATTTTGTTTTGAACTGTTTTGTTTACTACTTTGTCTATCCTTGGTGCCTAGAATAATGACTGGCACATATACTGAATAAATATTTGCTTAAATAAATTAACGTTTGGTACTTTATCTGAATTATCTCATGTTTTCCTTATACCACAACACTATGACAGAGGTGCTATTAATCTTCATTATCTTACAAATACTAAAACTGAGGCATAAGAAAGATAAGTAACTTTCTAAAGGTCACACAGCTAGTAAGTGGCAGAGCAGGGATTTAAACCCGAGTCTAACTAGAGACTGGCCACTTAACCATATTGCTTGGTGTTTTTTTTGTGTGTTTTTTTTTTTAATATTGTACTTGTGTATATATATAGTATAATATGTATACACACACCCATACTGGTCTAATACTAACACTAAACACACTGCACTATGTACTTTGTATTCATTATGTTGTTTAATTCCTTTGATAAGCCTATTAAGTACAATTAGAAAACACTAAACCTATCTTATAGATGTGGAGCCTGAGGTTCAGAGAATCGAGGTGACTTGTCTAAGGTCACATAGTAAGTGGAAAAGCCTAGATGTGTAGCCCATCAGTCTGGTTCAGGAAGACCACACTCTTAACCATATGCTACACTGTCTCCCTAAGGCAGTCAGCCAGCAATTTTTGTCCATTCTACCTTCTAAATATTCAAAGGTATCACTTCTTTAACACTCTTATTAAATTTATCATTTTAAATACTCTAATCCAGTCATGTCATTTCTCTATATAAAACTTTCAATGTCCATCCTCTGGCCTCAGGATAAAGTGCAAACTCTTTTGCATGACAGGCAAGACTTTATATCACCTGATCTCTACCTATCAATTTAGCATCATGTACCTTTATTCCCCCACATACCACTGTATGACCCAGTCCTGACAAACTGTTCGCAGTTCCTAAATGTACCTAAAAGAGATTGGCTTTCTCATGCCCATCTAAAAGGCTCCTCCTCTTTACTCCCTGTTCTTTAAGTGTTAGTTTAGTTATTTCTGCCGCTAGGAAAATTATACAGACATACCCTGAAGATACTGTTTGCTTGGTTTCAGACCACCACAATACAGCAAATATCTCAATAAAGTGAGTTGAAATCTTTTTGTTGGTGGAGGGTCTTGCCTTCAATTTGTAAAAATGCAATTTGTGTGAAGCACAATAAAAATGTAGCACAATAAAATGAGGTATGTTTGTGTTCTTCAAAATTAGGTCCCATTTCAAATGTTTTCACTGTATCCTGTGATTACACTACTCTACTCAGTTACATTAAATTGACAATCCTTACAATTTTCACCTGTTTTTAGAAGCAGACTGCAGTAACCTACTTGAGGGCAAGGATTTTTGTCTTGCCAACTTTACTTCCCCAGAGTATAGCATAGTAGGGACTCAATAATAATTACACTGTTCAATGCACTTTACATACATTTTCTCATTAAATTCTTACGCAAGGATTTAAGGAGACATACTATTATTATCCTTTTATTTTTACACATTAGAGATTGAGGAGCAGAAAGTTAAGTTACTTTTGCTCAAGGGCCCGGAGCCATAAGTGAAAAAGCCAAGAGTGAACCCAGGTGTAGCTTGAGAATCACAACTTTAACCATTACAATGAACCCCATTTCAAAAAGCCAACACGTATGGTGAGCTTACAGGTGTCATACACTGTTCTGGGTTCTGGATATAAGCTTATTGGGTATTTATTGAATAAAATATCTAGCACAATGCATTCATTAAGAATGGTATTATACAAAACCCTGGCTTGTCTTTTTTTTTTCCCCCTTCTTCCTCCTCTCCCCCCACTCTGGTTCAAGACGTTGTTTCTCAGTCTAGTTGTGTAGGACACAGCTCCCTGGCCCATGCTGGTATTATGAGCCTTGTGCTCCCCCAGCCGAGGCAGTCGGTGGCCAGTTGTCTGTCAGCCGCTCATGGTAGCCTACAGCAGCACACACCAGCCCACAGCAGCCCACCGGCCACTCACAGCGGCACTAAACAGCCGGGCAGCTCAGGCCAATCTCTGGCTGCTCACTGCAGCCCAGCTCCAGGGAGAGCTGTTGTTCAATCTTAGCTGTAGAGGGCACAGCTCACTGGCCCATGTGAGAATTGAACCGGCGACCTCGGCATTAGGAGCACAGCGTTCCAACCCCCTGAGCCACCAGGCTAGCCTCTTTTGTTTTAATTGGTAGCAGTATGATTTATTACATTGTGCCTCAGTACAGGCCCTGGGGCTTACTCATGGTGCTCTTGATGGATAACGCCCAGATGTTTTGCCAGTTCTTTCTGAGCAATGACACCAGGAAACTGACAGCTAAGTGGATGTTGTGCACAAGCTCATCATCTGCCATCTTCACTGCCAGACAGCACCTTCTCCATCTGGAACTTAATCAGGGATTTCAGTTCATCAACCTTGGCCACCATGTTCTCACTGTGGATCAGCAAGTAAGGGAACTTGCCAGACTTATTCAGGCATCGACTCGGCCCAGAATTCATGGGATCTGTTTAATCAGAGACTGAAGTCAAAAAAATATTTCTTGGCCAGCTTCTTGACCAGTTCCCCCCGCCAAATGAGCGCTTGGTTATTTGAATCTTTCCTTTTAAAACAACATATATTTGTATTTATTTATGTTTCTACTATAACTAGTTCCTCATTCTTGTTGAATTTCTTCAGCACCTCTAAGTCCATCTGTCAGATTTCGACAGCCTTGGTGTCCTCACAGTGCTGCTGGTCTCCCAGAATGTACACTGAGAATTTGGGGCGGGGAGTGGATTGAAGCCGGACGGTACCTGAGAAGCATTTGCCCTTCCCAAGGTCATAGATCTTCAATCTGATCAGCAGCAACACCGTCTCCAAAATCTTTTGGTGCTTGCACTGCTTCCGCTGCAGGACTTCTGACACCACCTCGGAGAGTGTGCCTCGCGCCACAAAAACGGCAAAAGAGACCTGACTTGTCTTAACACAGAAAAATGTATTTCCTATCATTAAAATCACCCGTAACTGAAATATTATAGTAATGATAATACATCCAAACCATACTTCTACTCTCTGCTGTAATAAATGGCATGTATTTCAAAATGATTAGATAGAATTTCTGGTTTGGTTTAGGATTTGAAAATTTCCTTTTTATTTCCATATAAAATCAGCTTGCCTACTGAAACTGTGTTTATCATCCAAGGTCCAATTATATCACCTTCAGCAGTGGGTGTCTATAAGCATCACCTGAGGATCCCAATGCACCAGGAAACCAATGTTCCCAAAAGTGGAAAAAACTTGCTAGATCCTGCAGCAGTAACTTTAGGAATTATTATATAAATTACATGCTTGACAATATTAATAGAGCTTATGGAGGTACTTAATTTATAGAGAGGGTTAAGTGCATCAAGATGGATGCACCAGGATAGTCACCGTAAGAGAAAAAAAATTAAAATTCCATTAGTAAGGGATTAAACAAAAACATCCATACCGTGGTCTATTGTAATGCTGCTCTGAGGAAGAGGCAGATTGACGTGGACGGACACTTACTAAGTTGGAAAACAAGCAGTTTGCAGAATGCCATGGTAAATGGCATTTTTTTGGTTAAAAATATAAATAGAAAAAAAAACATTTTACACTGGAATATCATAGTACAAGCACAGAAAAACATTTGGTTGACTGTGCACCCAACTGTCCACAGCAATTATCCATGAGGAGCTGGGATTGCAGAAAACTTTCAATTTCTATTTGAGATATTTCTTTATTGTTTATATGTTTGCAGTGAAGATTTGAAGTATTACATTTGTATAAAAGTAAAGATACTTAAATACAAAAACCAAAGAGGGGGCAGGTTAGATACTAATATAATCTGGTTCAATATTGTTAAAAGATGATTTTTTAAAAAATGGTAGAATTATGATATATCTATATATGTATACATATGTATGTACACATGTACACATACATATGTATACATACATATATACAGATATGTAAAGTGAGCACATGTTAAAGATTATATTTAACACATTGTTAGGAGGGAATCAGTAAGATATTACAATTAGTTCAGAAGACAATCCGAAGAACAAAGTTATAGAGCAGGAATATGGAGAAGAATGTGCAAATGGAGACAAAACTGACAAGAATTATTCTACATTACTGACAGCTTTCTATAATTTACAAAATTGTAAAATAGCCCAAAGGCAAAGAAAAGTGCAAAGCTCACATAAAGTGAGAATTGGGAGGGCGTGCTTGTTTAAAAAGTGCATCGTTTTCCACTGAAGCACAAAACTTTCCCCACAATATTAAATAATAGTAGTATGCTTGGTATTCTAGCTGAACTTAGTTTCTGGGCTTTGTTTCACTCTCATTGTATAACCTGGGACAAAGGGGCTTCTTTTTTTTTTTTTTTTTTTTTTAAGATTTTTTTTATTGGGGAAGGGGAACAGGACTTTATTGGGGAACAGTGTGTACTTCCAGGACTTTTTTTTTTTCCCAAGTCAAGTTGTTGTCCTTTCAATCTTAGTTGTGGAGGGTGCGTTCAGCTTCAAGTTGTTGTCCTTTCAGTCTTAGTTGTGGAAGGCGCAGCTCAACTCCAGGTCCAGTTGCTGTTGCTAGTTGCAGGGAGCGCAGCCCACCATCCCTTGCGGGAGTCGAGGAATCTTTGTGGTTGAGAGGACGCACTCCAACCAACTGAGCCATTCGGGAGTTCAGCGGCAGCTCAGCTCAAGGTGCGGTGTTCAACCTTAGTTGCAGAGGGCGCTGCCCACCATCCCTTGCGGGAGTCGAGGAATTGAACTGGCAACCTTGTGGTTGAGAGCCCACTGGCCCATGTGGGAATCGAACCGGCAGCCTTTGGAGTTAGGAGCATGGAGCTCTAAACGCCTGAGCAACTGGGCCGGCCCAAAGGGGCTTCTTTTTACTCTTATTGTATAACCTGAGGCAAAGGGGCTTCTGTTAACTCACTTCAGTGTAAAATGGGAATTAATGTCATTAATACCTCGTAGGTTTGTTGTTGGATTAAATGAGAATGTGTGTTAAATGTCTGGACCTGTGTCTGGCTGGTGGTCAGTGCTCAGCAGAAGTGAGAGATTGTCCTGTTCCCAGGTAGGTGTAGTTACCAACCTAATTTCATTGTTGCCTCAGGATGGCCATCTCCTGAAACCAAGGCCTCCCCGGTATCTGGGATTTGTCAGGGAATGTGTGCTTTGCCTCAAATGAGGTTCACATCCTGGGAATCTGTTAGCTTGCATCTTGACCCCACTTGTCAGCTTCCTGAATCCCAGTCCTTTTGTTTCCCCTCAATCTCTGGTACCTTTCAGATCCTTTATATTACATATTTAGATTCTTTTACTTTCTTCTAGTCCTAGTAATTGAATGTTCTTTAAAATTCTTTTGAACTACAGAAACTGTTGATATTGGTTGGCTTTCTGTTCAGACTCTTGTTCTTAGGAGTCAAAAGTATACACATTTCATTGGTGAATACTCTTTGGAAACATTAATCCAAATTAGTTTTCTTCACTGTGCCTTTTAAATTATAAAGTGAATTTTGAGTATTCTTTGGTGTATTTCTGTTGCACTCATTCTAGCTTTAGGTTATAAAAAGCTCACAAATCATTACCAGTTCCCTTTCATTTAAGTGACAAAGACACTATTGAAACATGACAACTTTTTAAAAACATGGGATAATTAGATGATGCATGCATTTATGAATTTAACTCTATGCTTTCACCTAGCTGCCCAAGCCAGATACATGGGTGTAGTCTTTACTTTTCCATTTCCCTCAATTCCCATATGCAACAGTCACTTCAACTGTCCCTTGACTTCATTGTGTCACTTCATTCCAATAGTTAATACCTTAGTTGAGGCCACCATTACCTCCAAGCAAAATTATGGCAATAGTAATGGTCTCCATGCTTCCAATATTGTGCTTCCAATCCAGTCTCTACATTGTTAAGGCAGATCTGAGGCTGTTATCTCTGAGTTTAAATAAAATACTTCAGTGGATCCCTCTTGTCTTAAGAATAAATTCCAAATACCTTTAGAAGGTTTACAAAGACCTTCAAGATTTATCCATTGTTATGCTCTTTAGTTTTCCATCCCTTTAGCTGCCATCTTCAGTTCAGCTTTCATACTTAATTGCACCATCCTGAATACAACTCGTTTGTTTACGATGGAGTTCTAATCTGGTTTAACCCTTAAAGTTATAGGGATTGAAAAATGGTCTGAATATGTCTCTGTGGTTCCAATAGATTCTTCTGGAAAGTATGGAGCCCATAGAATGCATTTCTCAGTCATGGATTTTTGAATATTAAGCAAATGGTGAATCGTCAATCCAATAACTGCCTCAATATGTGAAATCTGCTTTTGTAGTGTTAAGTGTTTCTACAAGTCTGGGAACATTTAGAATTAAATGCGGATATTAAATCAAAGCCATAAGTAGTATTTTTGTGTTGTTTGTTTTGTAATTATTGAGACACTCTACATGTACTTGGTATTAAAGTATTCATAATCTCTTTAAAAACTGGAATATTGTAGAATTGGACCAATTAGCTATACGATTTCTATTTAAACTACATAACTAATTTTAGACTTGTAAAGTTGAAAAGGGTAAATATTTTTGACTTGTAAATAATACTGAAATGTTTAAGAAAATTTGATTTACTGTGTTTATAAATATATTAGAGTGTTGTTCACATGCTTGTTATAGTCACACTTGGGATTTCGAAGTAGTTATAAAGAAAATCTGTTAAATTTATATATGCCATTTAAGACTTTAAAGAAACTATAATGCAATAGCTGGAAAAGACATTTGAGTCCTTCCTAGAAGGATGGGTGGGATTTTAATAAATAAAAGAGAATTCCAGTTGGAGGGAAAGGCATAAAAAAGTTGTAATGTTGGAAGAGTGCATAATTGTATTTGGGGAAACATGAGTATTATTCAATTTGGCCCAAGCGAGAAATAAAAGGAGAGTAATTTGGAACCGTGGTCTGTGGTGCAACTACAAATCTGGAGGGTTAGGTTAAGCACCCGGGAGTCCTTTGGTACTAGGCAGCACGACTCACTGGAACATTCTGAGTAGGAATAATATGAGCGTTGTCCTTTAGGAAGAATAACGTGGTAGCAGGGTTAAAATGAATTGGTTGGGGAGAACTCAGAGAGTTAATGACCAAGATATCAGAGATAATCAGGGATTGAACTAAAGATGTAACAAACTTAAACTGACTGTGGGGAAAGATGATTTATAGCTTAAGTGTGAACTGCTGAGTACACCAACATGAACAATTCAGGGAAAATTCTCTGCTCCCTATTCCAGATTGTCTGACCTGGGCTGACCAAGGACAAAAGTCCATCCAGGAACAAATCTTAGGTCCACAAGCACTGAAAATACGAGTTCTCTCCTCCCTACGGTATTAATCAAATTATGAAAAGTCATCACCTCACAGGTTTTTTTTTCCTTTAAAATCCTAGAAATGGTACCTGTTTTTAGCTAAGAAACAAAAAAACCTTCATAGAAACTTTAGGTTCTTAGACTTTCATTAGAGTTTTATATGCTCTAATGCAGCTACCACCTTTTAAAGGGCGAAGAGTTTAAAGCTCATGAACTGAGCAGGACTTGGCTTGTATGTGGACAGCAGCCAACTAGCAGTGACTCCATGCTGTGCCTGAGCTGAGGTCCAGCGAGGCGTTCGCTCACAAAAAATCTGATGCAATGAAAGTACTACGTAAAACGAAAACATTGTCCATTTCTTTCTTCCACTGGGGTTTAGACAGTAACGTTTCAGTGCAGAACCTGCTTTAGTAAGAGCAAAAGTGGAAAGTGGTTGTTGAACTACTACGCCTACTTTCAGGATGTACTGCTAATTGTTAATAGCTGGCGCCAATTTTAATTTCCTCGTCCGAATCTCATCATATGTGTTCTGTCTAGAACAATGGGACCCAAATTGCTTTTTGACTTTCCTCTCATACCTTTGCTCTGGAGTTCAGGGAGGCTAAGCTACCATTTGTACCCACTGTTGAGAAACATGGAAGGTATATTCCATTTCCTTTTCTGGTCAAAATATGTCCCCAACCTTTCTCCTTGCTCATAGTACATTAAATAGTAAGCATCATGAGGAAGTCTGTTTATTTTCTATATTATAAATGCTAAAGGAACTACCTTTTATTTTTATACATAACAATGCCAATAAACATCAATAGCAAATATCCTCAGATATAAAAAGACAGCAAGTTTTAAAAATACACTGTAAGTTGCTGTTTAAAGCAGTAATTCTCAGACAGAGATTTGAAATAAAAGGTACAAATCACAAGGCCTTACATACAAAAAAATTTCAGTTAGACGGAGTTGAAATAACAAGCAATTAGAAAAGCTGTCTTATTCTTGCTTTACAGGTGAGAATTCTATGAGCTTTTAACTTAAAAAGACTGAGCACTGTCTGAATACAATAGAAATTGGAACAAACTAAAGCTGGGGGTTTCCCAATTATTTTATTGAGGTAACTTTTCCCAATTTTATACATATTTGCATTTATGTATACTTAAGTAAGCTACACCATGTTCTAAGGCACTTGGAATTGTGCACAGCAAAGTATCCTATAATATTATACAACTAAATAGAGCATCATTTTGCTTCTTAAATAACACAAATACCAGTACAGAATAAAAAAGATAATACATAGTCTTTCAGATTACAATAGTGGAATACATATACATATGTGTGTATACTTGCAGATATTTATACCCACATACTATAATACAGTACAGATCAATAACAACAACAATGAAGAAGAGAAACTGTCATGTTAGTTGGTGTACAGTTCCAGTTATGTACACTCACAGATATTATACCTGTGTAATATGCAGGATTAGATCACTCATTGGAAATCAGTCAGTCAGTCTAATAATGATCACAGCTTACCATCCTTATCACTTTAACCAAAGCTCGAAATAAAAAAGAACAGCTAGAGTGCTTTATTTAAAAATGACTGTTACATAGAGAAAAAGGACTAGTTTGAATTTTTGGGTAGGTACTAAATCTGGTGAAATCGGTGCAGAATGTTTTGAACACATTGGCACATTTCTAAGCCACAGAAGGAATACTTTAAAATATCAAAAAAAAACTAGTGCCTATATTTTAAGTAATGAAAGTGGTTTGACCCTAGATTCATGCAGATTGTTTTCTAATGCTACGTAGTTAGCACTGTAATGGCAACTTCTCCTTGTGGAAGTTCTCTAAGCGATGCAATAATATGAACTCTAACAAAAGCATTCAGTAAGGGAAAAGCCCCCCAAATTGGCAAGTGGCACAAATATTATTGGCATTTTAACATACCATAAAATTGACCTGAGGGTGGAGTGGCATTCTGCCTCATTTACTCCCTTCAATTGATTCTTAAAAACAAAAAACAAACAAACAAACACTGGTATTTATAATAAGACACGAATTCTTAAGCACCATCGAAAAGTTCACAATATAACCACCTTTATCAACTTTGAGTTGCTCTCTCTCAAAAAAGACATTTAAAAATTTCAGTATGTTATAAAATTTTAGTGGCTAAATTAATTCCATTCTATTAGCCACAATTAATCCACATCATTTCAAGACACATGTACCATTCAATTTTGGTGATAAAAAGCGACAAAGAGAGTAAGTATGTTTATGTATTGTTAGTATAATTTAATAATAGTGCACCTAGGTAAAACTTGTTTTGTTTTGTGCAGGGTGATCACTGAAATATAAACAATGTGCATGCAATCCAGTTAACCCACATTTCCTTCATAGCATTCACAAATCTTAACATAGTTGAACCACATGACTCTATTTACACAGGGGGAATTCAAACATTTGCATGTGGATTAAATGCTTTTTTAATAGGATAACCAGGGGACTGTTTTGGAACGCATGGGGTGCACCTTACCAGGTGAAATCTAATGGTGATCTCACAGACCACAGGTTTTGTTTCGATTGTCAGCTATCTCGTTTGTGGCTAAGTCACGCACGAGGACAAAGTCACGCATGACATTGACAAAGACTATGAGCAACAGTGGAGTTCGGAAGTAAAATGGTGAGGCCAAACAAAGGAAAGATTTTCTTCATGTGACATCTCTCGTGTACGTACATGCAGGGACTGGCCCGTGCTATGCCCATTAGAACTGCCATGGCGAACCAGTCACCTCCTCCCTGAAGAACTGGCAAATAAAAGGTCAAAATGAAGGGGGGAAGAAATGATTCAGAGCCCAAAGAAATGAATGCAAGGCAAGCTGAGAAGACATTTTGACAGGCACTTTTTCCTGTGTGTCCTCAAATTGCAACGGACAGTGGTATTGAAGGGAGGTGGTACTGCCCTCCCAGGAGGGCATTTGAACCTGGGGCATGTGGGGGAGGTCTTTATACGTTTGGTTTTTACAATGACTGGGCTTACTACTGGCATTTAATCAGCAGGGGCTTGGTACAGTAAACCACTTATAAGGTGTGGGACATTTCTGTACGCCAAAGAATCACCCAGCTCCAAATGCCAACAGCAACCCCACTGAAAAACACCAATCCACAGTGCTTTGCTCTTATACATAGCTGTACTAGCAATCTGACGAGCTAAATTATATATATATATATATACACATATAGTGTGTGTGTGCGTGTGTGTGTGTGTGTGTAGCAAATCCTAGCATAGCTAAAAATGACCCTTGCCAATAGGGTTGGCTTTTGGTGGGAATAGTTGCCACAGGAGATTCTATTTTTCTTTCTCTTTCTTTTCTTTTTTTTTTTGGGGGGGGGCCAGAAATCTTACAACATATATAATGGGATTTGTTAATTTGAAAAAGTCTAAGGAGACTATGAAAAAGCTTAAGTGGACTATGTTTTGGTTGTTTTCTAGAAAGGCTAATGGTGGTTCACATTCCCATACAGGCTAGAGCTTAATGATTGAAAAAAAAAGAGAGAATGGTTTGGGAGTGTCCTAACTTTGTTCCCACCCACCACCCTTTGGCCACGCTCAAATTATAGTGCAGTCCCATGCTGCTCTTTGAAACTTGAGTTTGAACTATCTGGAGATGTGCTCTGTCTCAAGAAATGATTCTATTAATTTGATGATTATTTTTGCCATTATATTCCCCTCTAGAACATATTTGTTTTAGAAGTTTATTTTGCTTTGTCAAATACAACAATGTGATACAGCTCACCAATAAGTAGAGAGCAAATACTCAATAGTGGAAGATTAACTATTTCAAGAGGCCAAGAGACAACTTTGTAAATAAATGGCATCTAAGTGGTTCTTTAGTGTTCACAGCATACTCTTAACGATGTGAATAAATTAATTTTTGTCTCAAAGTATATACTTTCACTAGTAAGTCAGGCTTAAAAATATGATTGGAATTTAGGAATGCTTAAGCTACCATCCTGATGAAGTCACATAGATTTATGTCTCTTGTACAATTTTGATTATCTCTCTCCTACTCTGAGGGAGTGTTCTCACTGTGAAACGTGCTGCTGGGACCACATAAAAAATGACTGACTGAAGAACATTTTGAGAAAGAAAGGAGGAAAAGAAAGCTTTCACTGTTTAAATGTGGGCATACTACTCTTATCTACTATATGGTAGACAAGACTGCCTTTTTCTATTGTGACTAGAGTATAATTTTTAAAGGTTGTGTTTGTGTGACTCCATTAAGTATAAATATAATGCCTGTTATGTATTAAAAATGTGGTACGTATCAAGATATTCAGTGTTAATGCAGATTTTTCTCTCTTTGAAATGTAAGCTACTGTATTTTTTTTTTAAGTCCTAATGCAGCACTAAATTAATTGCAGGGTGTAAGTCCCAAATTATGGGTTTTAAGGACTTACCTCTCATTTTCAATATTAGGTCATTTTTGAAGGGTGTATTCAATTCCTTTACTTTCTTAAATAGATTTTCATTTAAATTTCAGAACTTTCTACTTGCAGAATGTATTTACTAACACTAGAGAAAGATGAGTGAACAATCATTATGCTAATAAAAGACATAAAAATGAAACCAGAAAGTCAGTTTTTCTGGATAAATCAAAGAGATAGATGAGTTGAGTTTTTCCTCCATTTAAAACAGCTACTGAGATACCAAAAATGGTTCTCTGAATATTGTAGATTTCATTTAAATAATTTAAGGAATTAACATAAGGATGAACTATATTGACCATAAAAAAGGCAAGACATTTCACATACACAGGAAATTATCAGGCGGGCTGCCTTAAATTAACGCTGATCACCAGAGACTTAATTGGTAATGGCCATGAAGATGTTGATAAAGCCCATGGTATCTTCTTACTACCTTAATGTTCATGTTCCTTCTCTCCATTTTAAGAAAGATGGAAACGACCACTTTGTGTTTTACAGTCTGTCTAGTTCTTTCCCGGCTGGGACCTTCCTGGAGATGGGTTTGTTTTTTTCCTTCACCGTACCTTGGGGACTCAGGAAAAAACCACACACTTCCTCGGCCTAATGTTGCACTTTAAATAGGGACAAACCTGGAGCTATGTTACAACAATGCGATTCACACACATTTATTTTCTTTATAGAACTGCAGCTCATTGGCTGGCTTGTAGGAAGGAATGCTGACGTTGCAGAAATGCTCAGACAGAAGCATAATTAGATGGAGGCGGGGGAGGTCCAAGCCTTTGCAACCTTTCAGGGCTGCCCGGTGAGAGACCTCCAGACGGGCAGCTGGGGTGGATGTGCATTGTTTCTGCCTTTTAGATTTAGCTGTGAAAATAGAGTTTTATTCTGCAAAATACATCTTAGTTCATAATCCTTCGAGTCTTTCCACAGCTTCTTATTTAAAGAATCAATCTAATGAAGTAACTGGTGGTTCCAATTCTGAAATATTAGACTAGCAGCGATTCAATTTTTTTTGACTTTTAAACTTCTCTCTTTTAAAATTTTCTCTAAGCATGTAAATCAGTATGAAGGAAAAACATAGGTAGTTCATAAAGCTGACATGTCATACAAGAAAATTATGTATCGAGAGATCAAAGTCTCATTTTTGTACTGGGTGCATCTCATTGTGGGGATAAAAAAAATTGCATCACACACACCACTGGTGAGAAAAATTGTTCCTTTTATCAACCAAAGAGAGACTTTCTTGGGCATGTCTCCTGAGTGATAAAATGGTGCTGTCTCACTTTCCGTTTTTATGGAGGTGAGGCCTTGTGATTAATCAAAACAATATTTGAAGATCATACATAGAGAAAATTAAAATAACATTACATTCCTCAGTATTTTTCCCAAAACAATAAAATGATAATAAAATAAGGAAGAGGATGACTTCAGCCAAATATTTAGAACATAGTTCATGTTTATGGCTGGATTTAAACACTATGAAATGGACAAAACCTCAGCCAGAGAAAGACATGTGGGCAT
This sequence comes from Rhinolophus sinicus, assembly GCF_036562045.2. Lineage (NCBI taxonomy): Eukaryota > Metazoa > Chordata > Mammalia > Chiroptera > Rhinolophidae > Rhinolophus > Rhinolophus sinicus. The sequence goes on along the minus strand of NC_133755.1, from coordinate 165,101,790 downwards.
GTACAACATTTTTTCAAAGCAAAAATGTGTCTTCTCCTATTAATGAAATGATAGCAGTGCAGAAATCTAGGTTTATTTTATTAATGCACATAGCTGAGTGAGGCAAAAGGTGCAACAAGGCTGGTTACCTTTCTTAGTTAAAAATGTTCCTGGCTTTTTGTAATAGGCTAATTGGGGCTAAAATTTTTTTATTTTTAAGCAACATCATCCAATTTCAAGTAGTTTTTTTAAAGTATCAATAGATGCCAGGATCCAACTTTGTCCACCAGATGAAATGGTTGTTTTTTGCTTGAAACTGGAAATTACAGTCTTCCATATTATGAACCAGAATTATTTCAGAAAATTCTAGTCCAAGCTTTGAGAATAAAATAAAGTCTATTTAGGTCTTGTCTTGTTATTACACATCTCATGTGTAATTTAATGAAAGGGGAACAAAACAACTGTGAAAGAACAATTAAATGCAATGTTGTATTTATAGATGGTCATATGGACTTGGGAGCAGAAGCTGGGCTGTGCCCGTGAGTCTGTGGAAAATAGCAAGATGACAAGAAGAACTTCTTAATGTAAACAATACTGACTGTGGGCTCATCGGGAAACCTTCCACGACTTTAATTAACTCTGATTTTTTTGTACTGAAAGTCAATGCTATATTTACGGATGCAATCTGCAGACTGTTAAAATACAAAATGGGGTTCTTCTCACTCTCAACTTAGCAGAAAATTTCTGTGTTCTTTTAAGACTTTGGGTATTTTTTTTTTCAATCCATGTGCTTTATCTTTTTAATAGCAGCGATCCAACTTTATGCAGCACTGAAAATAAGCAGTCCTTTGAATTCTCGCTTAGAGCTAACTGCTGGCAGAACACTTGCATTTTGGTTAAGTTTTAACTTTGGATTCAGGTTTTTTAGAAAAAGATGTGATTGTCGATATCATCTTCCTTAGATCAAGGATGGTTGTTTTGACCTTGGAGATAATCAAGCTAGGGAAAGACCAAAACATTTATTTCTAAAGCTTGCTAGATTTATTGGGTCACATCATATCTGACTCTATTCCCAGTCCTGTCATCCTTGTGGAAGGTTGGTACATTAGGTGAGGAGTATAAAAAGAAATGTAAAGTGTGTATAGCTATGCTACTTAGAGCATGCAATAAAATTTGGGTAAGCATGCTGGTTAAGAGTCAGGAAAAGCCTCTCGCATTTAAGAAAAAGATGCATGAAAACATAGACTTATTTCTGGCAATTGGATTCACTGGCACAACATAAAATAATGGTACTATACTGCATCAACATAATGGTGAAACAAGAATATTCTTCTAGGATCAGGTCTTTAAGGAATCCATGTTGAGTGATGAAATCTCCAAATCCCTTAATAAGGTCTCAACTATCAAAAGCCTACTTCAAAAATACATTTGTTTCAATTCTCTCTTTTCTTCATTAACATAATGAAATATTTCTCTTTCTTTCTGATTTCAGCCCCCACCCCTTTCCAGGGCCCACCCATTCCAATCCTCGTTGTTGTTTTTTTTAAAACCCGCACTCTAACATTTGGCTTTCTGATAAAAGGGAGCCAGCGATTGTCTTCTGCTCGTCTTCTTTGATTAAAACCCCTGATGAAGAATAAATGGTGTAACCAATGGTGTCCCTTACCATCAGTACGCATGCTGGACAGCAGGTCACTGCACCCATCCCTTTGCTTGGTGGCCCCATCTGGGCTGTACGGGTGGGGAGCACTTTCCACATGCTTCCTTCACCACAAGATAAACGGAAACACACACATTCAAATCCCAGTGCAATATCAGCTGTTCGGGAAGCAAGGCTTCCCCCAAAGATGGTCAGTCTATGTTTCCAGGGTCTCGCACTTCATTACGGACGATGAAACCTGAAATAAGAAATGGAAGGTCTGTGAGTCTGCGGTGCAGAAGCACAGTCCACATTCAATGAACTGAACATGGTATGGTAATGCTTGTAATGACAGGTGGTTCTGGACATTTCCCACCTGAATTACTGTATAAACTACTGTCAGAACAGAATACTCTTACACGTTAGGTTGGAAAGTAGAGACAGCCCCCTGTACAAATACAAAAGACGCTGGTTATATCATCCAGGATACAGAGCAATCAATATACAAAACATCATTCTCCTTGAGGGTCATGTTCTGACCTGAATTGAGCAGAGTGAGATTATTTCATAAAGGGTTTGGTTACACCTGGTTTGTAGTTATAAAAGGAAAACATCAACAAATAGTCACTATTTCTTTACCTTCAGCTTCTCATCACCTCCCGTCGATGACTCCAAATCTACTTTCTACACTTGAATTTCCAAGTGCTTGCCTGGCATTTCCTTCCAAATGTTCCACAGGCAACATACACAATATAAGCATGTGCACAACTATACAAATTATCTTTCCTTGCAAAACTGCCTTTGCACTTTCTAACTTGGTACAATGTTCTATCTTTTAAGATATTTTTAGCCTAAAACCTCAGATTTGCAACTCATTTCTCTCCTCCACCCTTCCATATCCCATCAGTCATCAAGTCCTGCCTCAATTGCCCATTTCTGAATTCATTAAAGCCCTCACCACCTTTTGCTGGCACGACTTGAGCAGCATGCTAGCTAGCTAGCGGACTTCACAGCCCTCCATGCGAGTCCCTGGCAATTTGTCGCAGCCTGTGCTTTTGAACATGCTGTTCCCTAATACTACGTATGAGCCCCTGCCTTTATTGTCCATCTCCATTTTCATATTCAGGATCAAGGTCAAATGCCATTTTCTGCATAAGGCCTTACCTGGTCTACCTCTTCGGCCTACTTCTGTGACTCTTTTCAGCATTTATGCAACTCTATTCAGCATTTTGTCTTATCTAATCTATCGTTCACTTGCCCCAGTAAACCACTCTCCGAATTCATTTCCCTGTCCCAGGCCCATCGATTTGGAGACCAGTTCTATGCCCCACACTGTCACTAGCGTCACTAGCACCACCGTCATCATAAATACTCATTCAATTATTCTTCTTTGTTAATATCATTGTATTGTTCTCCATTCCCTATCAAATAAAATGTACATTTCTTAAGAGTGGTGATTGCGGCCTTTCATTTATCTAGAAACCCATGCTCCTAGATAAATCTCCCTAACTACCCCCCACATACCCTAAGTTCCAATCATTTGCCCCCAAATGCTCTCTAGATTTGTGCTGATGCATAAGAACAAGTGAAAGAAGACTGGCCATCAATTTTTACTTGGAGAAGCTGCGTCATGGATGCACAGGGTTTGTTATACGACTTTTGCATGTGTGACTTTCCAAAAGTCAAAATAAAAATAAGATATACCAAGCTTTCCAAAACATATGTGACTAACGTAGAAATGTGTCCACTCTGAGTTCAGTTCTTAACTCTACCCCGACCCTAAGCTTGGGCAGGTGTGTGAACACTGATGCTCTACATTTGTTAAACGGACACAATATTACTGTTTCTGTCACCTGGGTCTGATCATGGAAAGTTCCTTCCCACCTCAGACCCTCTGTCCTTCACCTTCTCTCTAATTTGGTTGACCCCCTTTGGGGGTGGAATGCTTTCCTCTCTCCCCAGAGCACCGATGGATTCCTCTTGTCATTTAAATCACAGAATAACTTTTATTTCCTCAGGAGACCCCTTTCTGGGCCCTCCTAGCTATACCCACCCTTGCCCCTCCCACAGCATCGTTACATTTTCTTCATAATACTTAGCACAATTTGATATTATCGTGTTTGTTTCCTTACTTGTTACTGGTTTTTCTTCCTCACTAGAACGTAACCACGTGAGAGTGAGGACGTAAAAGCCAGGACCTTATCGGACTTGTTCTAAATTCTGGCTCGTTCTGTGTGCTCAAAGAATATTTGCTGAATTCATCAATCAATATACTATATATATGTACTTAGAACGTTTTAAATTCTTTCTATAAATTCTATATAACTGAAGAATCCAATTAGGAGGCCCCTAAAATTAATTACAATTAAGTGTATGCGAATCTATGATAACCCATCCGATAGGACATTCCATCATGCTTTCTAGGAAGTCAACCATAACCTGAAGAAAAATATAAACATTCTATAAAAATAGTTCAAGAGTAATTGAAAACCTCTTAAATCAAACTTTTGATATAAAATGTGAGAGGCAGATAATTGTAATGATAGTTAATATTTACTAATGTTTACTATGTGCTCAGCACAAGTTCAACTGCTATACACATATTACCTACTTTAATCCTGAAAATAATCCTACGAGATAGGTAGGTGCTCCTGTACCCCTATGAACAGATGTGGAAATTGAGGCACAGGGATGCTAAGTCATGTGCCCAAGGCAGAGAGCTGGTAAGTGGAAGTGCCAGGCTCCCCATTCTGTATTCTTAACCTACACTAGACAATGAGATCAAAACATGCCTTCATCCATACTTTCATTCAAAGGATTATTTTGGTGTCCTGTGGGTAGAATGGAATAGAAAAGGTGAGCAAATGAATTTCCACATTTGCCAGTCAGTTTTGATTCATTTTGACCAGAGAAAAGTCCTTTTACATACCCTCAGACTATCTGATTGCTACAGTTGTCTCAGAAACACCTGCTTTTTGCCACAAAGGGAAATAGGTGAGCATGGGCCTAGCACAAACATTTTTGCAATTACTAGAAAAGCAAGTCCAGTGATGTCCTTGGGTTTGAAATGAGCAGCCTTACTGCCCTCTATGCAGGAAACACAAGCAGTGCCCACACCACGCAGAGGGAACAGGAGCCCTGGAGGCCATGACAGTACGGACAAATACAAGCATGCTGCCTCTGCAGGATATTTACACCATGAGCTACCAAACATCTGTGTTTGTTAGGTTCAGATTTTCCAGGAGTTACATACAATCTCATGTAATTCAGCAATTATTTTAGCTCTCTGCTACTTTGCTGGGCTTTGTACACCAAACATTCCACAATGTCCTAATATTCATTTGGTCCTGGATTCAAAGGACAAGTTTGGGGAAACACGACATGAGAGGTTTTCTCTTCCCATTGGGAATGTCTGTGGGACGAAGAAGGTAAATTAAAAATTGGGTTGGGTAACAAAGTGGGTCACTGGACCCAAAGAGATTTAGAACCTTTTAAAGCCCAGCATTTTCCTGGAAAGTGTCCTGCTTTTAATTTCCAAAAACTGCAAGACACTATAAGGTTTTTGGTTTTTTTCTGCAGACACTATTTGCCCATGGATTCCACCAGAGTGAGTTCCACAGTCCAGATCGCTTGGAAGGTCACAAACCATCAGCACAGCTTCAAGGGCTAAGAGAGGAAGGTGACCAACCAATAGTGGGAATGCAATAATATGCTAATAAAATCAGGCATCAGAAATGTACCCTCCCTTCATTTGGACTGCCCATATCTGGTAAAAATAAAACCAAAACCAAAAATCCTCATATATTTTCTTGCACTTTCAAATCAGAAAAGGACATTTATAATCCTGCTGAAATTAGGCATCTTATCTTCAAATTCAGCTCCAAAATTTTATGGTTAGAGGTACTGAAAATGCAAATTATGCTTAAGTTTGTTACTACTGAGTGGTTTACATTTATTTAGAAAGAGAAGTTCAGTTTTACTTCCAGAGAAGTTTGCCTACCTGACAGAATGACAGTTTTGGCTTTAGGCTTCAAGTTACTGGAGCCATAAATACATTATCTGTGCCCTAAGGATACTTCAGTTTTTCATCTGCTCTTTTTTTCCAGAACTTTCCTGAGATTCAAATTTGAAGTTATCTATATTTTCTTCTTCTTGTTAAAAATCACAATATATTTTTTCCTATTTCCATACTGTTGAAAGGGAATAAATAGGAGGAAACGCTATTTTTAAATCATGGAATTCAGGAGAAGAGAATTCTTTTCCATAAAGATGGTTCTTTCATAATTTAATTTTTAAAATTTACTCCTGTAATTTCATTCAGATAGTATAACACACAAAATTACTCACAAATGTAAACTATTACTTTCCTATGCGTCCCTATTTGATATACACAGAAATCCTGAATAATTCATTTCCTCTTTATTTAAAAGTGTAGGCACATACTCTCCTACACTTATATTAAACAAAGGAGGAAGTTCTCCTAAAACACTGCTTCTTGTTCTACGTGAGAAGCCCGACAGAATTTTATTATGTCGAATGCTGAACCAAGCTTTCAACTCTGGTGGTTAAAGCAGCATTTTGCAACTCTTTAGTTTCTGTCCAGGTAGCAAGAAAACGGAACACCAGTGGTACTTTCACACCATTGCAGAAGCAGCCTTCTTATTCCTCTGTGCAGGACTCTAATTTTTGTTTCAGTCACATGTGTAGTTCCTGCCATGTCACATTTTGATAAGTGTATCTAGAAGCTGAAAGAGTGGTTTACTTTATTTATAAATCTACATGAGATTGTAATACCTGAAGATGGTAAAGAATGAAATAATTGCTTTAAACACACACACACACACACACACACACACACACACACTATAACCACATTAAGGAAATTAGAAAAGTAGAGAAAAGAAAAAAACAAAACAAAACTATAACCCTACTCTGTAACAAACCATTAAGGTTTTTGATGTCATTTTTTTCTATGCATCTCAATTTTAAATAAAACATACCAGTGCTATACATATACAGTTAGTCAGTATCCTGAGTTTTCCACTCAATGTTATGTCAATGAGCCGTTGAGGCCCATTTTCACTCCAAAAGCATCAATCTAATGATTCTATGAGTCTTTGATAATATTCCTTAATGTAAGTATTACCTTGCACACTCTAAAAAAAAGTTCTCATTTACACAATTCAAAGTTTATTTTTTAAAAGCAATACTCTCTCGATTATAAATCTGATACAAGTTGCCATTTAAAAAAATTAGACAACAGAATTTCCAGAACAAAAATACAATTACCCATAATCTTACCATTCAGCTGTAACCACCTGAAAGTTTAGTTTTTAACTAAAACTTGACCTTTCATACAATATGCTTTTATAATTTAGAGAATTATTTTAAATAGTAGAAATGTCATTTACTATTTAAAAAAAAGTGGCTTGTCTTTGCTATGGTGATCTCCTTCCAGAATGCAATGACCATATTTAATGGCACATAGCCATTCAAATGGTGTTTCGGATTTTGCACAGTCATATGGGTGGTCAGCTGCTGGGGCAGAAAATAGAGGATGTGGCCAGACAAACATCAAGTGTTCTAAGGAACTAAGGTTAGAGCTTGGAACCTCTCAGGCCACAGGATGAATCCTCACAGGGACCACTTGTCCTCATCCTTGTTACATGGCCCTAGAATGCATTCCAATTCCGGAGAGCTACCTGGAAAATACTGGGAGAAACTGGAAGAACTAGATGAAAGGGTGGATCACTCCAACCCTACACTACACTACAGATCAAACATGTCCCAGAATGTATTCCATGATGGAGATTTCACAGGTGACTTCTTGGTACACCAATAGCAAGAATATCACAATTAATATTAGTGCCAGTACATAATTCAAGAAAAGCCAGCATGATGAAATTCTCCTTTATAGAAAGAGTAGGGAATAGATCCTTTATTTTTTCTGTTAAATGTTTATGTTTGACAAGGTAGTAAATTCCTATGTTTCAAAAATTCAAAAGGTTCAAAGGGTGAATAGTGAAAAGAATCCCTCCCATGTCTGTCCCTAGTCACCCAATTCCCCTCTCCAGAGGCAACCGATATTATCTGTTTTTTGTGTCTCTCCCCAGAGATACAGAAGCAACGGAAGCTATACGAGTAAATGGGAATGGATCCTTCCGGTGTTGACTGATACATCACTGTGTGGGAAATTATCTCTGGATAAAGCGGTACCTAGGCAGAGGGAGCAGGGCTGCCTCAACCGTGTGAACCACCCTAAATCCCCTGGGAGTTAACAGATTGAGGTTTTAAAGGGAAGGCTTACTTAATATAAAAGATAATGTCTGGCGCTAATAAGAAGAGCTAAGAAGTGAGCTGCTCTATTATCTTGGTTGCATTTAAAGAGGCAGATAATGATCCACAGCGTGTTTATTTCCTCCAAGGGTGGCTGGTGCTAAGAGCACCACTATGTTTTACATGAGCAATTTTCTAAATGTAAAACATCATCATATTTTTGTATTATTTTGATTAGACACAGCAGTGTTTACCAAAACCTTTTCTTCTTAAAAGAAATACTGAAAACAATTTGAAAATCATAAGCATGATTTTTATTAAGTCTCAGAGCCAAAATATTTCTGTATTGAAATGCAAGTTTAATGATGTAATGTAAATCAATGGAAAAATAGCAGTAGACATTTGCTTTACTGCCAAGTTTTTAAGAAAACTTAAGCAAGGCATATTTATCTGGGTGATATGAATATTTAATTTTTCCATATCTGGAAAGACATTTTGAAGAGTGTTAATCAATGTGTTTTTTGGAAAACTTTTAAAGCTTACCGTTGATATCAACTGCTACAGAAAAAAAGTCTGTAATTTTGTTTTGAAATGCGGCTCATCGCTGTTTGCATCTCTTAATATTTACTTAAACAATGAAGGTATCAATAGACTTTATGGAACATAAGACGCATACTCTAAATTTCTATAGATGAGTAAATACAGAGAAATAGCCAATAGATTTTTTGAAGGTGAGAAAATACCCTATTAGATATAAAAATATGCTACAAACCTATTCTTATTAAGCAGTGTGACAAATGCAAGGAACAGACAATAGCTTGTCTGAGCACAGAAAAGAATCTGAAAACTGACGTATGTGTATATTGAAGGAAGAATCTTACATCAAGAGGGAAATAAGTGGCATTGGGACAATTGACTATTGGTTTAGAACAAAGTAAAATTAGTTTACTCTCGTGAATCACACCCACAAATAAATGCCGAATGGATGAAATATCTAAGTGTAAAAAAAAGTATATATATAATTGAAGAATACTTTCATAATCTTGGCCTTCCTCCACAAAACAAAAAACAATGAAGTAAAAAATAACAATACAGACAAATTTGAATATGCAAACACTTATACAAAAGACCATTAAAAAGCTAAAATGTTACCAGTAGGTTGGAATAAAGTATCATGACATGCAACAAAGGGCCGATAGCCATAATATCTGAGTTTTTATGAAAAGGACAAACAACTCAAAAGAAAATTAGTCAGGGCAAATAAAAAAGAAATGGTCAATAAAGGTATGTTAAGATGCCCAACCTTAGAGAAATAAACTATTAACGTTCATTCTTCAGAATACAGATGCCTCACCACCAACATCACCCCAATTATTATGAGAGTGAGTAGACCAGCCATGCTAGTAAACTCTAGGTGACAGAATGTTATCTTTCAAAATGTAAAAAAATATATATCCAGTGACCTAGCAAATCCACTTATGGGATTACTATAAAAATATTCCTGTGTGTGCACAAAGATACATTTATAAAGCAAGTCAAGGTAGCATTGTCTTACTAATGAAAAACTGAAAATTCCATAAACACCTATCAATAGAATAATTGTTCAGTAACGTATGGTATATTACCTATGAAATGCTATAGAGTCATTTAAATGAATGAGACATACTAATATGGAAATATTTTCTAGATGTTGTTTTGTGTGTGACTAAGAAGGTGTACATAAATGCATACATATCACACACACACACACACACGTTTGTAAATGCACAGAAAAAATGTCTAGAAGGACCTACAATGACCTTTTACCAGTGGTTACTGGTGAGAATGGGAATGAAGTTGGGGAAAGAAGTGAAGGGAATTTTCACTACTATTTGATAGATTTTTGTACTGTTTGAATGCTTTATTAGACTATATTATTTGTACACTTAAAAATACATATATAAAAAAGAAATGAACTTTTCTTCTCCCTGCATCCTATTTTCTTTTTGCTTGTTCATACATAGTGTACAACAGAAAAGAACCTCTTTCAGTATAAATGTTTATTTCTCATAGAATGAGGACTTACTTCCACAAAGGCATTTTAAAATTTTGATTATTTTTTATTATAATTTAGTCTTCATATAATGCTATCAAGTGAGGTAACCAGATACTACGATTTCTAGGAAAGTTACTCAGCAGTAAAACTATCCTGAATGACAAATCCTGGGTTGGGTGCATCTCAGGGTTCAGGATTCAATGACACAAACACATGCCATCTTGCTAGTTGCCCGGAGGGCCCAGCCAGCTCGATGTCACCATAAATATCTAGCCACCTTATTATGATCAGCTTTACTAGAGAAGTGTGACCACAGGTGTCAGATATTAGTATGAACTTTTCCTGACCCCGGAAGTGGAAGGGAAAAAAAGAGTGGACAAATAGGTCCGGCTTGATATGGGCATGTGATGATGGGTCCAAGAGATTATGAAGCCTTCAAACAAACACAAATCTATACATTTAGGATGTCTGAAAGTACTACATGCATTTACAAATAAACACGATACAGGAGGAAACAAATAAGAAATATCTCTAGGAGAATGGTGAGTTTCTTGTGCAGATCAAGTAGTATTATTATAGGAGCAATAGGTATGGAGCAATGCAAGCCCCATGCATTTCAGGGAAGAGGTTTGCTATTAAGTCAGGAAGTTATGCTACTGCTTCTTTTATCATCTGACATGGTCCCCAGTATGGAACACCACCAGGAACAGGAACCACTGCTGAAAAGGTAGCATCATGATGTACAGCCTTTACAGAGGCTGTTTCCAGTCTAGGAGATCAGTATTTGTTTTCCATAAAGACCTACCATGGTCTTCTTTATGTAATCCTCTGTCCTGGTATGCTTTTTAACAACTCAATTTTTAAAGATTTGCTTGGCCTGAAAATTTCTAGGAACACACCTGTTATAGAAAGGCAAAGCACGTGAACCCGTGAGAAATACACAGCACACCTATGAAGTGTGGGGCTCAGACTATATAATCACTCAGGGCTCTTCCGGTTTTAGCAGCCCCTGAAACTAAATCGTGCTGGGAGGCAACATGGGAGGACTATAATGATTTGTGGCACCAGGAAAAATTGGATTCCTTTTCTAAGTTATGTCTTTGGAAAATTGAGATTCTATCTTAAGTTATAACTACTGTGAGCTCAAAGCAGACACATATGTGCCCACATTGGCTCTCACCATCTGTTCTGGGCATAAAACTTCAACTAAGTCTCTTCAAGTGGAGAATAAATGATGCTGGAACTTGTCTTCTGGCCTAGAAAATAAAACTAAGTAAAGAAACGAGAACAGCACCCTTTAGAATGATTCAGTGTTCATTAGATGGTGTTATGGTAAAGTGCATTTTATTAAATTACATTTATTGGGGTGACATTAGTTAATAACTATTATGTAAGTTATAAGTGTACAATCTGATAATACATCATCTGTATATTGCATTGTGTGCTCACCACCCAAAGTCTAGTCTCATTCCATCACCATATATGTGACCCCCTTTACCCTCTTTATCCTTCCCCCGTCCCATTCCCCCCCATAACCACCATACTGTTGTCTGTTCTAAACCGTATACTTTTAAAAAACCTTTAATTGTGGTAAAATACACATAACATAAAATTTACCATCTTAATCACTGATGAGACAAGTAAAAAGTTAATAGGAGTGGGTTTGTGAGCTGGCAGGACGGGACAGGCAAAGAGATAACAGGAGTGAGCTTGTGGGCTAACAGGAATGAGCTACACATTAACCACTTGGCTCTGAATCCCCCGGCTAGCACTCTACCTGCAAGCTGACAAGGCTGACAATCACCTTACATCCGTCATAGGTAGGAACAGAATAGTCTCCAATCGCAACAGCAACTCCCTGCAAGCTAACATCCATTACAGATGAGAACAGGACAGTTCCCAGGAGAAGACAATTATAATGGCAGCACAACCCCTCCCCGCCACAGCAAGCTGACAAGCACCCTACATACATCCTGCATAGAAAAATATAAAACCCCAGCACTCCTTCCCATCGGTGCAGCTGTCTCCATCATACTCTGCCCTGGCAAACTTCTGCCAGTATCTCTCTTACCACTCTGTCTCCACAGCTGTCCCTATTGGGCTCTGCCCTGGCAAAACTTCCCTTTGCCAGAACTCTCTCTCTGTCTCTCTATTTTTGATTTTCAATAAATCTTTTCTCATTCTTGTAGAGTCTCATAAATTCTTTTACATTCTGTGAACGACCAGGGGTTAAGTCTACGCCAAGACAATCATTTTTAATATGCTAAACTGCATTTTGTGTACCTACCTTGTAAACTGTCGACTCTCTTCATGAACTTCCATTTCTGTGCTTTTAAACTCATTTAGTTCTTTCCTTATTGCTGCCTAAATAGGAAAAATTAGATAAACAGAATTGTTACTTAGGTCACATATTTCCTGGGCATATTCCGCATCAGTGAAGCAGACCTTCTTTCAAGAAACGTCTTGGAAAAAGGGATTCCTAAATTCTGTCAGGTAAAGGTATGATAAATGTAGTATCATGCTATACCCAAACTAAAACCAGGATAGATTTCCTTCAAGTATCATTGACAAGGTGGAGAGGGGACTTTGTTAAACTTATCCTGGGGTCTGATGAGTCACGACCTCCCCCCCCCCCCACAATGACCACAACGATAGTGCAGGTCATGAAATTTTCTGGGAAACGATATCATTTTCCTGTTAAAGTTCTGCATTTAACACCACCCATGGCACTACATAGCTCTGACTAGCTGCCACAGAGCTACTGAGAAGGCAGTTGTTATTCATTCTTTAATACTGAAACTAAAGACAATTAGAATAAAAAATACTAGCAAAGCTCTTAAAGCCACTCAAAGAAAATATCAAATAGAATGTTATTACTATTCTATTTGCCAAACATATAATTCACGCCATGTAAGTGTTGGGGTTTGAAGAGACACTTATGTCCATCAGGTTGAAAAGCTGAGATACTCATCAAAATGTTCACATTAGTTGTCTATTGACAGTAATGGCTGGATCACAGATGGTTTTGATTTCAACTTTGTGCTTATCTTTATTTCCTAATTTTTCTACGAAGAATAGTTTCCTCGTGTAAATTTAAAAATACTAATTAAAACAGCTCCATAATCTCTTTGAAAAATGGACTCTTCAGCCAAAACACAGAATGCCATTACAAACCACAGAGAATTACTTCACTGAGAGATAAGAAAATCTGCTTTGTGGAGGGAAAATGATTAATATTACAAAAGGGAAAAGACAGAGGGAAGCCCTGAGGCCTCTCTCTGGCTTTCTCCCATTACTAGCTGTCACTCTGCAATATACAAGCTTTTCTCTCAACACCCCTTTCAATGTTATATTTAAATCCATCCTGTTGTCACAGATTGCCTCGTCTCCTCAAATATATTCCTCAGCTCTGGTAGTTTCTATGGGGAGCCTGTGGCTGCAAACTGTGGCAATAATTCTTGCTATTGATTTTTGGAAGAGATGAAGCAAGCAGAAAGATAGATGTTTTGGCCTGAGTCCCCTGTGATAAAAGTATACATATTGGCACACATGTGCGATCAACAGAGAGGATACGCATTGTTTTAGTCACTGTAAAAATTGGTAGCTAGTACCAGGAGCTGAAATAGTAAAGATGCTCTATACGAATGGCCCAGTGACATTTATCAAGAAGTCTTCTTTGAAAGGAGGTATTTTAATATGGATTGTGGCAGAGAATCCTGTCTCTATGTTCATTTTAAATTCTCCTCTGAATGAAAGGTTTCGGTAGAGAAAGTGGAAAGTAGTCCACTCGGAGTCAGAAGTCATAGATGCTAGTCTTCACCTATGCCTTCACCAGCAGTGTGACCCTCAGTGAGTTACCTGTTTTCCCATCTGGAAAATGGGCATGAAAATCCTTACAATATTATGAGACTCAATTAAGAGCATATTTGAAAGTGCTTTGTACACTGGACACTGTAAGTATTCAATAAAATGTCATTATTGTGAGGCTTTCAAAAAATGAGTTAAATTTAAGCTTGTGACTGTGACTAACAACTCTTTCATTTTTATTTATAGAGTCTACTATGTGCAAGCAGAAAATGTCACTGAAGGAGACTCAAAGACAAATAAGGCAAAGTCCTTATTCTCAACAGTAGGTTGGCTGCCGATCTAAGAGTCTGGCCAAAATCAATGAAAGCATTCTTTGAGAATTAATTGGGATATGGAATCTACAAAAAAAGTACTGTATCGTTTATTTCTGAATGTATGCTACACATCCATTATATTAGTGACATTTACAATTCACTTAATGACCATGTACATATACATACACTTTTTCCAAGAGAACCAGTTCAATATTTATGGGCGTATCCTACATGCTCATCTGCAATGTAACCTTGCCATTCCCTTGTCAAGAGATGGAGTCTATCTTTCCAACCGTGGATCTGGGTGAGTCCTGTGACTGCTTTGAACAACAGAACCCAGCGGAAGTGAGGCTGTGCCAGTCCCGAATGCAGCTGTTAACTGGGCTAGCATCTTTTGCTTCCTTCTCCTTGAAGCAAGCTGCCATGTAAAATATGTGCCTACCTTCATAGGAAACCACACTCTTGAGAGACCCAAGGTACAAGCAGAGGTGCTGGAGGATGAGATGCCAAGTGGGTACAGAGAGAGGCCAAGGAGCAACAAGGTAAAGACATGTTAGTGAAGTAGCCATTATGGAAGTAGATTCTCTAAACCCAGGCACCATCTTACTATGCCATATGGATCAGAAATAAACCGCCAAGCTGAGCCCTTCCCGAATTCCTAACTCACAAAATTGTGAGCAAAATAAGATGGTTGTCTTAAGTCACTAAAGCTTTGGGGTGGTTTGTTACAAAGCAGTTGATAACCCGAACACTATTCTAAGACTTTCATCTTACATATGATAATATGGAGACTGAATGACCTGCTAGATATCAAATGGACATTAAGGGACAAAGATGGGGCTCATGAATAGGCCTTCTTACTTCAAGACCTCCACTCTTTCCAGTAAAATGAGCTTCAGAGCCTAAGTCATCCAGATAAATACCTCAGATCTCCATGTTGTGTGTGCTGGTTTGTAATGAGAAACGATGAGTCAGTTACAGGCAATGAATGGGTTGTGAAATTATAGAACTAGTTGCTTGAAGAAATGTATCAGCAAGATGTAAATACAGGCAATTATAGAAATACAATACTCATTTAAAAAATTAACTGAAGAATGACCACACTTAACATTCCAAAAGTTACTTCCTCTTACTATCTACGGAGAAGGTTTTCTGAGAGTGTTATGAGAAGAAAAAAAAGTAAATAAGACCCTTTATGTTAGTGACAAACATGTACAATCATCTTAACTCTCTCCTTTATAAAGAAGACCAGATTTTAGGCCTAATAACTCTTCACGTAACTGTAAATGGGACTGATTTTGTTGAAAGATGTGGGATAGAAAGGTAGGTTGATGTAGAGGGATTGGAGCCCTAGTGCATTGGGTTGGAACAATGGGAAGTAACAGAGCCGAAACTAGGTATTTCTAAGATTGAAACAAAACAAGCACCCAGGAGGTAGCACTGAAACCAAATATGTAGTATTTTTTGGTACCATGAGAATTATAGAGAGGGAAAAGGAAACAAAAATGACTGAAAGTAAGTTTAAAATTGACTAGTGATGAGTGGTGATGGAAAGTCTGCTTAATCCCTGCCACTCAGCTCAGGGGTTACCCTGGCCAGACGCAACAGGTGATTTGTTTAAAATATGGGCCCTGCTGCCTTCTCAAATAACATGAACTGTGAAGGTAAGATTAATTAGAATTTCCATCATTTTGATGTCATTGTTTATTTTTTGGATAAAAATGTGATGGAAAACAGAGGGGATCCTTGACTACTCCAGCTCAACGACATGGGTAGGTAAGTGTATTCTCCTGCTGCCAGGGCAACCATGAACAGGCCAAAGAATATCTTCATATAGAATTAAAACCTCAGTCTTTTCTGGGACCTGTGTAGACAGGCGTTCCTGGGAGAATAATATGTTCTATTCATCTTTATGGCCACTGTATCTAAGATAATACTTAATGTATTATAAGGGTTTTAATAAATGATTACTGAGTAACCTGTTGGACAACTCCAAGTAGCATCTCAAAATTCTGGATTCTCTTTTACTGGATAATTTTAGACTGGATTGTAAACTGAGGCTTCAATGAATAGTGAGAATGTCACCAATGGGCAACAAAGTTTAGATTATCAATCCTGACCATGAGTGTCATACTGGTAAGAGCTACCATTTATTGATGAGCTGGAACTTGACAGATATTCCACCTTATTCTCAAGATAGATATAATTGGCTCTACTTTATTAGTGTGGAAACTCAGGTTAAATGACTTGGCCAATATCAAATAATTACCCAGTGGCCAAGTCTGGAGTCAAACCCATATGTAACTATTCCAAAGCCTATCCTCCCCTCTCTATCATGGAGCTTCCATAGCCTACCCCAGAGAGATGGCAGTGCGAGTCTCAGTCTTCAGGCCAAGTTGATGGCCTTCTCTAACTCCACCTGTCAATGTAGGGATCTTTCTCTACTTCAGCACAGATATAGATATAGGGCATCTATACCTTATTGTATGTATATCTGTTTCTAAAATTGAAAACTGTATTTTAAAGGTTAATTAAGCTCAATCAAATTCACAATGAACAAGACATTTTTACCACCATGTCTCTTTCCCAATTTGGGCAGTTTAACAAGACTATCAGATCTGTGAGATTCCTCACAGCACCCAGGACCGTGTTTTCATAGAATGGGCACTGATTGGCTATTGACTTATCGGCTACTGATCCTTTTCTCTATGATTGAAGTTCAAAAGACTTTTTAAAAGGCAACGTGGTATCTTAGTGGGGCTAAGAAAATACTACTAAGCAGAGGTGGAAATATTTACTTTTAATAGTTTTTTTGGGGGGATATATAGTTCAAAAGTTAAAAAAATAAAACCTTTTAACATGAAAGCTAAATTGCAGATTTTTATACCAATTAACTTAATAAAATACATCACAAAGTTTGAATATGATCAATATAATTACAAAACGCTTTATTTTAAGGTAAAAAGAAACAGAAACCCAGAATACTTCTTATAATAATTAGCATATGTTATTTTAATTCTAAAATAAAATATACATTAAGACCATTAATAGTTTTAGTATCTATGGGCAACGAGCAATATTTCATTATACTCATCTTTTAACATCTAGAGGAAACTATTTTTTCACTGTTAGGGAGAAAACAATGTTTTTAGAAAGTCTTAAAAATACCATGCATTGATATACATTATAATTCTTATTTTCTTTTTGTATTCTTGAATATTCTGATTTTTGCCAATGAACCCGTGTCACTTGTGTATGTACAATTATATATTAACAGCATTTTAAATTGTTGCATTTTTTTCTATTTTCTATCTTAAAAAGTACACATTTTTTCAATCTATAAGAAATTATTCTTATTTTTCGTCAAAGGAAAAAAAAATACCACAAAACCAATCCAGTTCTAAAAATGCTGTTCTTTAGACCTTAAAAAGTCTCAGGAGAAAGGAGACAATGTTGGAGGGAGAGAACGAGACTCATATTTGAGTAGGAAAGACGCTGTCTGTGTTCTGGGGCTCAGGTTTGACCTGCAGGGAAGATGACGAAAGTCGTATGCCTTTCAAGTACTTGTGAACAGACACTAAGCCTGCAGAAGAAAATCTGACCACACACAGCTCCTCTGTAGCCTAGAAATCCAGCACAAGAATCTATTTTTGTTTCCACATAAAATTCAAAATTCAAAAGAAAAATCCTCTGTTATAGCTAGAGATGGACAAGCTTTACCTGCCAACAACAAACAAGAGTCAGGAAGGACTAGGTATGGGGTAGGGAAAATTAAGTTTCCACCTGAGGGTGGTTTAGACTCTCACTGCTTGCATACTTTGTACCTGCTGTGATTTTTACTCATTTACCTGGCCACCCCTACCGGCCTTTCTGAAGTAACAAGAGAGCTGAGAATGGTTGGTGTGGCAAATTGTATTTTCCAAAGATGGCTGCAATAATACCTCTAGCTCAAAACATAACCTTGCCATGCACCATCAAAAGTAGAAAATAATTCCCCTCCCCTGGTATTGGGCTGACCTTATGACCTGCCTGTAACTAACAGAATGTGGTGGAAGTGAGGTTCGGCACCTTCTCTGGCTAGGTCAAAAAATGCCATGCATCTCTTACTGGCTCTCTTGGGACACTTGTCTGGGGAAAGCCAGTCACCATGTAAGAAGTCTGATAACTCGGACGCCACTGTGCTGAAGAGGCCACATATAGGTGCTTTGGTGGCTAGCCCAAGCTAAGTCCAGCCTCTGAGCCACCTTCACCAAGACACCGGACATGTGAAGTCATCTCAGACACGCCAGAACAGCCAATTTGTCAGCTGAGTAACACTGAGCGACCTCCATCAACATCATGACAAGCAGAAGAATCGCCTCGCTGTGCCCTGACTAAATCCCCAACCTACAAAATCAGTAAGGCATAACAAAATAGTTGTTGATTTCAGCCACTAGTTTTGGAATGGTTCACTGCACAGGAATGGTGACTGGAGTAGGGTAAATGAGGAGTCACTAAGTGAAAGGCGTGTGACTAAAAGTCTACATACAACTAAAAGGAAGGGAAGATGGAAGAAAACTGGCATAAAGGCGTATACTATTTGGTGGGTGCAAAAGTAATTGCGGTTTAAAAATTTAAAAATAATTGCAAAAACCGCAATTACTTTTGCACCAAGCTAATATTACTTGCAAAATGGTACACCAGGTGCCCTGAGTAGTCCTTCTATTGAAAAATAACTAAAATGTTGAGCTTAACATTTAAAAATTATCTTAAATGTACTGATCAGCTGGTAAAAAGAGAAAAGATACTTTGACAAAAAGAAAAACAAATGAAGATGAAGCCCAGAGAAATAAGATAAGCAGAGCACTGAAATTAGCTTTGACCTTGAGGGCATTTGTTGTGTTAACCTGTTGACTTCAAGCAGTCATTTTCATAGCCTGGTGAGATACTGAAGACCAGGGACAAAACATGTCCAAGGTGGGAAGTCTAATAAATGATCCTCCTGCCATAACGTGGGGCTCACATGGTGTATCCTCACTGTAAGGGTGAACTAGAATTTCTGACTCCCGAAGTATAGAAAAAAAGAATGCATGTTGGTACTTAGGGGGTGAAGGAGAGAGGATGAAATTTACCATGAGAATTTGAATCCATAAGTCAGCCCTCAAATGGGTTTATACCCTGAGTCAAAGTACTAAGGTGGTTTAAAATAACTCATCTTGATAACCTAGTTTTAAAATAATATCAGATAAAGCAGGCTTTACAACCAAAGCATTTCCTGAAATGGAGTCTCATAATAAAGGTTTCATCAGGAACATGTAATTATTCTAAACGTCTATACATCTATTGACACAACCTCAGAATATATGAATCAAAATTATAAGAAGGAAAAAAAAACCCCATAAATGTAGTGGGTGATTTAAAATATCTCTCTTGGTACCTGACAGATCAAGCAACAGACAAAAAAACAACAACAAACAAACTAACAAATAACAACAACAAAAAAGCCCCCAAAAACAAACCTCCCGCGCACCAAAAAAACCCCAATAAACGAGTAAGGATACAGAAATCTGAGTGAGACTTACAAGTTTGATCTTTCAGCATATTTAGAATACCATACCCCAAAACTGTAGAACACACATTGTTTTCAAGGATATATGGGACATTTATAATTACTGACCACATACAATAAAAATTCCAATGCATAAAGGTCATACCCCAAACCAATTAAATCAGGATCTTTGTGGAGGTGAGACCCAGGTATCAGCATTTTTAAACCTCCTCTGGTGATTGCAATGTGTAGCCAACATTGAGAACAACTGACATACAGGGTCATTGAGGCCTTCAGTGCTTACATCAGAAAATAAGAAAAAAATGAAAGTTAATGATCTAGACAGTCCATCTTACATTAGAAAAGAAAAGCCAAATAAAGTTTCAAAAATTGGAAGGAAGAAGATAAAAGAGCAAATAACAACACAGAAAACAAACATATACTAGAGATGGTCAGCAAAGCTAAAGGCATATCTCATACTTTCTAAAAGTGTCAATTCTCTGTAAATTAAGAACTTAAATGTGAAAGCAAAACTATAAACATTTTAGAAAACAGTGTAGGGGAATACATGTATGATTTTGGTATGGGAAGAATTTTTTTAAATACACACAATCAGTGGCTTGAGAGCACTGTGTTAAGTAAAGTAAGACAGAGAAAGACAAATGCTGTATGATCTTACTTATATATGGAAATCTAAACAACAACAACAACAAAAAAAAACCTCCCAGAAAAAGAGATCATATCTGTAGTTACTACATTTGGGTATAGAAGGCGCGTACTGCAACAGAATAAAGACCATATGTGACAAACCCACAGCTAACCTCATATTTAACAGTGAAAAGCTTTTCCTCTAAGACCAGGAACAAGATAAAAATGCCCACTCTCACCACTTTTATTCAACACTGTATTGGAAGTCCTACCCAGAGAAAGTAGGCAAGTAAAAGAAATAAAAGTCACCTAAACTGGAAAGGAAGAAGTAAAACTGTCACTATTTTCAGATAACCTGAAATTATATATAGGAAATCTTAAAGACTCCACTAAAAAACTGTTAGAACTGATAAACAAATTCACTAAAGTTGTAGGATACAAAATCAATATATAAAAATCTGTTGAGTTTCTAACACTAATAACAAACTATCAGAAAGAGAAATTAAGAAAACAATCTCATTACAATTGCACCAAAGAGAATAATATACCTAAAGAATAAATTTAACAAAGGATGTGAAAAACCTGTACACTGAAAAATAAAGGGCATTAACGAAAGAAACTGAAGAATACACAAATAAATGGAAAGATATGTGCTTGACACATAGTAGGTGCTTTACAGAATGAAGCCTCCTATTAAAAAGTGCCAGCACAGAGTGTAATTAAATACCTAGTTCTAGCATTAAGACTGGGTGTGGTATGTATTTATTTAACACTAAATTTTGCTGAGAGACAAAAATTAGAAATCATTTTTTGGGATCCTAACGTGAAGAATTTAAAAACAAATGGTTGGCAAAATTCTTTGGCTATGGAACAATAGCACTCATAAAATAATTAGTCTTTCTCATGGTAGAATCCTCTATATATTTCAGTTTTTCTGCACGGTAAGCCATGATATACATTAGAGGTTGGTAAACCATGACCTGTAGGCCAAATCTGACCTACTATCTGTTTTACTAAATAAAGATTTTTTGGAACACAAATTTATCCATTTATTTACAAACTGTCTATGGCTGCTTTCATACTACAGAGGCAGAACTGAGCTATTGCAACAAAGGCTCCATTGCCCACAAAGCCTAAAACAGTTACTCTCTGACCGTTTACAGAAAATGTGTGGCGGCCTTGATATAGATCAATACCTTTCCCATTGTTAGCATACCCCTTTAAAATAACAACTGGATATAAGTTATATTTTCTAAGAGTAAGACTAAATCATGGCTGAGGGAAAGCCCTGCTCTACCCACCTCCCCATATTCAGGTTTGAATGCAGGCAGGTCACATGGTAACTAAGAACTAGTTTTTTTCTGAGACTTAGTTGAAAGAACTATTATACATTCATACTACTAAATCTATCACATAAGTGGCTTAAATAATCAAAGATAAAAATTTGTTTGGATATTTGGTCATATCTAGCCTCCTAGAATGACTGAGTGGGGATAAGTGAGTACTGGAGCTTTTAGAAAAGCAATAAAATCAACAATAAATGAAACCATGGCTACAGCCACTGGAGTTCTTGCCTTGTCTGCAGGTGTTAACCTGGCCCAGGGCTTGTCAGCCCGGCGATCGTAGTCGGGAGAATCGGTGACTTCCACATATTCGTTAAACCGCAGGATCCTTCGAGCTTGGAGCTCTGCCACTGTGGGTCTCAGGCTGAGCTGCAGTTGAATAGGGACAAAAGGACGAATTCAGTAAATCATATACAGCCTCATGGTGGCAAGTTTTCTATAGAGAAATTCAAAGTTATGGTTAAATAAGGTCACTTCCAGATATTAAAAAAAAAAAAGAAAGAAAAAGAAAAAAGAGAAAAGGCAGCAGCATCTTGGGAGGTTCTAATGAGATCTAGGAAGCAATGTGCCCTAATTTTGAGACTATAAAAATCATCACTGTTAGGTAGGTCACAGACTTTGGCAACTGTGTGTATTATGCTATTTTCCCCAACTTGCCTGTTGTGATAAAGGCACCTGTCATCCCTGATGCAGGGAATGTGAAGCCACACAGACACAATAGAAAGCCTGATATAGGATGTCTGGTTTGGGGATTGAATTATCAAGACAAAAATCCCTGCAACTTTTAGAAATGACAATAAAAGATCTCATTTCCTATTTTATTAAACCTGTATATTCAGAAATGGCCAAAGGTATGACAAAAAAATGATCCAGGGAAGGGCATGCCTACAGCAGTCTTCCACGAGAGGTTAAGGACCCAGGCCCAGATTTGACATTTACACTTGGCCAGAAAGCGGGAGCAGGAACAAGGAGGGGGACTTGATGGAGAACTGCACTTTAGTGGGGCCCTAACTACTTAAAATCAGCTGCAACCTTTAAGGTACTTCTAGTAACGTGGATTCCTCCAGTCGTCTTCGTCAAATTCAAATTCATAGTTACGTTTAATTTTCCCAGCCCTGGGTGTCTTTGCTTTCCTTTCTCGGTCCTTTCTCAAGTCAAAGAATGAGACAGAGATGGTTCTGAGAGACCAAAGAAACACGTGCCCCTGGTTGACAGGCATCACCCACTCTGTTATTGAGGTTCACTCTTTTGTGGTCTTTCTCAGTTGGTGGGTGTCACAGTATTGTCAGGTAGGTAGACCCAGGCCTCTGTTTTACCCTTGGGTTCCATTTTCAGTATCTTTTCTCTCCATATACTATGTACTCTGCATATAGCCAGACTATCCATTATCTAAGTGGCCCTCTTGAGAGGTGTTCCTCATTTGCACAGGCTCAATTTTTGAGAAAATTAAGCACAATCACAAAAAATGTATTGTGGTAAAAAACACACCCTTTCCTGGGCTTCAGTTTCCTCTTGAGTAAAACCAAAGGCTGAACTAAGTCAATGTTGTAACATGTAAGGCATTCAACGCCTCTTTGAAGCCTGGGTCTACACCCTGAGGCCATGTGAGCTGGGATATGGCAACTGCAGCTCCTTCTAGCTTCATAAAGTCTTGGTAGGCAATGGACAAAGAATAATCTACGTGGTTCCGTTATGCTCTCAGTTGCTGTCCAAACTATACCGCTAGCTTCTTACTGCCTCTCCAGGGCAGGTGGGGTTAAGGAGGTGGAGAAACGCTTGCCTCTGGGGACTGGCCAAAAGGAAAGTGACTGATGGCCACACAGGTGAGAACTTCTCCATCCAGTCTTGCCCCTGGGGACTGTTCCAGGCACAGGGTAGCTACTAGTGCTACAGGCTGCCCTGCACCTATGGGAGGGAGCTCCATAGAGTGGGGGCAAATGGGGACAGGAGGAAGGACAGGCTCTGTTGCCTCCTGAAACGGCCCAACTAGATTGAGGAAAGACTACATAAATGCGTATCAGCCTAAAGCAATGAGGCACGGACTACTGCTTAGCTGGAAACTTAACAGCCACTGAAGGCTTGAAGAGCCATCTCTAAAAATTCAGTTCACAAAGCCTTTTTCAGCTTGATTATTATTTGATATTTAGGGTCTTTGCGATAGAAAAGGATGAATTAAGGGTCCCCCCCAAAAAAAAATCAAAAACAAAACCTCAAAATACAGTCTCCAACTCTTTCATGGGTACATACAAAATGTCTCTTCTACCTGCCTTCGAAGGCTTTTGCTGTGGACTCTCCAGCCAGCCCAGATAAATATGGGTCAGGCCACACACTTCACTGCAGATGTCATACGTGCTCTACTTATCCTGCCTTATCCAGGGTGTGAAAGGTATACTTGAAGAATTACTGAACAAGGATTTATAACGAAACATAAACTCTGACAGTGCTTAATTTTTCTAAAGACTATTATTATTTTGACACTTGCAGAAAAAAGAGATAGCCCTGGTATCAGATTTATATTTTCATAAATGGGAGGAAACAACTGTACGAGGTAAGCCTTTTGTCAATTTGCGCAGCACTGCAGTAGGCAGGCTGGATGATGACATTCACATAAAAACTTACTCACCCAGCTCAGATACGGAATAGTGGCAAATTTTGCATTTAATAATTTTTTCAAACAGGTTATTTTCATAATCATGAAATGCACTTTAAAACTTCGATTGTGAACATCAAAGTTCACATATGCAATTATAAATATAAACATAATTTACACTGTACGCATTACATTGATTTTAAAGTCTATGATCACTTAGTAGACTCACAGAAAGAAATAATTATTCCTAAGTATCAGCTTTACATGTAGAGAGCTGATCGGCACTGAAAAAATGAAGCGCATCTCAAAACACACATGATCATTCATAGTCACAATCTCATCACCTTTCTGCTGAGTCTGCGTTTAAGTTCCATTTTTGCTTCTTGCTCTTCTTCTTCATTCTTTTCTGTTTATTAATGGGGAGGGAGGGAAGGCATGAAGACAGTTACTATAAATAATTTTATAATCAGAAAGTTAGATCAGGCCATAATTATTTGACTCTAACAGATATTGATCAAACATTCCACCATCTTTAGAAAACTGTCAAAAGAGTTTGCAGCAAGATCAATCATTAATATGTGTGTGTGTGTGTGTGTGTGTGTGTGTGTGTATACATACATACTTTTTTTTTTCCTTATAGGACTGGTTTATTTACTAATTGTAAATCTTTTTGCTTCTTGACTGCTTATTTTATTCTGAAAAAACCACAAGAGTGCCCATATTCTGGCAAAAGCCTTTCGCTGCAGATCATCTCATGGGCTTATAAGCACAGTTTAACAGAATTCAGATAAAAATTTACTTCTGGATTTGGCCTTCATGTGAAAACCTGAGACATATCAAAAAGAACAAATTAGAACCATCTGATGCATGTCTGAGTTGCTTTCCACAGAAGCAGAAGGTAATCTTTTCTTTGGACTTTGCTATCAAACCAGAATATTCTGAATAGGGTTATGGTATACTGTTAGTGAAGATGATTTATTTTCTTGTGACTTTGACTTTCTAAAGTCTTCTTTTTCTCTAGTACTTCACCAAGTAGTGCAATTTAATGGCCAACTTAAATGAATGCTGCCCAACAGATGGAACTAAGAGAAAAATGTACAGAATTTTAAAATAAATAAACACCACTTCCAGGTTTTAATGGTTACTTATTTGATGAATGTCTCTCTGTTACTTCCTGTAGCTCATCATTTGTTCAGTAAGTGAGCACAGATTTTAGTCCTTGGGTACCAATGCTTACAAAAAAGTATCTTTTAGAGACCGCTGTTATGAAGTCTATTAAAGGAAAAAAATCTCTATAAAGGCTCAACCAAAATGGTGAAAAGAAAAGTCTTTTCTATGAAAAGATAATTATTTTTAAAATTCAAATAGACATCTTACCACTAAGATTATTTTTATCATGAATAAAATACCAGCATATGCAATATTTACAATATCTATGCTAAATCTCTATTAATTTTCCTTATCTGGACAGGGAAAAGTTTGTATGTTCTTCGATTATTTAGACAAAGAGTAAACATAAACTGAAATTACCCTGCAAGACAAATAACTAGTTAGTATGCTTTCATTAAGTTCTTGTGAGTGTCAAACAAATCTGGTTATAATTCAGATTTCTTTCTATGAAAATACGGTAGGTATCATTTCATATCCTTAAAATACATCCTTAGGATCAAGTAATTACCTTATATTAATTGGATAAGGCACATGGTTTGTAAATTATACGTACCAGACAAACACCAAACTTGTGGTTCACGTGATTCAAACTAGGGCTTTACAAGGTCAGCCCTAGTTTGATGATATTACTAATAAAAAGGAAAACATAATCCTCTAAACATTTCAGTCAACTTTTCCTATGCAGTGATTATGCTACATTTTTAAAGACCAAAAAAAAAAAAAAAAAAAAGGCTATCTAACACGACTCAAATCTAACAAACGCTCCAATTTTCATGAAATACACAAAATGTCATTTTCTTGAAGGGAATATTAGATAATTTTGCCTTATTAAAATAAGCATACTGCACAATTAGGTGACAGCCAGTGATGTTTAAAAAAAAAGAAGGGCCATTTGCAGTTAGGGGAGCAAAACAAACAGGATTTTACCATTTAGGAATTCTTTTTTAACATCAGGAGCTGACTTCCTTACATTTCCCACTTTTGAAATTGTGCTTCTAAAGAAGCTGGAGGAAAGCCAATATGACTGTTCCTCTGACTCTTAATAATTATTGTAAAATCTCTAACGAAGAGTCAAGATTACACCTTAAACTTAGTTTAAAAAATTCACTGAGCTTTTTAAATGTTTCCTTCTTTTGTTGGATTTATTAGAGGACTAATTATAAAGTAGGATGTAAACCTTTCTGGTCAGTTTAAACAGACTGGAGGAATATTCATAAGGGAAACGACGTGGCTCATTGACAAATCTTGCCCTCAGTAACTCTCCTCAGAGCAGAGAGAGGCGGATATTTCAGAATAGCCACAGGAAGCATTTGCCATAAACACACAAGCAATACATGAGGTTTAACAGGGTGTGCACTCAGGAAAGCTGCCTAGCTAGAGAACACTGCCCAGAGCATTTTGTGGATGAGCTAAAAGAAGGGGGGAAAAAGCACTGAAAGACCAACCAACGAGAGTGGTACATTCTTGAATCATCAATTCAGATAAAATGGGGTTAAAAAAGGCCAAACATTATTTGTGGGTTCCTCTCTTTTTGTTGTTTTACATGTTTCTGTATGGGTGTTTTTAACAAATGAAAATACATTTATAAACCTACTTTTAAATGAATCCCCCCTCCCTGCCAACACACACACAAAAAGATAGATCAATGGATGAACAGATATGTGATAAAGCAAGATGTGCTAAAGTAGATGCTAATGGTAGAATATAAATATTTGAATGTTTACTGTAAAATTCTTTCAACTTTTCTGTAGGTTAAAAAATTTCATAATAAAATGTTGGGGAAAAATACATGCAGAACTCAATGGCTTAATACATTTTTTCCCTGTAGAAGCTATAGCTGGAATTACAGTCACAACTAAATAGTATGAGAGGATCTTTATCGTTTATCCCTGTTCTGAAAAAAAAAAAAAAATGTTCCCTATACATCACTTTTCCTGATAAGCAAAAGTTGACCTTTCAAGCACCAATACTTGCTTTCTATTTTAACAATTTTAAGGAACTCGTTCTAAAATGCACAGCTGAATATAATGTTTCATGTATTTTAAAATGTTAGCTGCACTGAAACAGGAAGAAATCAAGTAAGCTGTGATACTGGGGATAATACTAAGAAATACAATGTGTCCTGTGGTTTCCAGTTAAAGCTAGGAGCTTTAGCATTGACTGCCGTCTGACTCCCGTGTATTAAACTAGTGATGGGTGGAGGTTTGAGAACTGCCAAGTATTTAATGCTGTGAATAATTTCCCTAATGTGTCGAGGAAAGACGACCTAGTTAAAGTAAGTGTCCTTAAAAAAAACCATACCATGTCACACATAGACTTTTCTACAAGTAGAGAATCAAATTGCTTTGGAACAAAAACTGGTGATGAAATATACAAACAAACAACAGCAATCGATGTGGAAGAACCCAGAAGCAAAAAAAGGGCTGAAGAAAGTATCATAAGCTATGCCATTCGGTTCCCTGGGACTGCTCGGCAGAAGCTCTGGATGGCCTCCACCAGTGCTGTTTTCTGCTTCCCTTGGCCATACAATATTATGTCAGGAGATCGTAAGCCAGTTATCTGCCTTCCCCAGCCTAGAAATGTGTCTTTTGCTTCCAGAAAAAGCATGCTTCAACAAACTGAAAAGGAAGTAAATAAGGGCTGAAGTCAAACCTGAAGTTGACTTTGGCGTTTCACTCTTTCCTGAACCTCCAAGAAAACAGGGTATGAAAGCCAGCACAGCACTTAGGATCAATGTGCGATACATTTCTAGATCTATGAAACAGTTCCTCAAATAACCAAACACCAATGTGGTTTAGCACTATTTGTCTCACCGGAGAAGGAAAGAATTACCCAGAATTTGCTCTTCCTTTTTCCCTAGGTATTGCATCAGGCATCCAATAGGAAATGATGTTTTAGGAGCTTATGGTACACATTTGAGCATAGCTACAAGTTAGTTCAACAAATATTTCCCAGGAATCTATTATCAAACGCCATGAGCCTTTTTTGGTTTTGTTTGGTTGTCGAAATTAGATCCAATTTCAGAAAGCTAAAACATTTTTTTCTTTTCTAGCCCTTTTTCCCTCTCCAAAGTGGCTCTTGTGCACACTGACACACAGTGATGGTCACTTAAGTCCTTTCTTGGGTTCCATTTATGTTCACAAATAGAAAAAAATATTACAAGGAAAAACATCCCCTAGACTGTTCAGTCCTCATTGTTCGGTTGTCGTAGTAATAGCAACCGGAGTATAAATTTGCTATTAAAACTCTTCTTTCCCTAAGGAAAGAAAAACAACTCAGATTGGAGAACAGGAATCATCCAGACAGGCCAACTTGACTCTCAAAGCTTGGTTGAAAAAGATTTTCTGCACACCAGCGGGTCATGACTATTGTAGGATTATCCGGCGTTCTGCCCATCTCTGCTCGTTGATATTTCATACAACAAAAAGCTCTTTTGAAACTGGGTTAATAATATATAAAACTACAGTGGCTCAATTTAAAAACATCCATTGCTTAACTCACTGTGGTTAGTAACCACACTGATACACTCTAGCACGACAAACTGTGCATCCATTGGTTTTATAGCTTTAACATATGAACTTCAATAATTTTAATATGACTGGACTGGTGAATGAAAAGTAAAGTAAAAAAAAAATAGAGGGAAAAACAGAATGGGAAAATAAAGTTAGGAAAATGAATGGAGAACTCCGTACGTGCTGAGAAATTATTAATAACTCAAGAGCGAAACAGAGCTATCATAACAAAGGAAAATGAAATGGACTGAAAAATTCCTTTTACCCTAATTGTGTTAAATCGAGTCATTTGTTAAACCTGGCAACAAACTGCATTATTAATAATAATATAGGAATGTTTGATTTATTTCTTTGTGTATTCTTTGGCCTTTTCTTTGACATGTATTTGCAAGCAGACGAGAGCATTTTCTTTTATTTAGTATCTGGGTGAAAGAATACATGGAATATATTTCATCTTTTTTAAAAACAATTGTCACAATCATGACTGTGGTCTGGAGGATATTAGGCTCCAAGCCATAAAATGAAATACAAACTTCTAGAAATTATTTTTTAAATTACATAAATGATGACATAAAAATGTGATATAAATGGGCCATATCAATCATTTGTGAATAAATAGATTATGGTTTCATACTGATAAGTGGATCGTCTCTACAGGGAGCTTGTTAATGGTTACACAAGGAATCACAGTATAACACGGGATACTCACGTTTTAGGATATTTCTTTGTTCTAATTCTTCTGTTGTGGGCCTCTGGCTAAGTCTCCTATGATACAAAAAGGATATATTGCAGGTTACAAACAAGGTACCCTTCGTGGGGGACACAAAATAAAACAACAAACAAAGCTATATGTTTTCATGTTTTGAGAAACAAAAATCCATTTTTAAACTTACAAAATAAAAAGTCTCCTTTCCATTAGTTTGGAGACTTGAGATTGTGGCTGATATTGCCAACTACCCCCCCCCCCCCCGCCCAGTATCCACTCTCCTTTCTTCCTTTCAGAAACACAGCCCCTGAGCTTTAGCTGTAGCCCCCCAGCCACAGATTTCTGCCTCCCGAGCAGTAAGGTATGGCTCTATGACCAAGTCCTTACAATGGGATGTGAGCAGTAGTGGTGTTTGTAACTTCCACTTTTTATCCTTAAAATGACTGGATGTATGTTCCCTTCTCTATCTTTCCTTCTTCCACAGGCTAGCACTTAAACATGCTCATGTGGGCCAGTGTGGATCATGTACATGAGACTATCTACGGGCATGGAAGAGCCACAAGACAGAAGGAACCTGGGCGCCTGACTGACTACAAGGAGCACTGCTCCCCAGCCAAGCTGGGTAGCACACTTACCTCTAAACTATCATGTGAAAAAGAAATAAACATGTGAAAGGGCCAGTTTGTACCACTGTACTTTTTAGTCTCTGTTAAAACAGCTTCACCTTTTCCCTCACTAATATACAGCCATTAGGATCTAAAGACAGGCTGCTGCTTGAGAGCTTTTATCAACTCAGGAGATGAGCAATCTATATTGCATAGTGTTTTAAGTGAAATATTGTTTTTTGTGACCTCAAATGAATTTCCAATATATACAGTTATCTTGAGATACATAAGGCCCTGCCCATCTGCCTTTAAGACAAACCAGGCCATTTGTGATTAGTAGCTAACTATTTGTACACAATAGCTGAATGTCCTAATAACCTTTTATAACTTTGTTATTGGACTTGTTTTTAATTTGTTGTTAATCACAGACAAAAACTTCCTCTGGATGTAGGCTGAGTTTGTGCAAAGTAAACTAATATACATGAAAGGTAATTTTAACATAGATACTATTAATTCTAAATTTTTATGGCTGTGACAGAAATGGTTAGAAGAATTGAAATCCATGACATTTGAAATATCTTGTTAGAATTTTTATGAAAGTTTAATCTTCATCAGAGCTACTTTGAAATTAACATAAGTAATTGAATCCAAAAAAACCCCAATGAACATCTATGGCAGCCAGACTTTGCTATGGTGTACCCAGGTATGATGTACTATGTATCTGTAATATGTCATCCCCCAAACACATCATCCTTCTTTTGTTTATGGAGTTTCCTCCCTCTAGAATGACTTTCTCCCCTCCAGCTACTGATATCTTACAAATGATTAAAAGAGTACCTTAAAGGTGGGTGTTTGACTTCTCGTGCAAGTGAGAATTAAAGGCTCCTGGTTCTTTGCTCTTATACGGTAGTTATATATAGGTAGCACACCTTTTCAAGCGCTTACCACACAGGTAGTTATAAAGATAATAATTATAGCTCTCCTAGTTCATACTTTTAAAGTCCCAGGTACTGTGCTACATGCTTAACTTATATTATCTTGAATCCTTAAAACAATTCACCAAGGTAGAAATCAGTTCCCATTTTACAGATGAGCAAATGAGAGATTAAATCACTTGCCAATGATAAAATGCTACTGACTGCTAGAGCCAGGATTCATACCTAGTTCACTTGACTGAGAAGTTTGTGCTTGTCACGTGACCTCATCATGCAATACATAATTCTGTCTTTTTCACTTGACATGGATTTCTCTGAGGCACAACAGTGGGTGATTTATCTTTGAATAACTGATTAGATGTGTCATGTTGGTAGAAAAACAATTCTGTAAAATTTACATATTTATAAGCCAAAAAAACCCTGCTCTGTTAAAATTTTTTATGTGTGTACTTACAGACTTTTGGAGGTTGAGCTGGAATCTTATATAAGACAGACAGAATAAGTGTTGTTCTGGTTGGATGGTTAGGCCTGGGATGTGGGAGTCCCCTCCCAACCCACCCCCAAAACACCCACACTTCTCCACAGAAGCCCAAGTATCACCTCCTTGTGATACACCTGTGAGTATCCAATTCTTGATGAAGGCATTAGACAACCACCACTGCTCTGTGGTTATTTCATGGCATTAACTTCTCACAACGTTCTTCATCAGTTCTCTGTTTTTGAACAGGTGGTTTGTTTTAATTTGTCAATGCTATAAATAGCCTAAAATACACACCTTTGTAAAATACACGGTTTTCTTTTTTTCTTTCCCTTTTTGGATTATTTCTCTCTTGTATAGGCTTGCAAACAGAATTACCATGTGAAGAAATAGACTGTTTTATAATTCTTTTTTTCATATTGTTAAATTGTTCTTCAGAAACACTTAACAAGGGCAATCTACTTTATGGGTCCCCTTTTCTCATAAAGTTGCCAACATTGGGTTAATTTTTAAAAGTGTGTTTATTGGTTTAAAAGATGATAATAATTTAAATTAATAAAAAATTGAATTCCATTAAGTGCTTGCTATGATCCCAGCATGAAAATGCCTTCAGTGTATCATCTCGTTTATTCCTCACAAGCCCCTGCTTCACCCCATCTGTAAAACAGACAATGGCTTCTGTAGCCCCCACCCATCAACCCTGAAGGTACACCACAGCCATAGAAGTGTCCCACTTCTAAGTGAGGAGAGGAATTTCCTCCCACCTCCAAATCCTGCTCTGGTATTCTAGACTGTTCCCCACTCCCAATGTATGCACCCTGTTGTTTATGCAGAATGAGAGAAGTCAACAAAATAACTAATGCTTAAACATGCTTAAGCTGATAATATACAATGAGAGATTCAGCACTCATTTTTATGAAAACCAACCATTTAATGGACTTCCAAAGTCACTAGTGGTAAAAGTAGAAATTCTACAATGGCTGGAGGCAGGAAGAGAAGTCAGATGACCCTTTATTTGAAGTTAAAAGGGGGACCTTTCAGCATGGGGGCTATGATTACTTGACTTGGATGGAGCTGGTCCTTGAAGCTAACTAATATTTTTACAGTCTCATAGCCCACAGGGTAGAACCTCTTGGAAGTTATAGGAACGCTAGTCAGTCCATGAATTAGGCCTGCCACCTGCTAATTAGGCTGTGCCACTGCACCACAGCCACACTCATTTGTTTATGTATGGTTTATGGCTGCTTTCATGCTACAAGAGCATAGTTGAATAGCTGCAACAGAGACCTCTTGCCAGTGAAACCTAAACTATTTTACCAACAGGTCCTTTATAAAAAAACTTTGTTGACTATTGGATCAGGCTTTGGCGACCTCAAAGCTACTGACTAGCTGGACCAAAGGACAGGTTCTTTGAGTGGTTCACCATCCACGACCAACTATAAAAGACCAGCTAGGCCAGGTGTGCTCTCACACAAAGCGTTCACAATGACTTCAGGTAGGAAACTGCAGAAGAGAGAAAAGTATGCATTAGTCAGTGCTGTACTAACATTTCAGCAATTACCTGACTAGCTTGGTTCCAATTTGTTGTCGGATTTCCTGCCTCTCTTCTTCAGATGTACGCTGCAAGATGTTTTTGTCCTCTAATTCTTTCTTAGATGGTCTGTTGCCAAGTTTGATAGCAAGAGTATCCCTTCGTCGGATTTTACTTGCCAAAGCACCTGAGGATTGGAAAAGGCAGAAATGTAGAGAAAGAGGCTCTTTTAGCAAGAGGCACTCAAGTTACAGGTGGCATGGACTTTCAACAGAGTCCAGACCAAATTCTTTGTCCACATGCAAGAGTGGAATTTTAATTAACCTAAGGAAAAGAAGTTTTCAGTTGGATGTAGTTCACTTTGGAAAACTGGAGAACTGTTTTTTAAAATGTTCTGAGAAAATGTTAGGGTACCATGAAAAACTTGTAAGTATCACCTCATCATTTGGAAAGCGGTATTTGAAGTTTATTTTGCTGTGATGGCATATCAGGATTGCATAATGCCCTTTCTTTCTTTTCTTTTTCAAGTCTTAAAAACTTAGCTCCTGTACTTATACTGTACAGTAAATCCTTGTCTTCCCTTTTCCTCTACTCAGAAACCACACTGTAAAAGGCTACCTTTGATACTAATATTTTAATCCTAAATTACCCTAGAATTGATGACATCTCCACAGACAAGATGGATAATGACTTTTTGTTTTTGTTCTTCAGTACAAACTGATGCTTAAGCATTAATATACTAATACTTTTTCATAATCTATAAATTCAATTCCACAATGAATTCCTCCCAAGTCATCCTGCTCAGCTATTTTCTTAAAATAGCACTTTCCAGTTTTCCTAGGTTATACATAAATAGTTGGCTTTATCCACTGCTATCAGTCCTTCCTAGAAGGCATACTTATTGTGGATGAGTGGTTAATTCTTAAAAGGTATTTGTCATTCTTGACTAATTCCTCACTCCCATTTCTTTTAAACCCCAGCATAAAAAT
Organism: Rhinolophus sinicus; assembly: GCF_036562045.2. NCBI lineage: Eukaryota > Metazoa > Chordata > Mammalia > Chiroptera > Rhinolophidae > Rhinolophus > Rhinolophus sinicus. The sequence goes on along the minus strand of NC_133755.1, from coordinate 165,067,706 downwards.
AAGGGAAACTCTCAAACGTCTCCAATGAGTAATTCAGGGAATCCTGCACTGATGCTCTTTATTCCAGAAAGGTCCTGGGGGGGGGGGGGGGGCGGGGGCTGGCCCGGTGGCTCAGGCGGTTGGAGCTCTGTGCTCTTAACTCCGAAGGCTGCCAGTTTGATTCCCACATGGGCCAGTGGGCTCTCAACCACAAGGTTGCCAGTTCAATTCCTCGAGTCCCACAAGGGATGGTGGGCAGCGCCCCCTGCAACTAAGATTGAACACGGCACCTTGAGCTGAGCTGCCGCCGAGCTACCAGATGGCTCAGTTGGTTGGAGCGCATCCTCTCAACCACAAGGTTGCCGGTTTGACTCCCACAAGGTATGGTGGGCTGTGCCCCCCGCAACTAGAAAACAGCAACTGGACCTGGAGCTGAGCTGCACCCTCCACAACTAAGACTGAAAGGACAACAACTTGACTTGGAAAAAAAAAAAAAGGCCTGGAAGTACACACTGTTCCCCAATAAAGTCCTGTTCCCCTTCCCTAATAAAATCTTTAAAAAAAAAAAAAAAAGGTCCTGGGGGAAGATCCTTTGCTGATCATCCTGAGAAAGCCTGTCATTAGAAAGCTTTGACTCTGTACAAATACAAATGTGCATATCTGCCTCAGGCACGTAGATGAAGGGCTGCCTTCCCCTTACCACTCCCTGTGGAATCATCTTTGGCATGGCCTGTCATCAGAAACTAAACCTTAGGACATACACATTTCTAATTTGACAAGGAATATGAGGGTAAAGAGACCATCAGATTATCTGGCTTTTGTTCTTTCCAAAACGCAACGGCTTTTGTCCACCCACTGTCCTCCCTACCTCTTGGAACAAAGTCTTACTTTCTCCACTGCCATCCTCGTCCTCATCCTCTTCGTCGTCGTCATCCGTGTACAAGATAGGCCCATCGGAGTCCGAGTCATTGGCCCGGTACTCCCTTTGGCCTTCATCCTCCGAGGCACTGAAGGATTCGGAAGAGTCTCCCATCAGCCCAGGAGACAGGAGCTGCGGGGCTGCTTTTCCCACTTCGTCTTTGGTTGTGAAACTGTTAACGGTACAGAAACACAGGGGTGGTGTGAAGCGCAGAGCAACCCTCCAGGGCAACACCAACACCATGAGAAGCGCTGGTTTCCCCAGCATCCTTCAGGCTGGTGAAAGGAGAAAGTAGACATAGGCCAGCTACATGGAAGAGTAGGACTGTGTTACTTAATTCTGTTTTAGATTCATCATCTGTAAAATGGAAAGGATGGACTAGACGGTGTCTGATATCGTTAGCACGTGAATATGGTAAAACTGTATTTTGCAAATTAATTTTCCTGTAGCAATGGGGGTTTAGTGGAAAGAACAACGGGCTAGAAGCACCTGGATATCTATCTGACTTAGTACTTTTCTTTGACCTGTAACTCCTATTTATCCCTCAAGTCTGTCAGCGAAAGCCTCAGCTCCTTCCAGAATCTGTCACAGGTCTTCAGACTAGCTTCTTGCCCCATCGCCCTGCTCCCAAGGTGACCTGAAGAAAACCCTATTGGAGCAGTTGGCATCCTGCACCTCAGCCACCATTTACTTGTCTGCTTTCCCAAATGCCCAAGTTGCTGGACAAGTAGGACTCATGCTGTTTTGCAACCCAACACCTAGGAGGGTGGTGACATAGAAAAGTACATATTATTTAACTGATATATGAATTAATCCTATTTTCATCACAGCCAATGGATTAACAATGAAAAGTTATGTATCCTCTCTGTGCTTAAGTTCTCCCATTTGTTAACCTGCCTGCCACAGAACATATGAATAATATCAGATGGAAAGTGTGAAAGTTAAATGGACTCTTTAGAGGAAAAGTAATGCATAGGGATGCAATCATTTTCTATTGTTTAGCTTGTTAAGAGTCTCTGGTTTAAAGTTACTATAAATATACAAAGCTTGCCAACTTTCACAGACTAGAATAAAAAGTACACATAAAAACACATTATATCAAAACAATATAATCTTCATTTTAAGATACAGAAGGTTCTCAAATTGCTTTCTGATATAAATAGAAGAATCTAAATTTGGATATCACACTTCTGAAAGACTGTTTAGTGCAAAACATGTGCTTGCTGTTCTCACTAACTAAAAAAAGCCAAAAACCAGTTCTTTGTATTTAAAAAAACACACAAAAAAACAAGTAAATTTTGTCAGAATCTGAGGTATTGAAAATTCTACATTGTGCCTCAAAATTCTCAATTTTTCACATATTAGAGAAATCCAACAGCCAAAATACTTGTTTTCAGGTGGGGAATTATGAAATTTTTACCTTTTATCGTGTAAAATATACATAGCATAAAATTTACCATTTTAATCATTTTTTAGTATATAGTTCAGTGGCATTAAGTATATTCACACTGTTATGCAATCAACACTACCATCTATCTCCAGAACTTTTTTCAGCTTCCCCAAACTCTGTACCCATTAAACAATAACTCTCCATTCTTCCTCTCCCAGCCTTCGGCAGCTACCATTCTACTTTATCTCTATGAATTTTACTATTTTAGGTATTTCACATAAAGGAAATGATACATTTGTCCTCATGTGTCCTACTTCACTTAACATGTCTTCAAGGTTCATCCACGGTATAAGCACATGCCAGAATTTCTTTCCTTTTTAAGGTTGAATAATATGCCATTGTATGTGGATACCACATTTTATTTATCCATTTATCAGTTGAAGGACACTTGGGTTGTCTCCACCTTTTGGTTATTGTGAATAATGCTCCAATGAATATCAGTGTACAAATATCTGTTCGAGTATATGCTTTCATTTTTATGACCTATATACACAAAAGTGGAATTGCACGGATCATATGGTAACTCCATGTTTAATTTTTTGAGCAACTGCCATATGATTTCCACAGTATGAAATCTCATTTTAAATAAGAGAAGATCTATTTTATGAAAAATACTTTTCCAGCCTTGATTTCTAGTTAATTGCCACTAGAGGCCATTCTGGTTTGAATAGTTTGCCATTGTGGGTGTCCACAGCATGTTTCAGAGATATACCAATTAATAACACATTCTGAAGAGTAGAACAAAAGATACTTCAAGGTTGAGCCCTGGTATTTGTTCATGTCACTGCTCATTAATCTATTATGCTATCAATTATTATTTTAATCATATCATTTGTATTTTATAATGTTTTGCAGTTTTCAAAGACTTCTGCCTACAGTTACAACTTACAACTGTCCTATAATATAAGGAGGCCAGATAATTTATAGTTCGTGGAACCTAGGAAGCCATGAGTTGCCCAACCATGGAAACAATTCCAGTCGATCACAGAACCCAGCCTTAACACTCTTAGTTTACCTATTAAATGTTATGCTATATTATATTTTATTTATACTTGATATTATAAGTCATTAATATTATAACATGGGTTATATTTAATGTTAAATATTATACTCCAAATTTGTATCAATTAATTCACGACTTGTCTGTTCTCTAAGGTTCCAGGGTACACTGGGCAATATAGTGCACTCCATCGATGTTTGTGGAAATGGACTAAACAGAGTCAAGTCCCTTTTGGATATGGGCTCTGGATGGACTTATTAGTTTCTGCCTTAAATTATACCAGACATACACATTACTGATGAAGCTGCCAATAAATAGAAATCTACTAAATCATTACTACCCTGTAATATGTGAATAGAGGTCAATATTTTTGCGCATGGCCACTTGTTTTGATGTTTGTATTCCAAACAGAAGCCTTTTCATAAGATGACAGCATTTTCACACATTCGTTGACTAAACATAACTGGGGGAGTGTTCTAAGTAAAGCAAGTGACTAAGAGCTAGAAATTGGAATTCAAATGTCCACTAAAAAGCAGAACAAAGGATTTGGAAGGAAATTTGAGACTATTTATTCTAGGCTCATTAACTCAAGAGCAAACACAAACCATCCCTATGGGATGAACTGTAATTTAAACTTTTTATCTTGAATATACAGAAAAGCAAATCTCTAAGCCTTCTTCTAGGAACGCATGCTGGTTACCCGGAGTGATAGGAAAACCTATTATAAATACCTCAGTGTCTAATTATGTCCTAAGCTCTCTCACTCTGATCACAGTCCAGAAATGGAGAAGAGGTGCTCACCTCTTTTGTCTGACAATCCTGCACAAACGGGCAGAAGACTGATATTTAGCCCTTGGCATATAGCACCAATCAGTGTCCTCACTAAATATTTGTGGCAGTGGACTGGACAGAGTGAGATCACTTTGGATATAGGCTCTCTCTGTGCTTAAGATCATCTAAGGAATTACTTTATATGTTGCACCTTGTTCTTTCGTATATTCAACAATAAACCCATATACTCAATCTATTAAATTCAGGCCTATCTTAAACATTTATACTTCCTGGGCATGTTGGACATTATTTTGGTTAAAAACGAATGTTAACTATAATGTCTTGCTCAGTTTTTATCTTTGGTGCTTAGTACAGCGCCCAGAACACAGATAGCAAGCAAAAATATATGCTGAAAGAATAGCTGTTTAGGTCTAAAGGATGGAATTGACTGCATGCTGGAAAACATGCACTATAAATAAATGAACACATTTGCTACGTGCTGAAGTATCAGGGATACTATAACCATTTCTTTACTTACTATATTTATTGGGGTGACATTGGTTAGTAAAATTATATGAGTTTCAAGTGTACATTTCAATATTACATCATCATATATTTGACCCCCTTTCTCCTCTTCTACCACCCCGGCTTCCTTACCCTCTGGTAACCATTAAACCATTGTCTATGAGATTTTTTTCTTTGTTTGCCTTGTTCCTTTGTTGCTTTCAGCTTTATATCCCATATATGAACAAAGTCATATGTATAACTATTCATTTCAATATCTTCTTTTCCCATAGCATTTATTAAAATGTCAAACACATAAAGTAATTTGCAACTTAACATCTATTTATCTGTCCTTGGCTTTCCTTAGAATGATGGTGCTCTAGCTGATAAAAACAAACAAACAAAACCGCCCAGGAAACAAACACAAAAGAAATTGCAGAAGTGGAAACAACCACTTTGGAAATTCATAAAATTAGAGCATAGAATTTAGTGTGCAATTTGAATCTGTATCCTGGCTCTGCCACTTACTAACTGGGTAATCTTGGGCAAATTACTTTACCTCTCTCAGCGTCCATTTTCTAATTTGTTAAACAGAAATATTTCAGGGAAGACTTATGTGAACTCTATAACTGACAGTTTTTAACATTAAATAAGTATTTAATAAATGAAGATTATTATTATCAGCAATTGAATAATTAAAGTTGATCTTTTAGTCTCTTGATCCAAATCAATTAATGTGCTAAATTTTTTAAGTCTAATAAGACAAAGATATTTTGAAAGAGGAAATATTAAATTAAATGATTTGAAAAGTGAATTTGGTTTTATTCTTAGAAACAGGAGAGAACAGGCTGCATTTAAAAGGTGTAAGCCTTCCCTAGATAGAACTGGTTAGGGCATCTACTATACTCTGACAGCCCTCCCTCCCTACCTGTGGGACAGGAGAGCTAACATGGCTTATATTTATGGGACTTTGTGAATGATTATATGCAGGGAACGAAGGAGAATGAGGATCCTAGGATGAGATACAGGTTTCTGACCTGGGCAACGAGATGATGGCATGTCTGGGGCATACCACCTTCTATATTGGTTGCTGGGGACACAGAGGAAAATAAGACATATTGGTTAGTTTTGTCCCCCGGGTAGGAAAAAAGGGCTCTCAGAGTATAGTGGATGCAATAACCAATTCTGTCTTGATGAGCACTGAAAGGCTTCACAGAGGAGACAACATTTGAGCTCATTGGGGAACTAATGAAGCAGAAAGGGAGCATTCTAAGGCTGGAAGAAAGGAGTTGAAATGCGGAAGAGCTCTTTCCTGATGGTCTTTATTTTCTTGGAGAAGGAGAAGGCTAAATAACTTGCTGAGATGAAGGTAGGCAGGAGTGGGTGAGCAATCTGGACACAAGTGGTAAAGACTTAAAATAACCACTACAAAGCAAGAGAAGGGAACTGTCTGGGGAAAAGAAAAAGGACTGCTAAGCAGTGATGAAGTAGGCTCTAAATGTATTCATACTTGAAAACCATGGATCCGAAGTGGATCTATCAGTAGGACCAATGTCATTCTCTCCAGGAGCCCGTGGAATTCCTGGGGCAGGGCTATGAAAAACCAATGGTTGGATGACATGAGTATTTATCTAACATTCACTAGACTTAATTATAAAAACGAAGTAGGTTCCTTCATTTCCAGTAGAGTGGTTTAGTGATCTTTAGTACTCAGCTTCACAAGGAATGCAGAAGGAATATGGGGTTTGGACTCCGACTCACCATTTTGCATTTTCTCTGTTAACACTTAAGCCAGTGCCTGAGTGGACAGTGGTTCTTTTTGTCGGCTCTTCAGTCCACAGAAGCTGACTTGGGTCTAAGGCAGGAACGGGCAGGTCGTCTCCGTTGCTGACCAGGACAACAGGGGTGTCAGAAGCAACAATGCACTGCTCCTCCAGAGCAAGAGGGGGGGCCGGGGGAGGAGGTGGAGAGGCCACAGGCGGTGGAGGGACTGCCGACTTGGATTTGCCTGTGGTCAGCTCCTCGGTCCCAGGGACAGTCTGCTCCGTTTGGAGACTCTCCCCCCTGGTCTCTGAAGGCTCGGACGTGCCAGAAGTGGTTGCATCGGAGGACGGTTGAGACGTTGGCTGCTTGCCAGTTCTTTTCTTGCCCTTTGTGACTCCCACCGTCCCTGTTTTGTTAGAAACGGTCTCCTTTGAAGCTTTGGGACGAGATGAGGTGGAAGAAGTAGATGGCGAAGCTGATGTTTTGGAGCCAGTTGTTTTTTTTGAATGAGAGGAACCAGCTAAAATAGAGAGATTTTTGCATTAAAAGTCAAAGAAGACAATACCTTCAAAATAAACTGAATTGCAACTGTCAACGACAACATTCCCTGTAAAATTTTAAAATGTGTTGAATAATTGAATAAAATAAAATAGGCTTATAATGAAAATGGTTTTGTTTTCTGCCCCCTACCTGCCTCCAATCTAGGAGGGGAGCAAGTGATGTTTGAAGCAAAACCCTAAGGGACAAGTGTCCTCGGTCTTCTCCTTCCTCTAGTCTTTAGCTGGGCCAGGCAAAAGGAAATCCTCAACTTGTCTGATGGGTCACCTGAAAAAGTCCCTGTATGCTCCAAAGAAGGGACATTATCTTGTGGAGAGGACAGGCACAGGGAGCTCTCTGGGGATAGTACAAAGTAGGGTTCATCACCAGTTATACATGTTCCATGCTGACTTCCTGCAAACAGCGTTGCCCACATTTATAAGAGGCCGGGGTATGATACCACCAGCAATTTCCTGGGTCCAAAGCAAATCTACTCATCTTACTACTAAAAGAATGAACTCCAAACCAGCTGTCCTCATGGCTCCAAGAGAGCAGTTTGCCATGCTGGCTCATACCTCCATCTGTAGTGGCTCTGGGGCAGAGTGAAAACACATGGCCACATATAAAAGACAAGTCCCCTTCATAACATCAAAAGGCAGAAAATTCTTTTCTACAAAAAATGTCTACATGGATACCATTTGATAGTCTGAAGGGAAAGAGTATCATTCTCAGATCTTTTGACATGGCTTCTGTTCGTAGAAGGTCTTCAACTGAAGTTGGCTGCGGCATTTGCCTACTTCAACCAATCCATTTTCAGGAAAACAAAAAAGGTTAGCTCTTCTTTTCTTTATATCATCTTAGAAAATACATCTAAACTCTTAGGAGAATACACTTTTGTTTCTGGACCTTTGTGACCTACAAGTTTCTCCTAATTGTATGGTCCTTCTTTTTTCATGAGGGGTTTAACTATCTTCCACAGAGCTATCAGAAAATAATCTTGTTAGTATTGGGAAGCCATTCTACAATGCATACAGATGTTATTGTTATTGTAACTTACCTCTGGTTATAAATTTATTGAAGTCAGTTGCGGGGGTCAAGAGATGAAGAAGAAATAAGGAATAGACAATGAGATGCAAGACATCATCAAGTTTAATATAAGAAGCCAGTCTCGCATCATGACAAGATCCAGGCCTAAAAGAACTCTCTATAGCTTGAGGCTTTATTATTTTAGATATACACAATAACTAGAATTCTCTTCCTGCAAGTCTGGGCCTAGTAATATCACTTGTTTTTAATAGTTCTCTCTTTATAGACTCTGGTTCTAGGAAGAGCTTGCCTGTGGCTGGCTGGGGTTAATATTACTTTTTTGAAGTTAACAATCTTCACTTGCTTATAAGACAAACATATTAGGCCTACAGTCTAAGTTCATTTTAAACTTATTTTTCACAGTGAAGATGCTAAGGATTTTAAGTCTAAAAATGGTCAGTTGTTTTTTTAAATAGATTGAACAGAATTCATTCTACATATTAATTCTAATTCTAATATATATATATGTGTGTATATATATGTGTGTGTATATATATATATATATATTTTTTTTTAAGACAATTCTTTTCCAATAGCAAAGTTAACTTTAGCCTGCCTTAAGGAAAAGGACAATTTTTTTCAAAACCCAAAGTGCAAATTCATGCCATGTTATTGCAATTTTTAAGTATTTTCTAAAAATGACAGGACTTTGCTGAAATCAACCATGTTGCTGATGTCACCTTGAATTAAGACCATGACTAAAAAAGAAATGTCACTTCTCCTCAGTTAAGTACTTTTATTGTCAATGCAGTGCATAACATGGTACAAGAAAGAAGAAAAATATAGAAGATTTTGCTTTATTTCACGGGCAAAGCAGTGGAATGTGCCAAACAGATATCTGGTTGTATGGAGGTCCATACTAATTAAGTAATAAAGGAAGAACCATTGTAACAGATAGATTGTTTTAAAGAACTTGAAACATCTGACTGAAAACCAAGAGTTGCATTTGAAGTGAATCCAGAAGGTCAACATTATTCAAATGAAATGTTACCATGCAGAACGTTCTAAACGGTTACAAATGGATTATCAGTTGGATTCTGATGGAGTGTCATCAATATTTGATAAAAGGCTCCTTGCACAACAGGCGTGTTGGCGCACTTCAACGCAACCCGTTTCTCTGTAGTAGCCTCGAGAATAGCAACATTCTTAGACACACTATGGGCCAGTCGGGCCTTTTTTAATACCGTTAATAACAGGACTGTACTATTCTCTTAGGAACATCATGAGTCTATAAGTAAATCTTCAAGTAAAATATCTGGAAATAACTCAAAAATCTTTCATGGAAGTTGTACCCTGCCCTGGCATTAATCACTTTCTTCTGAGGGAAGTAAGACAAGAATCCAAGCTGAGTCAATAGTGAGCCGCTACCATGTGAGACATGGAAGCGGGAAAGTCTGTGCAAGGCAGGGTCTTAATTCCCCAGGACAGGGGATGATTTGGGGCTTTTCTTTAAGAAGTGATTAGTGCCTGCCTCACTTGAAGCACTGAGTCTAGCCTGTCCTAAGCAGTCTGGGAAAAACACAAACACCGACAAGAACGGACAGTGACATGTGAGGGCAGTTGGTCTCTGACAAAATGGCCGAACGGCGCTGTTCACACAGCACTCTGACACATTTCACTTGAGACTGTATTAGAAGAGACTCAGACACTCAAGGTCAAAGGCAGAAGAGAGGAACACAGGGAGAGAGACACTGTTTACATTCAGAGGTCCATCATAAGCCATTCTCTAAATCTGAGCTCTATTGGTATGGAAAAGATCAATACCAAGGCAAACCCTGGTAGTCACCTGTGAGAACGTTGCTACTGATTTTAGGGGAAATAAGGTTTGCTATAACACAGGAAACTTTTTATGCACGTACTAATGGAAAAAAGCCACCCAGCATGTGTACTTTGATTAATGTCTTCTAAAAGCTGGATGACATGGTAGGCCTCTTCATTCCAGTTCACTGGGAGAACAGTAGCTCCACTTTGGGTTAAGCACATCTGATTTGAAAGGAAAGCTGGATGTACATCACTTGCAGTTACTGTAAGTCACCAAAACATCTCTTGGTGATTTGCAATAATGACCTGTAGCCACACCACTAGGATGCTTTCCCTTAGGACAAATTAAGGTCTTTCGTTTGCGGGATGGAGGGAGTTGGGGGGGAGGGGCAGCGGGAACACTGAGTATGTAACTTTCAACTCTGCTGAAATAGTAGTGACTCGATAGAGAATGGTGGGGTGGAACTGAACAAAGTGATGTGAACCCTTTGTCAGTTAACAACGCATACCTCTACTGAGAAATGACGAGGTATGCAGACAGATTTAAGACATTAAGAGCCAGCAAATATGTCAAAGATATAAACGTCATATTCCTATGTGCAAACTTAAGACATTTTGAAAGAAAACCCAATCCAAAAAGCCACTCAACTCAAAGAGGCAGAAGGCCAGTCCATGTCTCAACAATGTCATATCAGATCACTGCCATTCATCAGGCACACTACTCTCTGTGTTTTACTACTGGTTCTTGGGCAGATAGTGCATACTCAGGATGAAAGAGGTCTATTCACCCAAAACTAATGAGGTCAACTCATCAACTGGTTGACTTTCCTTTGGTAGAGATAGCAACAAAGGATTCTCTTGGGCATTCTCTGTGTCAAAGCTGAATCCAATGGTGTTACATCCTAAGACACCAGACAACAAAAAGACGATCATGCCTAGAAGAAGCAATTAGCTCCCCCCCCCACTCCCAGATCTGAGAACCCTAGACTTAACCCCCCGGGGGCATACTCACCGGCCTCTCGGGTCGTGTTTCGGCTTGTTGGCTTGGGTGGAGGGATGGGGGCCTGCTTACCAGGAGCCTTGGTATGTTTTTTAATAGTAGGCGCTTCGTCACCCTTAGGGCTGGACCCAGCCGCAGCCCCTTTTGGAAGCACGGGTGGTTTTTTGGGCTTAGGTTTGGGTTTAGGCTTAGGAAGAGTTGAAGGAGGTGGAGCGGGAGCTGCCGGTGTTTCAGAGTGGTTTTCAGTGTTCTCTATAAATGAGAAAGTGAACAGAAGCAGACTGATACAGACACACACCATATAAATAGAAGGAGCGAGACATACGGCGACAGTGATATACAAACATGCGGCTGTTTGGCCCCTGGGAACCAGTGTGGAGTTCTGCACCAGAGAGAGAACAAAGTTTGGGCTAAGAACAAAGGCTGAACGTCAAACTGGGGTGTGTTGTCTGGGTACACTAATCACTCCTGTGATAAAACAGGGCTGCACAAGTTACTTTGATGAAGTTATGCTGAGGATGAGTTTAAATGTCCGTCAGGGAGTGAAGTGATACCAGCCTTGAAATGGTGGTTGCTGGATGATGACGTGGGCATGAGTGCTAAATTACATTTAACAAAACTGAAGGGCCCTTGAGAGTGGCCGATCAGCACACCACATACACCGCCATAGAAGACCGACCACGTGGCAGTGACTGGATTCAGTTACCTTCGTCCCCTCTAAGGGACTTTCTCTGAGAACTCAAATGCCATCATCCTGAAAGGGATTTGTGTTCTGTCTCTTTCAAGTCAAAAAGTCACTAATTTTCGAAGCTAAGGGAGACTCTGTAGAATCTCTTACAAGCAGCACAATGCCCTGAAGAGTAAACTATTTTCTACTATTAAAATTTTCTCAAGCTCTCCCAGTCCAGTAGGACACCTTCCTGTTTTCCAGTAACTTCCTCTGACTCTTTCGGTGTCACATTTGTAGGTACAGAGGGCACAGATAGACATATCTCAAACTTGTTTTGTAATGTAAACACAAGTAACAATTTTGAAAAGACAAAGGTTAAAATTCAGTTTTTAAAAAATTCATACCTAAGAACAAAAGCCTCTCACAAGGTTTGACCTAAGTGGAAGGGAAATAGTATTAGCTTCTCATTACTGAAAGTGGGGATGAAGAATGCTCATTCATATAATCACATCCGTATTTTTTCTAATAGTGGCTGATTGAAATTAAAATAAATTAAAATACAGTTCTGGTCCAAAGAGCTAAGCAACTTTTCTTTAAAAATGGAGCACAATAAAAAAACTTAAGACAGTGTTAAGACAAGACTAAACTTTCACTGGATATAGACTCCCTAATGAATGGCCAAGAAAGGGTTTTAATATTAGAATACATCACATTTTATTACTTCCTTTATTTCATTGCTTATCCTCGTCAATGTGAAGTGAGGACTTCGCTTTTTTTTTTTTTTTAATACATCTCCCTCAATTCACATATATAGCCACCATAAATATGATAAGTTATGGTAGGTAGCCAACAAAACTTTTCTTTTGTCCTCCCTCAGTCATGAAACCCACCCCAGTCACTACAGGCCAAGGTGACTCCTCCTGCATCAGAAATTGATCATAGCGACTGATTCAACATGTATCAGAGGCTAATTTGTGTGTTTACCTTTCTGTTTATACATCGCGTCTCCCTAACTAAATCACTAGTGACTCTCCTAACCTACCTGGTTTTAACCAGGCTACTTAATGACAAGTCAGTTAGGGTTGAGAACAATGTAAGTCAGTGCACACCTAAAACATTTTAATATAAAACATATAAATACACATTGATGCGCCAATTTTTTGATGTAGGGCAGAAACCCATTCTTGAAATAATTTTTTCTCATATTCTTTGTAAGATTAGCCCCTAGCATAATACCACGTGTGGAGATCAAGCCCAACAATAGTGTCCATGGTGAGAGCCAGTCAAGCTGAAAGGCAACACTTGCTATCGTGACTCTCCTTCCACTACAAACCCTCACATGTCTTATCTTCTGCCTTCATGGCATATCACTACGGGATCTTTTCTCCTTTCTGCCTAAGGTTTTAAATTCTACAGTTATATCCCAAAGAATCCAGCTTCTGGGTTTGGGAAGGAGGAGATAGTTTGCTCCATGACATTTGGGAATGACAGTCCCTACCAGGTTGGAAATGAACACACTGCATGCAAACTCTCGGCTGGCTCTTGGAAAAGCATGGTCCACTCACTTGTCTGCGAACTCTACCAATTATCTGTGCGTGTTTGCAACACAGCCAATGTCTATGTTTACTCTGTGGTGATTCCTAAGGGGTGTGCTTTTCTGACTAAATTATCAACTCCTTTTGTCTGGAATTTCATATCCCACCAAGCACAATGTTTTAAACATTACATCTCGTCAATGAATGTGACTGATTGGCAGACAGTTACTAACACCCATTAGTAGAAAATAAACTCTTTCATTTTATCTGGGAGGTAATGAATTCAGTCAAGTTACATATTTTATTATTACCATATGATCTGAAGACATAAGCTGATGATGTCAATGAGTATTATCTTTCCAAGAGGAGGTTATTCACTCTGGCTTGATAACAACACTGTGTTTCACACACTAGTCTGGAGGACAGCTGTTTACTATACTTCCGGGTCTGGCTCCTTCCATCACATGGGGAGTTTAGTTCAACAACACTTAGAGCAAACCTGAGAACTGCATGTGTCTGCGCCTTGCCTAGAATGCACCTATGCCCCTAGTCCTCTCCTTCATCTAACTGCCTTCTTCTTGTCACCTTCAAATCACAGTTTGGAAGTATCTTCCTCTAAGAACCAGTTTTGGTCCCTGCTGCAGACTCCCTGGCTTGCCACACTCAGGCCTCCCAGAGTACTTGGCATCTTGTATTACACTGCCTTTTGCACGCTGGTCTCCTTGTAGGTCATGATCTGCGGGACAGCAAAGGCCATTTCTCATTCACCACTCTTTTCCCGGCCCCCACTAGGGTCTTTCCCATGGCAGACCTTCACTATTATGTGCGGAACAAATGCATGAAGTCACTTGCTACTTTACTGAAAGTCCTTAACAATAACTCAGTAGCAATAATATTAGATAATCTTCAGATTTCTCCTATTTAATGCCAAGCTATATGTAATAGATTGCAGATCAATTTTTCTGCCTCTTATATGTTGAAGGGCACCTACTGTGATCAAATAAAGGGGAGACAAGGAACCCTGAAGGCCTGAGGGGAAAAGTCTCCAGTGTTGGGGCAGAGCCCAAGACCACTATCCTAAGTCCAGAATCAGGTGCCTTCAGGGGCCATGGTAACACCCACGACTGTTAGGTAGAACCTACCCCCCGAGTGGTGTGGAGGCCACTTGCCATTTGTTCTGTTTTCTTTGACACTGATGCTTCAAATACTAAAGTACTGACATACTGTTTTAAAAAGAGATACAAGCATCTGGGATTTTAAAGGCATGTGATGTAGTTTTGCAGATATAACCAATTAATAGATGAAATAATGCTCTTGGATAAGTCTGCTTAATGCCAAACAAAAGGGAGCACTGCTTCCCACAATAAAGGGTGAATTAAGAACCCAGATGGTGGATTTGCATGGTAGTGAGCTCAGACAAGTGAGATCAGAAGAGGAGCACAGGTAAAAGCGACCTTGGGGTGTTTTTTTTTTTTTAGAACTAAATGGTATCTTTCTAGAGAAATGAATGGTACCTTTGGTCACAAGGTATTTTCCATTTAACATAATACCACGTGATGTGAGTTATGAATGACGTTCTTCTCACTCCCCGGAAGTGGCTTCCATACTAGAAGCTTCCTCTCAGTCTCAGTGTGGCTGCAGCAGGTGCACTGTCCACAGAGCGCGAGGGAGGCGACTCTGTCTCATTAGTGTGTGGCAGCGTGTCCAGCGTTTCCATCTCAAGTACACACTAGGCCAGCAAGATGCTATCTTGGACCTTATTTGACCAAAAAGAACTGCATGTACTAATTCTCTAATTCTAAGAAAAGAATAAGAACACAAAAACATCTCTCAAATATTCACGGACCTCTGAGGCCTGCCATCATTTTTTAGAACATCAAGGCCTGCTGGTTTAATTAACATAAAACTGTCAGCAACTTTTTATTAGGTTGATAAGGGACACGCGCTTCCTTTGAAGTCTGGCCAATCCAATGACTGACACCCCACACGGACCAGACAAGCACTAGACGTGGTACTGTTACATAATGAAGGATGTGACTCTTGACTGTGAAAAGGGTAGACAAGGCACAGACCACAGATGGATTGGAAATTTAACAGTCTGGTGAGACAGGACAGTTGGACTAAAGAATTTTTTTAAAACAGCAAAGAAATGGCTACTTGCATGAATCCTTTCCACTGAATCACCTTAAACTCTATTTAGGTGTGTTTCTCTTTATGTTCCAGGACTATTATCATTAAAATATTAGTCAATTTCTTGTCATCAGTATTCATAAGCTTAGCCAGAGACCTTCAATGGAACAAGACTAAGTAAAGCCCCATAACACTGTCCCTAATATTGAATGAAGCAAAACAATAAACTTTCAACAAATTATTAATAACGGCTTCTAAAATTTTTAAAGGCTAATTTATAAGCAAATAATAAGGGGTTATGAACTTCCACAGTAGGTGATTTTAAGTTACAATGTCTGTAAAATGAGCTTTTGTTCCCTTTTTCTTTGAAGGATTTGGATCAAGAACAGAGGAAGAGAAATTTGCTTCCAGCAGTTTCTAAGAGTTCTCAAAATGACTACAGAACCCAAACTAGCTTTGACAAATTTTTGCCATCCAACTCTGAGGCAGACATTATAGAACAGGAAATAGCCTATTTCCTGAGGATTCATTTCTATGCTGCATGGAATCATCTGTGGGAGTTTCAGTTCAGGGTTGCAGACGTATGAAGGTTGGAGGCTCCTTCCTGCACATAATAGCAATGGTATGGAGATGTAATCACTCTGTGACCATGGACTTGTGAATGTTCTGGTGGTCCTTGACAGACATGTATTTTGCAGTTATGCAATCTACCATAGCATATTCACTCTAGAAACTGAGGTCTCTAAAGAAGCCTTCAGGGGATGGTATAATTGCCTCTGGCACATTTTGAAATTTCCAATTGCACAGGCAAATCGTGGAGCAGAGGCTATGGCCAGTAGAGCAACCAAAATCCCCAGCATTCTGGGAACTCCTCCTGCATCTCTCTCTCAGAAATGTCTAGAACCTGAACTAGAACCTACAGTTTTGGGCGTGTGGATGCCACCAGCTAAGCTCCAACAGCTGGAGAGACAGTGCTGGGCTGAAAGAGTCACCTTGTTTGATATTCCTCCATGCTGAGCTGCTCACAGGGGCCACTTCTAACCAGCAGAGAAAGATATCTGACGGCTGGCATTTTTTTTTTTTTTTTTTTTTAAAGAAGATATTGAGAAAAAAGCTCCTAAGGAAAAGAAAAGATAATATTCCCAGACATCTCTAATGATTGAAGAGGCCATTCCTTCTGATTCTTACCATTAATTAGCTCTCTTTTATAAAAAACGAAATGATGTACTTATAAAATGGATGCATCTACCTGAGGAAATCATCCAATTTTTCTTCAGTAGTTATCATTTCTCTCCTCTTTGTGTTCACAAATCTCTTCTCTACTGGTCTTAAGGTCACTATGTGGAGCCTAAGAGCCGATTCTCAACACTGAGTTGCACTGAAGTAAAAGAATAAGGGGTTTCTCTTGATTTTACCTTTCTTATCTTCTGCCTTTTCCTCCAGAGGTGGTGTTTTTTCAGCTACAGAGCCATTACCTTCTTCAGATTTTACTACATTTTCCTCTCGGGTAGATTCCTCTCCGATGGGTATCATGTGCCCGTTTGAATTTTCAAAGTTAACTGTTACATCTCCATCTAAAATAGGGAAAGAAACACCTAGATGTCTAATTTGATGGCTTTCTTAAAACCCAGTTTTCCAGTTACTCGGACCGTAGGGCTCAGGTTCATGTTTCAGGCCCTGGGAATCAAATACATCCTGTACTGTTTCACCATGTTTTACTAAATAAGTCATTCAAACAAAAGAGCTAGAAAATCCTTAATCTTGGGGGAAAGCAGCCATGGAAGGGATATCCAGGTGCCATTTCAACACATAGGGATGATTATCCTAATTATGAAATATCCCCGGACAGCAGAGCCCCTCTCTTCTTGTACATAGGTTTTGCTGAAGTCAGTATTTAGGAGTCTCTGAATGGTAAAGGAGTAATCTGAAAAATGGAATAAACATTTTAACAAGCACCAAAAACACAAGGTGAATGCAGATACACAAATAACATGAAATGTAATTACATACACAAACGATTAGTGGGGAAATATGAAAATTTCCAAGCACTATCATCTCCAAAATATTACTTCTATGCTATGCTAACTTCACACAGTAATATAACTGCTACTCTACCTTCGGGGAAAGATGGTAGCAAGACTAAGTGTATTTCAATTTTCTCATATATGGAAAAGATTAAAATGTACACAGGAAATTGTTATATATAACTGACCAAAGAGTCTTCAAGTTGGTCTAAAACTAATTTGAAAACATCAGGGAAAACAACATGTAGAAAACAGTAATTACAGAGGAATTTTTAAAAAACACAACTGAAAATAAAATTTCTCATGTATCTAAATCTAAGTAACTAATTTTAACCCCTGAAATTTCATAATTCCTAGGAGTTTATGAAGTGAAAGAGATTTTGCAGAAACTCTTAATTCAACAACCAAAATGCTTGAAAAGATTAACCCTAGTTCATATCTGGAAAATGTTAAGGGGCTTTGCTACCATTGTGAAAGAAAAATTAACAAATTGAAGTTTTTACTTAGAAAACTTGAAGAAATGCATCCTTAGAGCTGTTACATGCAATTTGGGTCAATCTTATTTTGGCAACCATTATAAAACAGAGACCATCTTCAAAATTTTCATTAAATACTCGTATAATTGCATGGCTTTGGCTCAAAAAAATCCACTGGCCTTCTTGACAAAAAACAAGCATGACAATTTAATAAGTAAAATACATATAAAATTATATCATGCACAAAATGCAAAAGCAGTTGTTGCTTAGTCATATACCTTTCCAAGAACCTATAATCTGATTCCTGCATAAAAGTAAAACAGACAATAATTGAAGGCAATGCCATTACAACTATATCTTAACTATTTCAATAAAAGGAAAATTAAAGTAATACTTTTTTAAAGAGTATATGTCAAATGAAAAAACAAACAAATATTCTTAGTTCTCATTATTGGAGCCCAAGAAATTTGCTATTAAAAAAAATAGAGTGAGGGGAGACACAATATAATGTCGGGATATTAGACTCAGGAAAAATAAAAACTAATGTAACAATGGAAAATTTCCAACAAAATAGAAAACCACTTCTTTACCTAAATTTCCTCAGTTTTCAGGTACCCAAATATAAATTTATCTTGGTTTTCTATGACTTTACTTGGTAATAAAAATATGTCAAAGTCATGTTAATGACAATTCTATTTTAACCAGTATTATATTAAAATTCCTTAGAAGGTTGAATAATTGATTTCTAAATTTCGGAACAAAAAAGCTAGAAAGGAAATGAAATAGTTGAGGCACAAGAAGAAACTGGAATATCACATAATAGAAATAATAGTCGACAATGTGAAAAGATACTTTGAGGTATGAAATAAAGTTAGTGCATATGAAAATAACTGCAGAAAAAGGAAACATTTTGGAATTCAAGAATAAAACAGGAGAATTAGTTACTAATAATTAATTGGTGTGGGATTAAGAAGGTTTTCTAGTTTTGTATATCACTTTAGAATTAAAACAAGTTAAGTCCTTGATATAGTTTAAATATGTAATTAAAATAGAAGCTTAGCAAAGGAAGGCAAAAGAAGATGCTGAGCTAGACTGCAGGTTACAGCAAGAAGCCCAGGCCACGTCTTACGGGGGTATTTGCATGCAAAGAAAAAAACTTAGAAACTGAGTCACGAGATTAAAGTAAACCAGGAGATAAAGCACACACAGAAATAAGCGGTTAAATAAGGAGCATGAGAGTATTCGAGGGTTCCCTCTTTCTGGTAAACAGGTGTATCTGGGATATAGTTAACACAGGAACAGAGATGAGCAGAAAATCATGTATGAACAAAAGGTGAGGGACTCATGAGAAGGTTAAAAAATATACCAGGAGAGAAAAGGAAAGGAGGCTGGCGGGCAGGCAAAAACATCTATGTGCCTTCCTGTTTAAGTTAAGGGAAAAGATGGAAGGAAAGAATCAGAATATAAGAATTGAGCTTGGACTAAACTATGGACTTCTCAGGAAAGAAGAATTTTTAGACTCAAGTTAGACTTTGGTATGAAAAAAGATAATCTAAAAAGAATAGTAATAATAATAATAATAGCTAGGAAGGAGGGTAAGGGGGAGATGGGACGAGGTCAAACCCAGGGTAGCTGGAGAGATTTAAAAAGTCTACTTGGCTCCCTGCATAAAAAGGGCATAATTGACAAGCACTGTCAAGAGCTAAGGCAAGGTTAAGATCAAAGCAAAGAATGAATCCTCATTGGCAGAAGAGAAGAGGTTGTCACCAAGCACAGCAGCTTCCAGTCTCTGGCTAGAGCTGAAAACAGATCGAAATTCTCAAGATAATTGTTTTTGGAAAAATGACAGAAAAATATTTTCTCCAGCCTTTGCCTGAAAAGGGGAAGGACTCTATATACAACAGGTATCCCTGGGGTCACTGAAATATTAGGTAATTTCTATAGTGGTTTCTAGAGACCATGCAAAAGGTGGAAAGTAAAATTCACTAATTTATGAGTTCCCAAACATTAAACCTATTTATTACATTATGTTTGGGTTAACAATTGTTTTGTCCTTTTATGTTTTAAAACCTGTAATGTTAGTTTGCAAAAGTTAAATAAAAAGGTCAAATAGGTCACATGTTTTGGGGAAATAAGTATATGAAATTGTAACCCATCATGCAAATAGTTTAAATAGATTAGGCAGAATAAAAATGAAACAATACTAAGCATTTCTTTAGATTGACAATTGCCACTTGTTTTTAGGAAAAGTAAACTCTTTTTTAGCTACACCTTTTAATTAGATTTAAAAAAGGGGCCTTTAATCTCTAATACTCATTAACAGTTTCAATCATAAATTTCCTCATTGTTTTCCCCCTTCTTTAAAATATTTCCAAATAAAGGAAACCAAAGAAGTGCAGTGGCCCATCCCATCAAGGTGACTGTGCATCATTCAGATTTCAGTGGATTTGTAATTTCTCTAATGCTTCCAGAGAGATTAGAGAGAAGTTTGACACTATAAACCGACCTTCAAGTAAAAAAAAAAAAAGAAAAAGAAAAAAGTTAGGGATGTGCATTTTTCATTTTTAAAAGTTCCAGACAGGAAATAAATAGCTTCAAGGTAATAGAAAATTAGGGAAGACCTAAAATTCATTCATCAAATGGAGTGAAAAAAGTATAATAGGCCGGAAAGTGCACTAAAATACCTAAAATTGTAAGGGCTCAAGAAAAATGGTAGCATTCACTCCAGACTTCCTTGTTTTCTTTGAAGCAGGAGTAAAATAGGAAAGCATTTCCTAGCTCCACTCTGGAATTACTCACATGTTGGAAAAGGGGTATCAAGTGATTTATTAAGTAGTGAATGCCAAAAGATGTTAAGTTCTTTGCAAGGAACATATATCAGGAAAAGAGAAGTACGATTATTTCAATTCCTATATTTAATAGCATTTCATTTGTTCCCATAAAAGTACAATAATAATAATTTACCCCAGTAAATGTGTGGGGGTAGGGTAAGGGATGAAGTAAATCATCAATGTTACAACAAAAATTTTCTTTAGTTTCAATAGTAGTGGGAGCAGTGAAAGTTATTTGGTATTACTTATTTGGAGAAATAACCAACCTTGGTGTCTTCTTTTGAGGGTTTATCTCGTTTCTACCTAAACCTTGTCTTTTGAGCAAGATTCCCCCTTGGGAGGATAGAGAAAAAAGGTAAGAAGATTAGACGCAGGGAAAAAAAATACTTGGAAATACTAAGTGTTGGTGAAAAGGTGAGAGACAACTAGACTCAAAGAAATAAAAAAGAGAACAATATTGAAAATTACTTGAGAGACTGCATAAAGCAGATTAATTTAATTTGCTCATTCGTGCCTTATTGATTGCACATTTGAGTGTATTATAAAGTACAAGAGAGGTACGTGGTCTCTCTTTTCTTTCACTGGTAGACTTAAGAAACCAAGGCAGGAGCCACGCTAAAACTTTGCATTTACTCAAACAATTGAGTTAACTTGTATAGAAAGATTGAAGCTCAAGAATAGAGGAATCATGGAAGCATTTGCATCTTATCTGTATCTCTAGCTACAGTGTATTTTTGTAGAGCTTTAGGTTTAGAGTGACATATGGTGAAGGACTCACCAAAAAAAGGCCATTGAAATTCTTTCCTAGAAGACCTTAGATTCTTTGCAGTTCACAAAGGCATTCTGAACTAAAGCAAGATTCTCGGGGTGCGGTACTCACGGCTTTATCTCCCAGAGACCATGATCATCTTAAATTTCAAAAGAAAATGAAAGAGCAAAGAATGAAGGATCAAATTATTTTAAATGTATAATTAATTTCCTCACCTTGATCAGGCAACTCCTTAAGAACTCCCCTTCGTATCAGCTCCTCTCTACTTTGTCTTGTGGATATCTTCCTTTCTAATACTTTTAAAAAAGAACAAGCACAAGTAAGACTCAAGTCATTGCTTAAAATAAATATGAAAAACTTTCCATGTAGAATCGAGCATATTCATTCTGTTCACTTGACGGCTCAAAGCCCAGTTTTTCAAGTTGTCTAGCAAATCATGCGATTTGAGTCAACACAATTAGGACGAGGACAGTGACTCCAACCCGTGATCTGAAACCAGCCACTGCGCCTGGTCTTTCAAATGATGATGTTTGGCCAAGAATCCAGACAAATTATTTCACATCAACTATAGAGCACAAGGCTACTTCTGACTTTGAAATATTCCTTTCTTTAGTAACAATGCAATCTAAAACATAGGTTTTCTATGAACATGAAATGTATGTAGAGGATACATATGCTTACATTAGAAACAAATTTTCAGTAAATATTCAGGTAACCCAGAGAGAAGGAACTACTTTCCCCGTGTTTTCTCTCTCACACCGTCTATTTCTCTCTCACACCAAAAGTCCAACACATCAGATTTCTATTAACTCTTTTCTTTGCCATTCTCGCAAATTTTAGGGTGTTCTGGTATATCCTCTGATATATCCCACGTCTTAGGAGAATGGAGTCAATTCATGCTTTCACAGGCATATAAAGGGATAGGAATGTTGACACTGCTTCCTTCTTCTGGGAGAATCTACATTCCAGTTACAACTTCAGAATGGAGCTTAGGAGCTCAGAGTGCGGCTTTTTCCATTCACCTTATATGTGTAAAATATCAGTTCCTGAACTCTATGTCTATGTAACTGCAAACTTCATTCCCCACTTCCAGAGCCCAAGAAGGGGTGTGAAATTAATACACGGTCATGTCATCTACTAATCCTTTGAGCCCACATTCCCCAAAGTATATTCTGTAGAACTCTCTTCTCTCCGGATGCCCTGTTGAAAAAAAGCACCTTGACACAGCAAAAAAGGGCCAGAGAAGGAGGCTTAGGGTTATTTGGGGAGAAGGAAAGGTATGTTGGTGGAGACAGGGTAGCCACTGCAGGACTGGATCCTGAGCCTCCCTACAGTTCCAATTTGTGTCCTCATCGGGAAATCCTAGAGACGCCCTGGACAACATAATTTCGAGACCAAAATTAAACCCCAGTACCCTAAGCCATGCCCTGACACATACAAACAGAGCTCATGATAACACTACGAACATGTTTTTTTTTGGGGGGTGGGGGGCTTCAGGTGGCCCAAAACAAAGACACTTTGAAGACAGAGAACAAGAAAGGGGGTGTACTTGGGCTGGGAGCTTTGTCTTAAGCACCGGAAAGTCCTCTGTAAGTGTTTGGTAATGCCATGAGCCCCAGAATTGCAACACTTAGTCTCTCTTGAAGCAGTTGGAAGTTTTTTTCCCTTTCTGCTAACTAGGAATTGTGTGTTTCTTTTTCAATCCTGGTTGCCAGAAAGGTCAGAGTAAAACTTAATATATAACACAGATTTTCTATGACAATTCGTGGGCGAAATTGGTTTCACCCCTCTCAGCAACCTGACTTTATTTTTATTTTATTTCCAGCATATGCGGCCTTTGTTCTAAGTTTTGTCAAACATTTTTTTTTATATAGGATCAGAATGTAAACAAGAAAATGAATGAATAAGTGAATAAATGAAGAGTCAAAAGAATGATAATTAACATCTTATTGGTTCAAATGGAGAGACATACAGAAAACCCTCTCCTCTTCCTTTGGATTACGTACCCACTCCTGCTCTCCACCCTCCTAATAGAGGCAAGTAACCAGATCTCACTTAAATGCTGGTGATTTCAATGGACAGAGTAAACTGGGTGTGTGTGGGGGGGGGCAGGGGAGGGCAGCAGGAACTATTCTCTCATGGGAGTTCTTTTATGTAAAAAGAATGTTGTTATTTAAACACAGTTTCACGTTGCTCAGGTTTTTGTCAAAGAGGAGAGAAGCCCGATCACACTGTCGGGCAGTTCACACTGTCGGGCAATTCACACTGTCAGGCAGTTCACACTGTCGGGCAGTGCTGAGATTGTCGTACAGGTGCTTAGAAGGACTGACCCTGACCCCGGCAGTCTCCCCAGCACTGTCCAAACTCATTCATGCTTGACTGGGGCTCTAAGGGGAGGCAGACCTCCTACCGCAATTGTCTCAGCCTCCACTCCTGGAGGGTGGGCACAGACATTCCACGCTGTGCAGCCCTAAGTTTGAGGACGCAGGTTGGCAACTGCAAGAGCAAGTGCCACTGGCTCTGGGGGATCAGGTCACATTCTGGGAAACCAAATGCGCTGCCAGTTCAGAATACAGTCATTGTAGCTGTCTGCCCCTTGCTCTTAGGAAATAGAACTTTCAATTGTTTGCTGTTTCTGTCAAGTGGCCGAAAACACAAAATGGTTGTCAGGAGTCTTGGATTCTAGTACCAGAACTTCCACAACCAGTTGTGTGACAACTGGGCAGTCTCTTCCAGTTCCAGTTCTGATCCATTATCTGTAAGTGGAGGGACAAGAGTCAATGATTCCTAAAGGACGACTCATCCAGCTCAAATGCTGTGGGATCCAGTATCATTAATCAAGGCCATTCTGTAATCTCTGCTTTGGGCACCTTCAAAAGTTTTCATTCTTGCACGATAAAAATCATCGGAGAGCCCAGAACATATCCCATTTTTGCTTTTGCTTTTCCAGCCTGGATCCCAGAGGATGCTTTAATTTTAGGTTTAAGTTTTCTGTTTCTTTAATTCTAACTTAACCTCAGCTGAAAAAAATCCCTCCTCTTTCTGCCTTGTAAATCCTGGAGCTCTGAAGCAGCAGCTTGGCTTCCTGACAAGCCTCAAAACCGACAGCTTTGTTCTTCGGCTCTACCTCCTACAAATGGGCCCTGATAGGAAAATGCCTTTGACTATTTGTTTGGTCTTTGGCTGAGCACATTTTTCACACATAAAGCAGATAACTGTGTACGGGGCCAATGAGAACAAACTACAAGTGACTGGGCATGGAAGGTATGTTGTTCGGGCAGAAGGTTCCAACCACTGCTCTCCCAGAAGAACAAGTATTTCACTCTTCATCTTTTAAAATATTTGCCTCCTGTTTATACAGTGTCTGTGTGTTTGCAGAGTGCATTCACTGGACACTTTTCATAGGCTCAGAAGGGTTTTGCATTGGCATGACTCTGCGAGGTTACTCTAGTCCAACGTGCCACACAAAGCAAGAGTCATTTCAGGAACGTTCCTGAGATGTGCTCACCTGCTTGCAAACATTTAGAGGCAAGATGGTAACTACGGCACAGCCTACCCCAGGTATTCATCACCCTCATTGTTAGGAAGGTATTTTTCGCAAGGAGTGGAAATCGCACTCCATGTAACTTATGGTCCTGAACAGAGCCCATGTTCCCCATAGCTCTAGACAGCCTGCGTTGGCTCTGTGTTCACGAAGAGCACAGTGGGTTATTGAAGCCTCCTATAATCTGATCCCAAGTACCCCGCCAGCTGCTCTTTGACTCGGAGGCTCACCCAAATCTGTGCAAGAACAGTAGTGATGTTGGGGGGGGGGGCTCACTCATAGCTGCAGCATAACCAAAAACTGCCGGGGAAGAGACGTAGCAGAGCACACATCACTGACTGGATGCACGAGCTAGGTCTATCCATGAAAAGGATTCTCACCAGCTGAGTAAATGGCTCATGGTTACTCACTTTTATCTCAATTGAAAAAGCATGTGTGATTGTTTACACCAAGATCAAGCAAAACCGTGATTGCTGTTTCACTCCCTGCATTGGCTGAATTAAAGTTCTGGCAGTTCAATCCTGATTATAACAGCACACACATTCTTCTCTAAGACGTGAAGGAAGCATGGTCCTCTGTTTCCCTGACTTCGTGCTTAAACTCTGGGCTTTCGAGTATTTGAAAAGGATCAACCACCAAAATCTTCCAATAGCTGTTCATCTCACTTTCAATTATCTCAACTCTTTGGCATGGTCTCTGAATGACCTCTAGGCTGGCCCTCCCCCATCTGGCTTCTCTCTTTACCATTCTCTCCTGGCTCTCTCTGCTCCAGCCCCACCACTCCCCGCGGCTTCTCACCTGAGACATGCACCTACATGGTGGACTCAGTCCTTATCTGGGATGTGATTTCCCCAGAACCCGCGTAGCTTACTCCATCGCTTCCTTCAAGCCTCGCTCAAAGCTCACCTTATTAGAAATCCCTTTCTTGCACACCCAGTATAGAATTACTTGTTCCCCTTCCTGTTTTTATCCATCTTACCCTGAAAAATCTGTCATCACCTTCTGACATAGGACCTACTATTTAGTGTGAGTGTCATTTTGATGAGCACCAAAACTCCATTTTGTTTACTGCCGCATCCCCACCAGTGCCTTCCAGGTTGTTGGCACTCAGAAAATATGTGTCTTTGTTGAGTAAATGAATGAAAGTAGGCTAATAACGATAATGATCTTGTTTTCTGCCTCTCTCTCACCTCCAATCTAGAGACAGCAAGTGAGGCTTGTGCAAAACTCTCAGAACAAGAGTCTTCTGTCTTCTCCCTCCTCTACTCCTTGGCTGGGCCAGCCAAGGGGAAAATCCTCAGGTCTCCATCCTACAGCTCATCTGTGAAAGTCCCTGTATGCACTGAAGAAGGGAGGTCATAGTGTGTAGGGGACAGACACCAGCCAACTAGCAGAGTGTTGCACACAATTGGGCTCATCGTAAATTACAAATGATTTATGATGTCCTTTTAGGCATAAAGCCTGCATTCAGGGGAGGAAGCTGGGGCATACGCCACCAGCTCCTTTCTGAGGATGCACAGCCAAGATTTTATATTCCTCTGGAAGTATCTGTAAGAGTAAATCTTGCAGTCAACAAGCCACTTGTGTTTTCTTTTGGCCAGAACAGAGTCCTAATTCTCAATTCTCACACCGTGTAATGAC
Source organism: Rhinolophus sinicus (assembly GCF_036562045.2). Classification (NCBI taxonomy): domain Eukaryota; kingdom Metazoa; phylum Chordata; class Mammalia; order Chiroptera; family Rhinolophidae; genus Rhinolophus; species Rhinolophus sinicus. Next base: position 165,041,315 of record NC_133755.1, on the reverse strand, counting down.
GGAACCAAATAGAAGACGATTAAATAAGCGTGCCATGTTATCTTCTTGGTTCTGAGTATGAATGGCCTTACTGTGAAACTGTGATAGAAACAGAGAACTGCTTGTCTTGTGTTGAAAGTGTTCTATAAGAGCCTGGCTTTGCTTTACCTCTCCTCAACAGTAGTTACAGAAAACAGAATGTCAAGAAACGATCTCCTTTTTCAAAGACCCTTTACTAAGGCGTAGCTTAGTCATTTAAAGAAACAACCACGAACACGCCATCCAACGGGACATTTGCAAAAACCTTCCAAAACATCTCAAGAATGTAAGGCAGAGAAATAAAGCCAACATCCCCACCTAAGAACAGTCAGGAGTCTGGACATTTTCTTGATTATCCATGCCACTCCCTACTCCCAAATCTACAGACAAGAACAAAGTCAAACTCTCGGAACAGCATCCAGGCTTTACAACGAGTCCCAACGAACCACTCTTCCTCTCACTTTGTGTTTCATCGCTCCTTTTCACAAGGCTCATGTTCAAGTCAAACTTCACTTCTTGACATTTCCTAAACATCTCCTGTACCTGCTCAGCTCCACTCTTTCTTTTATTGTTCCTTCCTCCTAGAATTAGACTGTTTCCCTGTTGCTCTCTGGTGAAATCTTCCGTAGAATTTTAAGTCCTCTTCAAACAGCACCCCCTGCGTGGGGTCTCACTATCCAAACCGGCTAGAATTAGTAACAATGCTCTACGCTCCTCAAGCATTTTGAAGTAACTAACTTCTCTGTGCCATAGCTTCTTCATCTGCAAAGTGGAATAATAGCTGCTACCTTTCTGGGTCTTATGGTGATTAAATGAGTTAAAACAAGTAAAATGCTTAGACTAGCACCCAGAATTTAGAAAGATTTCAACAGTGTTTATTATTATTATTTCTGTTATAGCACTTACTATATTTTTCATTGCTACATATGTACATAGTTGCATATTCACATGACTGTAGTCTAAGCCCTATCAGGGATGTCTTGTTTATTATTCCATCCTCATAATGCCCCAAATAATTTATTACAGAGTAGACACTGTGCACTTAAGTGTATTTTCTGTTACTGTGTAGGGGCTGGGAGGGAAGACATGTCTAGCATCCTTTTCTACTTCTTTTAGAAACAGCCCTCTTGAATTTTAGCCCGTGAGGGACCACCTTCGTCCTTTCTTAGTCCATGTCCTGTGTCTGAGGCTAACCCCACTGCTGGGCTAGAGGGCTCCCAGGCTTATCCAATCAGAGCCCAGTATCTCCTTGGCACTGGTGCTTGGTTCAGAGACGGGCACCACCCAAATTGCAACTAATGAGATCCAGGCCCAAGAATTTTGTTGGAACACTAAAAACGGAAGGCTTTCTCTTTCTTCTGGAACTGCTAAAACTAGCTGAATAGAAGCTTAGAGCAGCTCGCACTCATTCTGCAACCAGAGTGAGAGAGCCTAACTTAAAAAAAAAAAAAAAAAGCCAATACAAAGGAACGTAAAACTCAAAATTAAGACACAGATTCTTTTTTTTTTTTACTAGTTACCATTTATTATCAGGCCGTATAGCCAGCACTTTGTGCACATTTCCTTATTAAATCCTCAGGATAAACCCCAGGTCTCAGCTTCACTATGCCCATTTCACATGGGAAGAAACGGCGTCTATGAGCTGTAGGATTAGTTAGGTTCACTTGGCTTCAGGAGACGAGGTCCAGGCACCTTTACGTGGACCAGCAGCGGCTCCAGCGAGAGCAGCGCTTTGCATATGTGCTCCCTCTATGAAGACACAGATTCTTAATCATGGCTGCTAAGCACCTGGATCCAACCATGCCTGAAGGTCATTTGTCCCTAGGCTTCTCAGTTACACGAACCAACAAATTCCCTGTTTGCTAAGCCTGTTATTATTCATCAGCAGCGAAGAGCTGTTACTAATCAATGATGCTTTTATAAATTGAATTTTCTTCCAGCAGCAGCTAAAGATTCTCTAGGTTTTCGAGGCATAAATATGAAAGAAGAACTACATAGACCCTCTTTTTCCCCATGAAGAGTTTGAAACTTGACCAGGCTTTAAGAATAAGGAAGATCGAGAGATCTATGTCCCTTCCTTCTCTTGGGAAATCAGTGTCACAACTTCCTCCAGAAACCTGATGGGAGTCATTAATTTATTTGGTGCTTAGATAGCATTTTTACATTTATTTTCTCATCAATCTTCCCAGTATTCCTGAAAGATAGGCTAAGTAATTATTATTACTTCCTTAGAATACATAAGAATATATAGAAAACTTACAGAGGACAAACACATTTTCCAGTCACATACTTAGAATCTGGTTGAACCCAGATATGTTTAACCAAAAGCGTATCCCTTGCATTTTCCAATCTGAGTTGATAATGACAAAGATGTCAACTTTCCAATGAGAGGTACAATGCTTTCTAATTTTCCTTCAAGACGTGAGACAGAAGGACAACTTTTAAAAGTTAATTTTAAATGGGCAATTTTTAGATGGTGGTCCGTTCTCATAATTCAAATTACAAAAGAATACAGTAAAAATTCTCACTCTCACTCTGTAACTCTGTACCCCAATGGTTCTCACTTTGTTCTCCACCTATTCAAACTGAAAGCCCGCCCTTATTCCATGCACAACTAACCACTTTTGTTTGTGTCTTGTGAATCCTTCCAGACTTTCTTAGGCAAATTCAAAAATTCACTTTTTCCCATAAAAGGTAGATGTTTTACAAACTGTTCAGCATCATGCTTCTTCAGTGAATGATGTATGGAATACTTTTTAAAATTTCAGGTGACAGAGGTGACAGAAAAAAATGGCAGTGGGAGGAGAAAAGAGGTGATGATTTTGCCCTGGGCAAATAGCAGCAGCTGAAATCATTGTGTTTCGAGGGGGTGAGCCGGGAATAGCGATGGTAGATCAAACCAAGGGGACACCTGGTTTTTACTCCCAAAGGATTTTTAGGTCTAGAACAATGAGCAAGTCCCTGATCCCAGCTGCGTCAGGAAGTACAAGTAATCTCAGGAGAGTAATCAGAGGCCAGGATTTGCGAACTACGTGAAACACTGCTTGTCCCTCTTTCTTCTACCCTCTTGTAAACTCATGAGAAACACACATGTGTAAGACTGGTGCTTTTGGATTAATCCAGTTCGACAAAAAGTTTTCACTTCTTGTTTGTTTCCATTTCTTGTTTCTTAACAAAAGATACAAAATCAAAGACAGGGTGATACCACAAAAGGGACAGATGTTTAAAATAAAGATAACGATCATTGTCCCTAGAGTAATTACATTCTAACTTCACACTAAGAACAAGCTAGAGACCTGATATCAAAATAAATCTCTGCTTTAAATGCTGAAGAGGTTTTTTTTAAACTAGAAGATCGTAATACCATTAGAGAAATAGCTTCTAGAGGGCCTGAACTTCTAATTCTGACACCTACCTTCCCCATGATCGGCTCTAGGACAGTCTTACACATGTCAGGACTCAACAATAATATTCTATTTCACCTTTGATCAGGCAGTCAAATGAAAAGCAAGAGGGGATATGAAAGAAACCTCAGTAATATTAAGCTCTCCTAAATTAAGACATTCTCATTCACTTAAATATCGAATTCTATTATCCAGGATTAAAGCCATCTGAAATTATTCCTATCTTAGGTGAAATATTTTGAGGTGGAAAATGTACAATCTTTAACAGCCTATTTTACTTAGTTAACCTACGAACAATAGAAATTAAAACATGACCAACTCAAACTAATAGGTATGAGTAACCAGTCTAAATTAGTAAGAAGATGGAGTAGGCTTTCCCCAAATCCATGTTTATTACTTTCATGTACATATCTAATCAGAATAGGTTTCTTAAGATGATTAAAAAGTTTGTTTTCTTGAGCACTTTAAACATTGCCCTCCTTTACCCACCATCTTGCCTACACAAGAGAAGGTACACGGTATTTGTAAAAGACATTATTTCTTTGGCAAAACTGGTCCAGGACAAGACTAAACCAGGAAGGAAAACTGACATCTGAGTCCTGCTTGACTCTGCAATAAGAGAACCAAAGGTAACTTAAACTAAAGTTTATGTTTTCCATGAGAAGATACCAAAAAATGTTTGCGGACTGGGGAAATGTACCTGAAACTATAATGTGTAAGGTTTGCTAACAATGGTAACTTTCCATGTTGACATGCTCCCTTTCAGTAGTCTCCCTTTCCACTCTCTTTCAAAATTTCTGGTTATTAAGGTTGTATCAGGGTCTCACCATTCTTCTTGGGGATTGAAAAGGCTAGAACACAGGAAATGGATCAGGAACCACACAGTCTAACCCTTTTAAGAAGACATCCTGAGTTCAAAACCAGACCTTGCAGTATATTAGCAGGTGACTGTAAAGCAAGCTCCTAAACTATGGACTCCTGCCTTTGTTCCTCATAGGAAAACAGAGGTAGGAAAACCTAACTTGGGTGGACATTCGGATAATCAAAACATCTTGTAAACTCTTAGGCACAATGTAGGGGCCACATCAATATTACTTTTTTGCTCCCTAACTATCCATTTTCTCCTGTCTACAAATGCATATCCCTTTGATAATATCCTATTGATATTTTTACCTTAATATGCTATTCATCTAGAAGGCAGCATTTCACAGGGTTAAGAATGAAGACTGAAGCCAGGCCTCTGAGGTTCAAATATTGGCTATGCTGTTTATAAGCCCTGGAACTTAGGACGTTATTTAACTTTTCTGTGCCTCAGTTTACCCTTTAGTGATATGGGAATTATAATAGCAACCTACTTCATAGAGTAACTGGGAAGATTACAAGCATTGAAAATAGCATCCGGCACACAGGTAAAACAGAATAAGGGTTAGTTATTATTATTAATATCCACGTATGTTATTCTTACTTTTTATGTTTAATTCCAAATATAACTTCAAATGAGTAACAGAAATAAAAGGTTTTTAAGCTTTTATTTGTTAAAAAACACTTTACTTCAAAAAAACACACACAAAAAAACACTTTACTTCATATGCTACACATGTAGCAAATTATTCAAAGGGAACATTTTCAAATCTCATGCGGTAGTAACTAAATTGAACCTTTTAGCACTGAATTAAGAAACACAGCAAAAAAGACTACATAATGCCAGCAGTATCTCAATATCAGATTTAAACAGGTGATTAAATTTTAATTGGTGTCACTAATGTTTTACACTTGGTTCACCTAAGGTTTTCTTTAAAAACAAATTACAGGGGTGGTGGTGTTAGGGGGAGGAAATGGGTGATCGATTAAATGGGTAGAGAAATTAAGCTTTGCAACACAAAAATAGTCTCAAAATCGGTTGCAGTTCAGTAGAGCATTTCAGTTTAAGACACTTAAAATGGTTAAGATGGTAATTTTTATGTTCTGTGTTTTCTACCAAAATTTAAAAAATAAATTATAAGACATGTTTGGACTACATTAATGCAGAGAGCCATACATCTAAAATAAAAATTCATCAGAAGGAATTTTCAAAGAATTTTAACCACACTGATATATAATTGTTCATTATTTTCCAGTTATCCAGTCTTCTCTCCTACCATGCTTTTTATTCTCTTGTATTTCTCTCACATAGCTTCTCATGCCCTGTCTTATAAAAGGTACTAAGGAAACACTTATACTTTGGAATAAAGAAACTTCAAGAGTATCCGTTTCAAAACCTAGAGTGCCTGGGTTTGTTTGGGAAAGCAGCTGAAGAAAACTTACGTGGAAAAAAATGTTGTAAGCTTACAGGAGCGAACTCCTTTCACCTAACAAAAGGAAATAAGAATTAAAACTATAATTTATATTCCAAGTGGGAAACAAATCAGGAAAATGCCTAAGCCAAAAGCAGTCACTTTCCAGGACTTAGCCCTTAGTGGTAAAGACCGGATTCGTATCACAGGATGAAAAAAAACAACAACCCAAAACAAAACCTCAAAGGGAAATAATATGCAAAGGAAATAAAATAATGGACTTTCCTGACAGGAGCTCTCTGACCCAGGCCAGAAGGAACCCTGCAGTACCTTTAGAAGTGTTTAAAAGTGGCACCACCCCAAAGGAAAATGAAATTAGGAAATTATCCACCCAAGTACAGCGTATAAACAATCAGAGCCTCTCTTAAAGCAACACAAACTCAACTATGCCTCATGCCAATGGAAACCTTTTTTGTTAAGAGATCAATGGGAACAATGCTCCTTTTTTCCACATCCCACTTAGGAATTAAATGTGGCAAAGAAAAAAAAAAAAAAAAGCAAGTTAATGCTACATTACCAGATTCTAGTGAGTGTGATTCTTTTTAAAAATGTCATTTATAATCAGAAATCAGCAAAGTCTATAGTATCCATGACTCTTTTGAGAATGTTTTCATAGAATGCTCAGTGAAAATGCCCTGCTTACCTGAGTTCACTTGCCCTAGAAGAACCTAGGTCCCCCTGGGAAGGCTGGAAGCCTGAGATTCTAGTCAGCTCTACGGCTCAACAAATTTATACTTAAAGCTCAGGGTGGATGAAACAAACAATGTCACATTTTCTAGAATGTACAGGAAGTAGGGGAGTCTCAACTCCATTTAGTAATAAGATTTTATGGCTTATGTTTATATATCGGTAGAAGGTGGGTCCTGATGGTTTGTGCATTCATTGTGCAGCTGGCTATTTTAAACCAGTGATGGAAGGTTTCAATATTTATGAAACCACTAATTTCAATTATGACAAATATACAGAAAATTAGCACTCATATTACTCTTTCCGATAAATGGGTTTTACCCCTATCGTGAATAATAAATGCTCCATAAACAAAAAGGTAGGGCCGTGATAATTCTTTCCATTCACTATGTGCAGAAAGATTCAATCAAGAAAAAATTCATTCTACTGGGAGAAAGATACAGAAGGAAAATATTTAGTTCCTTCATATTTAGCGCATAGAAAACAAATCTGTTTTAATACCACCATATATATTTAGGAAAACAGAATCAACGAATTTCAAGAAAGTATGTATGATAAAATTATTATGTATTATCTCGCTTATCTACAGAATACCTAACACTCATTTGGTCTGATTAGGTTCAGTTACAAAATACACAGGCACACGAATGGTTGAACTGAAACACAACCCCATCCTGCCTCCTTTTTTGTCTATGATGCCTCCACATTGACCTTTAAAAGGCTGCTGCCATACACAGCAGACAGTAACAGTTACTTAAGTTCATTATCCATTCATGAGGGAATGAGCCCCCAACCTGTCCATTACATTTCGTGAAATATTCATTTTGTCTATTTTGGCTGTTCAGGATTCCTTAAGGCTCTTACGCAGCATTCAATGATGTGCACACAAAGAAAGAATTGAAAACAGGTATTGTCTTTCCCTCACCTCTCCCCAAATTCCAGAACTTTCCAAATCACATTCACTTGCAAACACCCCATATTAGGTATGGGATAAGATCCATCAAAAGCCTTTCATTAATTCATTCATTCAACAAACATTTACTGAATGCTTAACATAAGCCAAGTACTATTTATTCTAGTTGATTTGGGATTTTATCAGAAAAGAAAACAAAAATCCCTATTCTCATGGAATTTGTCATCTACGTAGTGGGAAGGAGGACCAGATAATAAACAATATAAATAATTTACAATGGGTTGAAAGGAAAATGTACTATGGAAAATGAGAAAAGGCAGAAAAAGATGAACCAAGAGTGCTAGGGGACCTACTTTATACCTACCAGGATGGCAATAATAAAAAAGACAGATAATAACAAATGTTGCTCACAGTGTGGAGAAATTGAAACCCTCACACACTTCTGGTGGTAATATAAAATCGTGCAGCTACTTTGGAAAACAGTCTTGGCAGTTCTACAAAATGTTAAATGTTGAATTACCATATGATTCAACAATTCCATTTCTAGGTATATAACAAAAAGAAGTGAAAACATATGTCTACACAAAAACTTGTACACAAATGTTCATAACAGAATTATTCATAATAGCCAAAAGTAGAAACAACTCAAATGACCATCAGCTGATGGATGGATAAATAAAGGATGGTATAGTCATACAATAGAATATTATTCAACAATAAAAAGAACTTAAGTACTGATACATGTTACATGAATGAACCTTGAAAACACTGTGCTATGTGAAAGGAACCAGTCACAAAATACCACATATTTACTATATGATTCCATTTATGTGAAACTTTGAGAATAGGCAAGCCTATAGAGATAGAAAATGGAGCTGGGGACTTTGGGGGAAAGTGGGGAGTGACTGTTAATGGGACAGAATTTCTTTTTAGGATGATGAAAATGTTTAAAGTTGACTGTGGCAAAGATTGCATAGTTTACGAATAATATTAGGTTGGTGCAAAAGTAATTGAAGTTTTTGCAGGTTTTTTTTTAAACTTTTTAAACTGCAATTACTTTTGCACCAACCTAATACTTAAAAACCATTGACTTACACACATTAAGTGAGTGAATTGTTCGGTAGAGCTTAGCAAAGCTGTTTTAAAAAAAGGGCGCTTGTAGGAGAGAAGAGACTGAGTATAGGATGATAAGGTATACCTAAAATAACACTGACCGATAGTAAAAGTAGAAATGCACAGAATACATTGAGATACAGCCCAGATGCTCCCAGGCACAGTTCAAAGCAATGAGGCTTGATGCTGAGTGTGGTTCCCAGGGGAGGAGCTCAGTGGGGCTAATCTCACTGCTTTGCCTCTATAAGGGTGCATGCAAAACAAACGCTGGGTGCGATTTTCACTTTTTGCTTTTTTCCATAAAAGCAAAAATCCTCTTTGGATTTCTTTCAGTTAGTGAAAACAGAGACAAAGTGAAGTGGCATAAAGCAAATTTTCGAAAGCAGGGGCTACTAGTACACAGGGTGTCAAAAACATGTATACACATTTTAAGACGGGGAAAAACGGTATTAAAAATGGTAATACTCAATATATACCGATAACAGAAGATGAATATAAGTCATGTGTATACATTTCTTTGGCACCCCCAGTATATATACATACATATTATGCAGTCTTAAAAAGGAAAGAAATGTTTTCACATACTTCAACACGAATGAGCTTTGAGGACATTATGCTAAGTGAAATAAAACAGTTATAGTAGGACAACTTCTGGATGACATCTCTAATGACGTCTCAAAATCATAGCTATGGAAAGTGGAATGGTCTTCACCAGGGATCGGGGAAATGGGGCAAACGGGCGCTGTTTAACAGGTAGTGAGTTTCAGTTCTGTAAGATTCACAAGTTCTGGAGATCTGTTTTACAACAATGTAAGTGTGCTTTATCCTACTATACTGTACATTTTGAAATGGTTGAGATAGCAATTTTTAAGATATTTCTTTTTAACTACAGTTAAAAAAACATTACAACATTATCAGGTGCAGGCAAGGATGTGGAGAAACCGGAACTTTCCTATATGGAAATAGGACTGCAAAACGCTAGGAAATAGTGTGGTAGCTGCCTATCAAGTTAAACATGCATTTAATATGTGACCCAAAAGCTCACCCTACATTATTTTCACTAGAGAAATGAAAACGTTTGCTCACACAAAAACCTTTACATGAATGTTTATAGCAGCTCTATTCATAATGACCCAAAACTGGAAACAACCCATATGTCCTTCAACAGGTGAATGGATTAACAAACTGTGCTACGTCCATGCCACGGAATGCTACCTAACAATCAAAAGGAATGACTGATGCATGCAATAACCTGCGTGAATCTAAAAGGTGATATGCTGAGTAAAAAAAGCCAGTCTTAAAAGATGTCATACTGGGGGACGAACAGCTAGCTCAGTTGGTTAGACCACAGTGCTTTTAACAAGGTTGCCCGTTCAATCCCCACATGGGCCATGGTGAGCTGTGCCCTCCACAACTAGATTGAAACAACGACTTGACTTGGAGCTGATGGGTCCCGGAAAAACACACTTAAATAAATAAAAGTTAAAAAAAAAAGATTTCATGCTGAATGATTCTAATTTTTAAGACATTCTTGAAACAACAAAAGGAGAGTGAAGAACAGAACAGTGGTTGCCAGAGGTTAGGACATGAGGTTGGGGGAGTGGTGGGGAGGCAGGCTGTCACTGTGGGAGTAATGGCACTGTGGTACATCTGATTATAATGGCATTCACACAAAACTATACATACATTAAAATTCACAGAACTGTATAGACATAGACACACACACACACACACACACACACACACACACAGAGAGGAATACCAGAGGGATGAATGACTAAGAAAACGACCTCTTTTGAGAAAGTCGTGATCACAAATGCAGTGATAGATAGTGGTTCCTTCGTATATCTGCCTCCCATGTAAGCCAGCTACAGCTGCTTCTAAGAAAATGTCAGGAGTCTACCATTAGAGTGGGAAGAGTAAGTACATCTTCTTGTGGACCACAGGCTCATTGGCTCATGGCCACAATAAAAAAGAAAAGCAAGGGAGGGAAAAGTTTTGGAAAAAGCAAAAACCTATTTGCATTTTCTGCAAGGACTAAGGTTTGATATAGCAAGCACAAACTGGTGCTCAGTGAAAAGCCTCATTCCCACGGGCCCAGTTTGCTGGGGAAGTTTACAGGAAATGTTTCCACAGGGGCTGCCAAAAACTAACTACAGGTAACCTTGGGACCTGAGGTCTGGACTGAGCAGAAACCACTCCAGTGATCTCTCAGCTGGGACCTTTGCTTTTCTGCCCTGGAGAAAAAGCGCCCTTGGATGAGCTATAAATATAAACCAGTTCTGACACTAAAAAGGAAGGTAAAAGGAGTTGGGGAACATATCCTTTTACTCTGGTCTGGAAAAGGTGAAAGATATACAGAAGGAGTAGAAAAATAACATAGGTATGGAAGTGACAAAGAGAAATGTTTTGAGGAAGAGGAGTCAAAACTACAGTAAAGAGGTTGACAGGAGGAAAAAGATAACAGAGGAAAGGAAAGGGCTGATGGCTCGGTGTGGGTCTAGAGCTGGATGGTAGGTAAAAAAGACAGACGAGAAGAGTGGTAATGAACATCACAGACACCATAGCCAAGAGCAAAGGAAAAGGCTCATGAGCCCAGAACTTTCCCCCACTTGCTAAGGTATTTCTGTGCATACAACAGACCTGGGCTCATGGCGGGAGATCCGTGAACATTTGCTGTATGAATGAACAACAAGAAAGATTCTTCAGAGCCGGCAGGAAGAGTCAAACAGTGGTTACCTAGGAGCTCTGACTGCTGTGTGTGACCTGTGTGGCTCCTCAGAAGGAATGCTATCTTCTCATAATGGGTTTCCTAGACCTGGAGGACACACCATGACGTCTCAAACCCCCTTCTTCTGATTTTTCAAAACAGGAATAACTGTTTTCCCTAGAAGCAATCAGACGGCCCATCTAGTCAGAAGTCCCAAGTAGGAAACAGAGAAGTGTGGATGGCCAGGTATAGTTCTCTTCTCTTCTGGCTGAAGATCATGATACACAAAAAGAGTGGACAAAGAAAGTGAATAGCCACTGGAATTGATGGTGTCAAAGACAAGGTCCGATTTTCTGGACAATAAATCTAGGTCTGTCGAGACACGGGGTCCAGTCCATGAAAATAGAAATGATATGCTGAAATGGGTGGAGACTGACTGAACTTGAATTAGGGAGGGAGGAAAAGCACCCAGATAATAGTAGGAAATCAGGTATCATGGAGGATAGCAGCAGCTAGGACAGAAAGAAAACAGCACTGGAAACTTCTGGTGCTTTCAGGTAAAATAGTATCCAAGAAATATGGGTATGAATGGGTACAGAGAAACAGAAAAAGAGTAACAAAATAAATGCAACCTGGGGTGTCAACACAAGAAAGTTAACTCTTTGAAACGTGATAGGACAGGATTTCTGACAACTCAAAACAGACAGATCTGATACAAAGGGGAAATCTAACGTCAGGTGGGAGAATGTGCATCTGGACACCGTAAGGAAAACGCACCGAAGTCGGTGGGGACATGTGCCAGACAATATGTACAGGTTGTATGTAGAAAGAACATATAACTTATTGTTATACAGGGGGTAAAACAAATTACCCCGCTAGGAGGACCTGGGTGGTGTTTTTCTATACAGAGAACATTAAATGAGCAGAAATGTAATATAAGTTATCAGTGGGGAACTTTCATTTCCCTAGACATTTATAAGATACTTCATTCTTACTGATAAATTCTTATCATTTTAATAACAAGATGAATTCTTATATTGGATGTGATTACAAATAGTAAAAATATAGTTGGTGAAGTGCAATAAGAATTTTTGGGAAAGTCATCATGTTATCTTAGCATTAAAAATAGCCAAGAATGGGAACATGAAGTATGGCCAGACCCATAGGCCACCCTGCGGGCTCCAGGACAGCAGGGACTTCATCAGGCTTGTCCATCACTGTGTCCCCAGCACATGACGCACTGGGCCTAGTACTCAATAAAAACTAAGTCAATAATCTAGACCATTTAGTGTGGTCCCACAGTGAGAAACTGAATTGAAAACAGATCAAGGGGATGAAAGAACTTTAAGAAAAGATGGAAGGATCATCATGTAACAACTGATTAGGAGATAGGCACACACACACACACACACACACACACTGGAGGTGCCAAAAAAATGTATACAAGTGGAAACTTTGGTCAATGTTGCTCAAGCAGTAGTTCGCCATAATCAGAAGGATCTGGACGCTGATGGTAACCACTCTGAGCACCTCCTGTAACTGCAGAAGTCAAACGTGACTTGTGTTCATCTTTTGTTATCAGTACATATTGAGTATTACAATTTTAATAGGTTTTTCCTTTCTTAAAGTGTGTATACATTTTTTTTGGTACCCTCTGTATATGTATTAGTACCAGGGGATAGTTAGAAAAATTAGAGAAAATTTGTTTCAGGGCAATATAAAAGAACACTTTCCTAATAATCAGAGCTAGGAATTGGGAGCTCAGGAAGAAGAAGGTGAATGACTATATACTGTCAGGATTGCTAGAGACAGAGAATTCCTGCCCTGGAGACAGACCTACATAACTGGCGAGGTCCTTTTCAACCTTAAAGTTCTCAATGTCAATAGAAGATTTAGAAAATTATCTACTATAGTAACGATAAATAATGTTTGGCTGTATTTGGATGAGTCTAAATAGTATCAGGCTTCAGGTATATTGTGAATTAAACTGAATTTTGTAAATTAATTTGGGAACATTCTTGTCATTCCAAGTAATATAACAAAGCAGTACTGGGGATACCACTAGTATGTAAGTTAGGGACTGTTTGAAAAGAGAAGCAATAATGCTTTATTACATCAATGTACAAATGTATTTTCTGTTGGACTCACCAAAAAACACCACCATATTATGGACTCTATAAACTTGGACTCTGTGAAGCTGGCTTTCTGTCGGCATGTCAGACTCTGGCTCTTGGATTTGAATTTAAGAAAGGAAGCCACAACAAAACATTTATATCACAGAGTTAAATCCCTTTCCTGGATTTCTGCTCCTCTTCTAATAGAATAGCATAGAGTAAAATTAAGTGATTTGCTAGGAGCCATCATGCCAGCAACAGATCAGAATTAACAACCATTTAGGTTCATGAATGGGGGAGCATTTTCACTGTTAAGTTATTGGACAGAGAAAAGTTTTTAATGGGCTACATTCACAGTGTAGTAAGGCCATTACTAGACAGAAGGAAATGCATGTGATTACTTAATAGGATTTCTCTGCGTGTTTTTCCTTTCCTCCTTCTCTTTGCTCAAATGTTGCCTTCTTGATAGTTTCCCTAATCCTCCTATTTTAAACTGTAACTTCCTTCCCACCTTCCATATTCCCTGCTTTATTTTTTTTCTCTCCTTGCTTTCTAATGTACTATCTAACTTACTGGGTTTACTTTCTGCCTCCCAACCCTACTGGCATGTAAGTACCGTAAGGAAAGGCAGTCTCTTTTGTTCCGTGTTGTATCACTAGAATCTATAACAGGACCTGACATGTAGATGTAGATGCTCAACGAACACTTGAGAGGACACATGAGTGTTGTCTAACATACAAGCAAGAAGCTCGATGTAGACCCGGATGTGCTGTGTGGTCTTCGGCTGGTTATGTAACTTCTCTCGCTATACAAAATGGGAAAAGGGGGAGATTCTCCTCTCTTCCTCCAGTATGGTATGAGGGTGAATGACACATGAAAACACTTTCATCTTCTCAGTGGAATGAGATAAAGTCAAAGTGATGTCATTTATTAATGTAGCTAGACCAGTCTTGAGCAAGTATTCCACTGGGCAAAGCCTCTAACTTTGCCCTACTTTCTAGACATACAAAATAGTTTCTAGTAGCAACATTATGCCTCTATGGTTACAGAAAATAGTATCTTTAATAAGACCAAACATAATTTTGATCCTTGCCAACCATTTTTCTATGTGTACACTGCGAAAATCAGGCCAGTCAAGAAGAACCAAAATAATTCTTGAGACCAAATCCTTCTTACAGTAAAAACTCTAATATATGAAGCAAACCCATGCATTTGGGTCACCTTTCAATGAAAAATCTTTACTGACCTGGGTATGCAGTTATCTTCTAGAGATACAACACAGTGTGATGGTCAGAAGTATTGGTTATGGTGCCATATTGCTTGGTTTCATGTATTGCCTTTGCCTCCTACCAGGTAGGTTTCCTTGGGCAAGTCATTTGAATTTTCTAGTCTTAGTGTTCTCATGAATAAAACTGGAATAATAATAGTAGCACTTAAACTTCCTAAGTTTTGATGGTTAAATGAGTTAATGTGACTGTAGTTCTTGGAGCAGGACCCGGCACATAACAGCATTCAATAAAAATTAGCCATTGTTATTATTAGGAAATGCAGAGTTCCTTCCGTAGATTAAACTTTTTACCATATGATTCTCTACAAGTTATTCTGATTCATAGATAGCTGTTAACTTGCCACATTATCTAAAAATCTAGACTGGCATTCCTTCCCCATTACTAACAAAACAACAGTCATAACTTTAATGAAAATAAGTTGCCTTGATTTTATTTGTTTTGTTTTATTTAGGAATATAACTTACTGTTAAAATTAGGGCAAAAGATAGGAAAGGAGAAATTTTCCTAATTATTTTATCAGCGTCTTAATTGTATATGGTTATAATTATGGGTACAGATGTTTTGGGTAGGTTGGTGTTTTAAATTACGGTCTTTCTCTTTTCGATTACGATTTTTCAATCTTCAATTTCTTTTATAAAGTTCTAACGCATCCAGTGCTGTATTTTTAGTTCTAGTGGATATTCAGTAAATAAGCAATTCAAGGCATATTTAAGTGCACATACCATGTACAAATTATTATATAAGCACCTAAAGGGGAAAAAGATGAGTGACAGAGTCTCTGCCCTTGAATATTTTACATAATAAATTAGGAGCAGTCACATAAACTAGAAGAGAAGTCCAAGTACACATGTCATAATAGCAGTACAAGCAAAGGAGGGGAGGTTCCTATTCAGCTGATGCAGAATCAAGGCCAAGAATATCTTCAGGAAGAAGAGACATGTGACGATCCTTGGGTGGTAGTATTTCACCAGGTGTAGTTGTGGGAAGAAGGTGCTCAGAGGGAGATGGAAGAGCAAGAAGGGCCTGGGGACGAGAAGGGTTAGGACACGCTCCGTGGGTGACCCTGTGTGACTTAAGTCCAAGGCTTGTGACTAACACAGATTGATGAGAGAAAAGGTCACTTGGGGTTACTGTGGAGTCTGGCAACCATTTAGGAAACAAGGTGGGGTCAGTCACACTTTTTGAGTAAGACACAGCAGGAGCCAAGTCCCCCTGAGGAAGATTCCTTTGCAGTGAGTGCTATCAGGATGATCTGTAGGAGAGAAATGGGTGCTTTGCCTAACTTCGCCCCCAAATCTACAACCTCTGCTCTCTCTTCCCACCCAGCTCTTGGGCTGTGCCATTCTAGCAACAGGAGTTTCAACAACTGAGGTTTGGGGTCTGAGGAGGTAACTCTCACAGAACCACTTTATACAGTGAGTTTCTGTCCTGAATCTTTTGGTAACTTCCTGTCCTAGTTACCAGCGCTATTCCTTGATTCCTTAAAAAAAAAAGAAAAAAGAAAAAAAAAGACGATGGGAGCCCTATTTGAATCTGATTCTTTTACCTGGCACCACCTGCCCATGACTACCAGCACCCATATGAAGAACGTCCTGGCTACCAAGACCTGCCTGGATTTCCCAATCTCACTCACCTGGATGCTCTGTTATTCTACCCTACCTGGTGGAACATGTGTCACTTTGGTGTGAGGTACCCACTGCTACATTTGCCTGGCCTGACACCTGGAAAATTGTTATCTTGCTTATTCTGGGGTTCCTGACGGCCTGTGCTGTCCTGAACCTTCTGTGTCAGCCTCAGCAGCTAGCTCAGGTTCCCCTTGTAGGCTTCCTGCCAGAACCCAGCCTCTCCCTGCCTTCTCTGCATCCGATAGCTTTCTATAGCTACTACAGCTAATACCTAAGTACAGCGAAGAGGCTACCTGCAATAATTAAGACAGAGTGCTAAGGACCAGGCAATGGGGACTGAGAGGAAAGGCTAATAATGTTAGCGACCCTGCACTAGGAGGAAATACATGCATCGCTTTAGGAAGTAACCAAGTGGAGAAGATGGAAACAGGCAAGGAAGAGTCAAAGAATTCCATGGTTCAAAGCCTAGATGCCAAAGAAAGCCATGTCTACAATAGCAACGATAGCTGGGGTTGGCAAGGGATCTGTTTTGGTTTGGAACATGTTTGTACATAGTACTTTTCCACTCCCTCACCCCTCACTCTCTGTGCTCATTCATAGCATTTATCAGTACCTACCTCTCTAGGATGAAAGCTCCATGAGGACTGGAACCTTGCTCACTTATTCGCTGCAGACTCCAGGGCTGCAGCACAGTACCTGGCATATACCATATTTTCAATGAGATGTATGTAGACTGTATGAATGGATTTTGAGTTAACATGCAGTCCTCAGGCAGTGCTGCCCACCAGGTATTTGGGCAGAAGTGCCTGGGTTTAGGAGATATGGGTACTGAAGGGATGTCAAGTACTGCATAGGAAATACAATCATTCACATTGCAACACCTATGTATAGTGGCAGGTGGGTACTAGACTAGTCAGGGGAATCACTTCGTAAATTATACAAATGTCTAACCACTATGCTGTACACCTGAAACTAATATAAAATAATATTTAATGTCAACTGTAATTGAAAAATTTAAAAGGGAGGGGGAAGGTGGAGGGGAATGAGAGTTTTAAACTTCCAGGTATAAAACAAATAAGTCAGAGGATGTAATGTACAGCACAGGGAACAGAGTCAATAACATTGTGATGGTGTGATATGGTGTCAGATGGTTGCTCGACTTATCATGGCAATCACTTCTTTAGGTATGTACATGCTGAATAAGTACCCCTGAAACTAATATAATATTGTGTATTATCTATATTTTAATAAAAATCTTTTTTAAAAAAGAGATGTGGGTACTGAGAAGAGAGGGTGTGTGGAGGAAGGGCACGTTCAGAGAAAGAGAAAGACTTTGGGGAGAAGACAAGGGGAAGAGGCGGGGGAAAGAAAGAAAAGTGAAAGACAGTCAAGATAACGACACTTCTGCAAATTAAGGAAGGACTAATCAGCAGTGGCGGGTCCTGTAGAAGTTGAAATGAATGGAAATCAGAGCACAATACTACATTTCATGATGAGGAGGGCTGGAGTAATCTCAGCGGAGTCCTGGATGCCGGGGTGACTGCAGTGGGAGGAGGAATGAGAGTGTGCAGAGAAAGTGGAAGCAGCAGATACAGGTTTGGTCTGGATGGTAACCAACTATGCAGAACTTAGTGGAATAACTATAAGAGGCTGTTTGTATTCTTAGCTTTGGGAAGATGAAAGCATATTTAAAGATACAGCGAGAAGAACTGCACCACCCCCCGCCCTCCACCAGAAAAAAAGGGAAGAAATGGTTATGCAGAGGGAAATTGTGTAAATGATATTTGGAGGTCTAGAGGAAAGGAAGGGGTAAAACCTAGAGATTAGGTGGGACCGAAAGAGAAGAAAAGTAAAGAAGAGAGGCACCTGGGGAAAGTAAATGGAAAAGAGGGCTATTCTCCTGTCCTAGAACCTCACAACCTGTGGGCCAGCCTAAACCAGAGGTAAAGATACAGGAAAACTTTCTGCTTTAAAACAAGGCCAGAGAACTTGAAGTTGGGGCACAGGCCCAACCTGCCTTACAGGACAAGATGGCCTTCCAAAATATAATTTGCCTAAGGACCACCAAAGCAGGCTGAGGACGGGACCCGTCTTAACCTCTCCCACCACAGTAAATGTGTGATTAGAAAGGCATTTATTACAACGGCATTCATAAGGCAGCACTGCATCCTATAAAAATTCCTACAGCAGAAACCTAGACCAGGAAAAGTGGTATTAATCGCTGTGTAGTGGAACACAGAAAGATTAACGTCCATGTGACTATAAAGCCAGGGGTTTAAGGGAAGGCAAAACAGAAGAGTTACTTTTCTTGGAAGGAATTCATCTTCTTTCATTTCCCAAGATATTATGAGTCTTGCCTAAGGTGTACTTTATAATTTGCCAGACAGCACATGGCCTTGGTCATACCCAAATAGCTAGGTTTCCCTGTTTCTGAAATAATTTATTAAAGAAGAAAACACATGTCTCTTGGTTATTTCCAACTGCCATCGGTTTTCCTCTAGATGTGACATCTTTCCTCAATGTGAAAAAAACATGATCTACCATTTTGTGCTTTCCTTTATTTTAGACTTTACACTTTTATACATTCCACAAAGCTCAGCAGAAACTTAAGCCTTAAAATAAACATACATTTAAGGTGATGATGAAATACTTTATAATGGGACACTTGATAACCTCTTATAAAATTCAAGTAAAACATTAGTAATATGGGTTTAAAAAGAAATCATGCAAGTTAATGTAGGAGGCAAATTCGCAAAGGACTGTTACCATATCTACGTGGCTTGTTTTTATTCTATTAGGTCACAACTTTAATGAAAAACAAAGAGGCATCTAATAATTTTCTCAGATTACAATGTAGTTTGGTATTCTTTAGGAACTAGCGATATAGTATCCACCAGTAACTTATTGGAGCTAAACTTTATATAAAATCCTGTGTGAATTTGAAAAGGAAAAAGACAACATAAAGACGGCCAGGTTATCCCAGTAAATATGGGATAACATGAACAACAGTTCAGGTTGTTTAAAATGATTTTTCTTAAATATTCAGGATTGGTAGAAATATGTTACAGCCTCCTTACTGTTAAAATAATTAAAAAGAAGTGACAAGGACTCATTCAACTCAACACCAAAAAAACAAACAATCCAATTAAAAAATGGGCAGAGGACATGAAGAGACATTTTTCTAAAGAGGACATGCAGATGGCAAATAGACATATGAAAAATGCTCAACCTCACTAACCATCAGAGAAATGCAAATAAAAACCACAATGAGATACCACCTCACCCCAGTCAAAATGGCTATCATCAATAAATCAATAAAAAAAAGGGAACGCTTGTGCACTGTTGGTGGGATTGCAGATTGGTGCAGCCACTATGGAAAACAGTATGGAGGTTATCTCAAAAAATTGAAAATGGAACTACCTTATGATCCAGCAATTCCACTCTTGGGTAGCTATCCAGAGAATACCAAAATGCTAATTCGAAAAAATCTATGCACCCTTATGTTTATTGCACCACTATTCACAATAGTGAAGACATGGAAACAACCAAAATGCCCATCAGTAGATGACTGGATTAAGAAACTGTGGTACATTTATACAATGGAGTATTATGCAGCCATAAAGAAGAATGAAATCTTACATTTGCAACGATATGGATGGACCTAGAGAACATTATGTTAAGTGAAATAAGTCAGACAGAGAAAGACAAATACCACATGATCTCACTTACATGTGGAATCTAAAGAATAGAATAAATGAACGAAGTAATCAGAAACAGTCTCAGAGACACAGAGGAAAAACTGAGGGTTTCTAGATGGGAGGGGGGTGGGGATAAGGGAGAAGGTGAAGGTATTGGAAAGCACAATTGGTAACCACAAGATTGCCAAGGGGATACGAAAGTCAATTTGGGGAATATAATCAATAATGTTGTAAAGATTTTGTAGGGTACCCAATGGACACTTGTCTTATTAGGGAGACCACTTCAGGAATGCTGTACCGTGTTTCCCCGAAAATAAGACCTAGCCAGACAATCAGCTCTAATGCGTCTTCTGGAGTAAAAATTAATATATAAGAACCGGTGTTATGCTATGTTATGTTATGTTATGTTATGTTATGTTATGTTATGTTATGTTATGTTATGTTATGATACTATGTTATGTTATATTACATTACATTATATTATATTATATTATACCCAGTCTTATATTACAGTGAATTAAGACTGGGTCTTATATTAGTTTTTGCTCCAAAAGACGCATTAGAGTTGATTGTCCGGCTAGGTCTTATTTTCAGGGAAACAGGGTAGATGCCTGATCACTGTGCTGTATGTACACCTGAAGCTGATGCTGAATAATAATGAATGTCAACTATAATTTTATACACACACACACACACACACACATATTCACAAGAAGCGGAGTACAGCAGAAGGAATAGAGACAGTGGAAATATAACAGCTGTACGCGACATCAGAGTGGTAGTAGATTGCGGGAGGGGGGTTATCACTTTGTGAGGGCTATAAATGATAAATGTCTAACTATTACAGTGTGTTATACACATGAAACTAATAAAACAAAACAAAACAGGTGACAAGGACAGATGAAAGGGCATTTCTTTGTAGCTGTCTTTTCTCCTTTAGAGAGAGAAGTTAGCAGTCCAGATTCAGGCAAAGGGCAGGAGAGACAACTGAAGAGACTTCCGGCCTCTCGTCAGTATCTCCTTAGTGCTATTGTCTGGACCACTACTCCCATCCTGGGTAGCTATGGGAACGTGAAGAGCCAGATTCTCCTGGGAATCTTCGGGAAACGTGAGAGGGAGGCACTTAGGAAGGCCAGTGTGGTTCCATTCACAACTGAAGAACAAGGGAGAACAAGGTGCCCAGACAGGGGTTGGAAGGAGTCAAGGACCGACATCAGAATCTGGACCTGAAAGCACCTTGTAATTCCATTTATTCAGCTCTGATAGGACTGGCTCAAGGTGACACACACCTTGGTGGCAAGGACACTACTAGAACCCAGATGTCCTCACTCAGCAGAGCCTTCTGTCCATCACTTCCCACTGCCTTGTAACCCAAGAAGCCAATTAGGAACTAAAGAGGCCTCAAGAACCAAGCTATCATTATTTCCCTCTAAGCCAAGTCGCTTTTCTGTTTCTGTCTTTTTATTATGGAAAATTTCCAATATCTGTAAGTAGATAAATGAGAATAATAAACCCCATGTATCCATGACTTAGTTTAAGCAATTACCAACTCGTGGCCAATCTTTTTTCATCTATACCCACCCCTCTTTCAGGACTGTTTTGAAACAAATCCCAGACATAGTATCAGGATTTCTTTTTAAATATTAAATGCCCAAAGAAATTACATAGCTGAAAATGCATCAGAGACCATTTTCTTTAGGGAGCATTGGTGTTCCCATCCCATATCCTGTGTTACTTGCGGTATTATGTATCTTATTTCACAGCTCTAGAGCTAACAGCCAGCTCTTATCTCAGCACAGACCAGTAAGATATGCTCTGTGACCCTCCACATACAGTGACAATATTAGGCTGTGGTGCAATAAGGAATTTTGAGGAAGAGACTGTGTTGGACTGTGAGCATGGAAAAATCTGAACTTATATCAATATACAGAGAGTGCCAAAAAAATGTATACACATTTGAAGAAAGGAAAAAAACTGTATTAAAACTGTAATACTCAAAATATATCAATAACAAAAGATGAATGCAAGTCATGAGAATACATTTTTTTGGCACCCCCGGTATATAAACAAAATACCACTGATACTGTACACTAACTTAAATCAGGTTTAATTCTGGTCTGAGATTGAAAGCCAAATTCTACCACAAGTCCACATGAAAGGTACTAAATAACATAATTCTTAAGGTTTAACAAATCCACACAATAAAATAACAATAAAAAAATTTTCACACCCGTGGGGTTATGACTCCCCTAGGATAGAAACCAGTTATTTGTCCTAAAGACATGATGGAAATTTAAAATTAAACAATAAATATAGCAACACTTTTCTGTCATACAGCCATTCAAATTTTGCCCTCAGAACAAACACATTAAAAAAAGGCATTAAAAAAAATTTTAATTAACAAATAGGATTGTGCTATTGAAACTAAGTAGATAGATAGATAATAGTGTTTGTGTGTATTCGTGTGTGTATAAATAGATAATTGCAGCTACAACATTGACAAGTAACATTTCCACTTCTCGTTTTCTACTTCACCTCTCCCTCTGTATATATCGCTATTTTATATGAATTTACAAATATATATATTTAAAACCAAGAATATATTTGAAAGCCAGAGTAAGTAGAAAAAAAAGGCAAATCAAAACTCTAAGTTGTTTCATACTTAAATAATTTCATTTCAAATGTGGATTATTTTTCTGAAAACAAACAAGCAAAAACCCGTGCAAGACACAATTTTTTTATCTTTTGAAGAATTTAACAATTTATCTTCTCTTCTAACAAAGTAATGATATTCTTACCTGCTGAGGTTTCTCTAAATTTGTCACTGGTCTTCTTTTTCCTCCATTTCCAAGGTTTAAAGATTTTACCAATGGTGGAGAGTTTCCCCTTTCTCTTGAAGGGAGGTGTTTGGGAACCTGGTGTTGGGCCATCTGAGTTTGCTATAGAAGCTTTATCCAGTCCGTCAACTGCATAAAGAAAAATAAAGTCAGAGAAAAGCTGTAATAAAAGTGAGAAATAACATCATCTATTACTTCCTGCACTGTCATTAGTGAGCATGCCCGTTTTAATTGGAATCTCACATAAAGTTTTTTTGCCCCATTTCCCAGCTGGTAGAACTCCTCTGATATCAACCAGTGAATCAATCAATCAATCAGAAATTATAGTCCCCTTAGATAATCATTTGGGGGAATAGAAAAGACTTACATAATAGGTAGGGCCAGACCAGGAAGGGTCTGTGAAACACAGCTGAATCCACATGCAACGACTACATCAATATCTCGTGCAGGAATAGAGTATTCTAAGTATTTCTGAAATAGGATATTCATCCAGAGGCTGGTTTGGCATTCTCATTAACGAAAATTTCACTTAGATGGTGCAGTAAAATTATGGTTTCTTCTTCACCAAATAAAATTTAGTGACAAGAAGCTAAACTGTAATTTTTACAATGCTAAAACTATCTTTTGCTTCTATTACAAATAAATTTTCAGCTTCAAATAAATTGATGGTTATCACTACTGACAAGAAATATATGGAAAATGTGAATACTGAGTGAGCTAGAACATAGCTTTATGTGCCTTAATCATTTCATTCGTCAGAAGAAAGG
Source organism: Rhinolophus sinicus (assembly GCF_036562045.2). Lineage (NCBI taxonomy): Eukaryota > Metazoa > Chordata > Mammalia > Chiroptera > Rhinolophidae > Rhinolophus > Rhinolophus sinicus. Next base: position 165,017,807 of record NC_133755.1, on the reverse strand, counting down.
CCAAAAACCTTAAGTTGCCTTGCACTATATTCAAAATAGAAGGAAGACAGTGATGACTTACATTATCCCAACTATCAAATTTTAATGGTTAAAAACTGGAAGCAGCCCAGAATGGATAAACTACAGTATTATTCATGCAGTGAAACACCACTCAGCTATTTTTTAAAAATAAGCCACTGATACATACAACAACATGAATGCATCTTGAAAACATTGTGCTGGAAAAACAAAAAATAAAACCGACAAAAGAATACACACTGTGTGGTTCTACTTATATGAAGTTCCAAAATGAATTTATGGCAAAACAAACAATAAAAAAGAAAGAAAAAAATTCAGAACAGTGGTTACTTCTTGGGGTGAGATGGAGGTAGGAATTAATTGAGAAGAGGCATGAGGGAACTTTCTGGGGTGATGGAAATTATCTCAATAAGGGATGGATTATACAAAACACATCAAATAGTAATTAGGATATTGTGCATTTCGCTGTATGTAAAATTTGCCTTTTGAAAAAAAAACCCAAATAAGTACTAAAGTCCAATTAATGAATGCATGCTGAAGTGTTTAGGGGTGAAACGTACTGATGTCCACCAAAAAATAATAAATAAATGCATAGATGGAATGGACTGATAGATAAATATACAATAAAGTAAAATATAGTAAAAAGTAAAATGCAGTAAAATGTTATGTGTTGAATCTAGGTGCTGGATATGTGGTAGTTAACTGTATAAGTTTTTCATCTTCACAACTATTTAAACAAGATATCAGGAAAAACAAAACAAATCAAACAAAAATGGAACGGCAAGGACTTCTGCTTGCAGAAGGACAGAGCAGACTTAATTTTTTCCTATTCTTCCTGCTAAATACAACTTTAAAAACCCTGGGTGTTATATATAAAACCAGCACAAGAAGACTCAGCAAGGTGAAAAGAACGTAGAGCAACGTGGGACCCCAGGACCCAAGAAATAACATGAAGGTAAGATCTCTAGGTTTTCTTTTTGTCTCATATTCCCTGACTTGTAGCTGAAGCAATCACCAACCTGGAAACACCAATGGTCACAGATGAAAAAAGCCTCTCTAGCTAAAGGAGCAGGAAAGGAACAGTCAAGGAGCAGTAAAGAAATAACTGCTCTACTCCAGCCAAACACCACAGAAGAAACTATGACCATCCATGCCAGCAAAGGCTGAGTGGAGAGACTAGACTTTTACCCTCAGAAGCTCTAACAAGGAGCTCCAACTCCCCTGTCAGATTGATGTCAGAGAAGACCAAGAGGGACCTTCATGACTGCCAGCTGGTAATGAAGCATCCTCTACAGTGTATGTGGGCTTGGACATCCAACCCTATCTGGCAGTAATAATGTATCTCTCTTCTTTTTTTCCTTGTAATATTGGGGTGGTATCAAGCCACTGCCCAGTGGGAATAAGACCGCCCCCACTCACTGCGGTGTCAGTGGAGACCACATGGGTATCTGGAAATCCCACCATGCCCAACAGTAACAAGGAATCACCACCACCCCCATTTCTGCCACCAGGTATCAAAGGAAGATGAGTAGGGAACTTGGACTTTTCCCTCTACCTGGCAGTAATGAGGTGGCACGCCTTGCTTCACTTTCTGGAGAGATGTTAGGCAAAGCCAGTTAAAATAGAAGTTTCAATAAAATTTAGTCTTATCACAGAATACAAAAATGTCTAAGTTTCAATCAAAAATTACTTGACCTACCAAGAACCAGGAAAATCTTAAACTGAATGAAAAAAAGTCAATCAGTACATGTCGATGCCTAAATCCTTATGAGCACTCCTGCCGAACAAGGATGATGAATCTCATCCTTCCAGTGAGATGCAGTCTGATTTCAGGAAGAAAGGCAGGTTCTTCTGTGGATGGCTCCTAACCCTACTTGACCCTGCCACGTTGACCCCAGTGCAACAGGCACAGAGAGATATGCAACAGACTGATTGTGAAGCTAAGCCGGAGGAAAAAAGAGAAATCCTTATTTATTTCACTTCCACTCCGCTCCAACGGCCTTCCTTAAACTAGGGGCAAACCCAGGGAGGAACTAAGTATACATGGTGTTTCTTCTTCATTGAGACTTTATGCTGAAGGGTTTAATTTTGAACAGTTTACATGTTGTGAAATATAAAAGGGTTGACTATTACAAAATAGGAGGTAAAAGTTTCCATCTCAAAATCACCTTTGTGGCTACAGACACATCCAGTTCTGATTTTTTCTCAACCCACATTTCCATTTCCCTCAGACTCCATAAAAATTCTGCTTTGGACCCAAACCATTTAATAAGAGTTGATTTTTCTCCTGAAAACAAAAATAAACAAAGAAAAACAAAAAAATAAATAATTTCCTAGATGACAGATGGGGAGATAAAGGTAGTTGAGGAGCGAAAAATGAAACCCTTAATGTTAAATTCATAGCTGCATAATAAATTAACGGTGATTATCTTTCTTTATTATGCATTTACAAGTCTTTATCTCTGCTCTGGAAAGGGCCTGCCTGGCCCAGTGCCAGTGACCACATCAGTGCACGCGCGTGCACGGGCACACACACACACACTTTTTCCTAATTGAGTGAATCCACCTGTATTTTTGTAATTGTTGGGCTATTATAGTAAAACCACACTTGCGATTAGAAACCATATGTTGGCACAAATTGCCACTGTACTGCTCTTACAACATGTATATAAAGGGGATTGTCACCTGCTTTTGAGTAGTGTAAACACATTAACTCTCTCCTCCATTATCATGGTAATAAGAGTGATCTGCCCTTTATCAAAACTTTCCTTTTCACACTTGAGAGCAGCATTATAAACTAAAACATTATTTAAATATTTTGAAATATCATAAAGAAAAGGAAATACTGGCATTTGTTGTTTGGATGTACACAGTTTAAATGACACAGCTCAGTCTATTTTCCCATCGAAACAAGCTCAGACCTAACAAGACTTCCCCATGCCACACACTGATAAGAATTCAGAGATTACGTGCAGGTTTTATTTTTCATTTAAAAAGAAATTTATCAATTAAGCAGTCCCAGTGGAAATGTGACCATACAAGCCCAAAATGGATGTGGCTAGATAATTACCATATAAAACAAATTATAGGCTTGGTCCTCTAAATATCCTTAAATATCTGAAGGTTAATGGGAATACATTTTTGAAGCCCAATAATAACAAAAACAATTACAGAGAAATCATATATAGTTAAAATGCTATGACAATACTCTGCTGTGCTAAGTATATGCTTACAATATTACTGACAGTGATTTTATTGTACCGAAGAAAAATACACCCATTAAACGGGCATTATACAAAACATCTGACATTTAAAAATCAAGAACTTAAAGGAGTAAAAAAAAATATTAGCAAAGCAACCATTATTTCCTTAAAATATGGCTTCTAGGCTATTTTATTTTTTAATAAAAAGTTTAATTAAATATTAAAAGGATGAAATGTAGTAGATATACACATATGTAGTATTCAGTAATATGATAAAAAAATAAAACGTCAATATCAAATAGTGATTATTCCAGAAATTGAAGGCTGAACCAATATTTTGAGAAAGAATGCAATGCATCATATTAACACATTTAAGAAAAAAAATATGACTGTCTCAATAGATGCAGGAAAAGGATAGGACAAAATTCCACATCCAATCATCGTGTGTACTCCCATCATAGCTGGAACGGGGGGACTTCTATAAGCTGATCAAGTAAAGTTCAATAAAGCTTATAGTTAGCAGCACACTTCAGGGTAAAATACAGCCTCTCCCTGCGATCTGGCACCATACCCAAGCCGGGAATGCTTCTGGTTGTGGCCCAGGAGAATGAGGAGAGACGACAACCACCAAGAGGACACTTGAAAGGACTGTGAGCTGGGGAATGATCAAGGAGGCCACCATTCAGAGGGATCCCACTGATGACGCAGCACATATGCACGTTGTCACGAGGCTGTTTTCTTTGTGCCTTTGTCATTGATTATGCTTACATAATATTATCATTCTATTTTAAATTTGTATTACAGATTTTATGTTTCCATTATTATTCTGCCTCTTTCCCTTTCAAGGGCCACAGGATGTATGGCAAAGAAGCATTAGAGCAGCACTTAGGGAAGATGTAACTTTATTTCCTACATTTACACGAGGCTTCTCTCTCAACTGACACAATGACGCAGAGTAGGTGTTGTCATACACAGGAGCATACATACAATTTCTGGGCACAGAATCAAGTAGACAACAAGGTCGGAGTAAACTGATGCTAGGAGCCATCTCAGATGAGACAGAATAATGGTTTCTAAGGAAGTCAAGTGGCTACCTTCGTCTTGAGTCGTCTAAAGGAGATCCTTATTCTCTTGCTAATCAGAATTTACACTGGACTGGATCAAATCTCTTCCTTTTGGGGGGCGGGTAATGACTAGTGGAAAGGAAGACAAAAGGAACAGAAAAATCACAATGTGTGTCATTACACGGGGGTATGAGTTAACAATTCTGAAACTGCTATGCACATATACTGAGATGGAACACATGGAACAAATGGACAGTGGATGTTGGGAGCCAGGCTTCTCACTCTTGGAAAGATTACAGATAAGCAAGGAGGAAAGCTAGAGTGAGCCATGTGACACTGCATTAGAATGAACTCGATAGTGTTTGGCCAGATAGATTAAAGAGATTAGATAGATAGATAGATAGATAGATAGATAGATAGATAGATAGATAGATAGAGATGATGGAATAGATGATAGATAATGTATGGCTCAGTGCGCGTGCGCACACACACGTATTTCCTAGCTGTTTGTTCAGAGCGCCCGGAAGCAATGATACCCCAGTGGGCACACAAACACTCAAGTCTTGGTTTCTAACAGCACTTGTCAAGAAAATGAATCAGACCTCTTTTTAGAAATGGCTGTTTCCAGGGCTGGGGATAGGAAAATACTAGATAAGCCTGGAGCATCTTGTAGGGCCAGAAAGTAAACAAGTGCTCTAAAACCATACTGATGGGAGTATATCAAAGTCACACAGGAGCCAACTGAAAGAGTCCCAAAGGCCAGACCTGGAACAATTTGAACAACAAAATAAATAATGCTGTGTTAGATTATAATACAAAGTATAAAATAAATATGCATGAGCCCATACTGATATAAATACTAAATAAATAAAAAACCTGGGAAAACAGACCAATCTGTACAGAAGGATTACAAATAACTTATATAAATACTCCCCACTCCTTCAATGTGGGCTATACGAGGTGACTTCTTTCACAGAGTGCAGTATGGAAAGCAGTGGGGAGGGAGGAGTGACTTGACAATGGAAAAACCTAACAACCACTCCCTTAGGCAAGTGATCTGGATTAACTTCCTCAATGATAAATCATGTTGATAACATCTACCCTTGATATGAGGTGATGAGAATACTTCAAAACCCCTAACTCCATTGTTCCCATGAGAGAAACATCAGACAAAACCAAATTGGGGGATGTTTACAAATTACCTGACCTATACACCTCAAAACTGTAAAGGTCATTAAAAACAAGGAAAGTCTGAAAGCTGTCACAGACCAGAAAAGGATAAGGAGACATGAAAATAAATATAAGGTGGTATCCTGGATGGAATCCTGGAACAAACAAATGGAAACTAGTGAAACCCTAATAAACTGTAGAGTTTAGTGAATAGCGATGCACCAATGCTCCCTGGATGTAACAAATGTACCTTACTGATATGAGATGAACAACAGGAGAAATTAACTTGGGGGTATATGTAAGAGCGCTCGATTTTTGCAACTTTTTTGGAAATCTAAACCTATTCTAAAATGTGGAATTAGCTAGCATGGAGGTCAAGGAGGACGAGGATATAGGAGATTCCTAGGGAAGAGGACATTAGCTCTAGAGAGACCTCTGAGAGTACTGTCTTCTGACAACAATCAAGATTTCTTCTCAAAGAAATTTTGGAAAGTAATATGCTTTAGAATTGCTCATCTTTCTCTCCAAAATCTCCCTTTATTAAAACTTTCAAATCTCAGTGTTGTATTCCTAAGAGAATATTTATAAGTCATCAAACTGCTGTTTCAGTACTTTTTAGCATACGATAGACCCAAACAGGGTAAGTTATATTCGACATCTTGCAAGACGGTACAGAATGGCAGCAGGAAGCACTCATCCACAGTTACTGTGAAACCATACAGAAAGGAGACCCAAACTTACCACCCAACACACACACACACACACACACACACACACACACACACACACACCGTGCTGGGATTAGTACTATGTACTGCTAATATAAAATGACAAAATTGGAAATAATGTTTAAGTTCCCTGCAGTTTATTTCTAAATCACTGAAGCTGAGCTGTTTTTAATTTGAAAATCCAAAGTAAATATAAAGGACTTAAAGTTATTTATGACTATTGAGGATGCATTTTCTAGCACATCCATTTTTTTCCCCCGTGAACTTGTGGGGATAGGAGAAGAGTGGCACAATTCAGGAATGGAAATCCCCTAGCTCACGTGGGTGTGAAAGGTCTGATGAGCTGTACCCAACACTAAACTAGTCACTGACCCACCCTGGGTTGCATTCTCTCCTGAAAGTGGAAATGAGGGACCACTTTATTAATAGCAGAGTTAATAATCACTAACACTTCCGGAGTATTTACTGTGTCCACACAGTAAATACTGCGTGAGTGTGTGCTAATTATCACAATAGCTTTGAGTTAAGGCGCATTATTAGTCCTATTTTTTGAGATGAAGAAACCGAGATTCACAGAGACTAAACATCGAACTCAGTATCAGGGACATTGTGCGTGTGTGTGTGGTGTGTGTCTACATTCATATAAAGAAAGAGTAAGTAAATATTTATTGATTAAATTATACAACTGAACAAAGAATACATATTTCCTCAAGGGCCACACCAAGTAGGCGGGGGAGCTTGGATCAGAAGTCAAGTCTGCCTGCGTCCAGAGATGGGCCCCTTACCACCGTACTGCGAGGCCTGCTTTAACTTGGTGCTATGACTCACCCTGTAAGGCCCAGGGTGATCAGACAGGAAGACAGGATTCTCACCCTTAAGCTCCCAGTATGGTGGGAAGCAGACACGTTCAGTGGTCAATGATATCAGCCAAGTGGGGAGGCACCCGAACAAAGGCGAAAGCAGAGCAGCCCAGGAAGGAGCAATAAACTCTGGCTGGGGGGCTTGGGAACACTGCACAGGGCCTGGGAGACTTGGCCTGGGACTGCAAAGACGAGCAGCCTTTCCAGAGGAAATCAAGGAGGGAATGGCCTGAAAGTGAACAAATCAAGGACGGCTGACCTTTTCAAGTCATGCCAAGAAAAATGTTTTCAATGTCACAGTGTTGTGCTCTTACCAGACAGAGGATACATATTTATGAAAAAAGATAAAGAAAACAAACTTATAAAGTCAGGTCCCTCACGTGTGAAATGGTTAAATATGAAAAATTTTTAAAGGAATTAGAGAATTTTTGAACTTTTTATGTAGAAAGTATCTACCGCTCCTTATAAATCTGAGAAGATAATTTTAGAGTTAGAAAAGATCTTAGTTGGCACAGAAGAAAATTGCTTTTCATCAGCTGGGAGTCCCTTCAAAAAACTACTCAACGTTAAAGTAATAATCATGGCTAAAAATATGTTTTTTAATTATTTAGTCATCATCATTTTTAAATCCAGCAAGAGTAAAAATGAAAAGAATGTAAACAAGAAATTAAATTTAAAGAAAATGAATAGCATGTGAAAAATGTTACTATTATAATAGAGTTAAATGAAGGAATTTTAGTCTGCCTGGAAGAAGGCTGCTCTTACAACTTGCCTCCAAATATGTTATTTTCCATTCTTCTATCACTTGAAAGAAACTATAAAGTTCTCTAAAGGGACTGACTTGGGATAAGATTAGCACTTTCCACTGTCATTAAAATTAATAATATGGAGCTTATTCAAAATAATTTTTGAGGTACAACACACATACAGAAAGTAAACGATTTTGTACATGCAATCACCGTCCAGATCAAGGTCTATTTCATTTCCAGGCCAAGAAGCTTCCGTGTGCTTCTTCCCAGTTAAGACCCACTCTCTCCCATCCATTCCCCAAATAACCACTGTTTTGACGTCTATCATCACTGATTTGTTTCACCTGATCTTGAACTTCAACTTTAGTGGAATTACACAACAACCCTTTTTTGTCTGTCTTTTTTCACAGAACCTTCTGTCTGTGAGATTCACCTAAATACACGAGCATTTCAAAGCAAAGCTACCTAGCTCCAAAATGAGAATTACGCTATCTTAGGCAAGACCTCAGATGATAAGAGCACTTGGAAATGATGAATTTTATTCACAGCTCTTCTTATTAGAAGGGGTATCATTACCACTTTCTTTACCTGGAAAATGTAAATAATATCTCCTTTCCCTTATTAGGTTTCGGGGAGAGCTAATTACTTTTCTACCATCTTTTGAGGTTGCCCTGAAGCTGTGTTAAATTAGAAGCAAGATTAAAGGTAGAGAAGAAGTTTATTTTCTGTAAATAATGACAGTTTATGTTTATTTTTACTGTGCATATCAGAGCAGGCAGCAGTTTTGAGCAATGCAATCCACAGAAACTCTGAGTACAACGTTATCTGTTATAGGGACAACAATCATGTTTAACAGGAGTTTTATATTACCATATACATACATACGTATACATACAGGTATGTATGTATACGTATGTATGTATACATCTATGTATGTATGCATACATACATACATACAAGCACTATATATGAGGAAACTGAGACCTAACAAGGCTATGTGACTTCCCAATTCATTAACTCGTGGCAGTGACATAGCCGAGGTCATCTAATTTTGATCAAGGCTTCCCCCCCACCACTGTACAAGGCTGTCCTCATTGGAATATGATAGCTGAACTCATGGTAAACCAGCAGCATCTCCTAGTAACTCTAAAAGAGCAGTAAGACTGTAGAACAAAAAACAAAGAAGACATTGTATAATCAGGACAGGCAATAAATCTCGGTTAATGTTCTGGGTTTTGACCATCTGATTGGGATGGTTAACTGTTAGCCAAGAAGAAAACTGAGTCCCAGACCCAACTATGCTACTTAACTAGCCCTATGACCTTGAGCAAGGACCCTAATTTCACTGTTGAAATTAGGAGAGTAGGCTAAATGATCTCTAGGTTCCTTGCCAACTTTAAGAATTCTATGCATCTCAAACTGCTTTGTGCTGAGTGTATCAGTCTTATAGGTCACATTCAGACCTCTTGTAAGTGCTTTATGAATATTGCCTTATTAATTGTCACCACAACCCTATGAAGTAGGTGCTACTGGTATTTGCATTTTATAAATGAGAAAGCTGAAACCTAGAGAGACCAAGGAACTTGGCCAAGGTCACAGAATAAGTGTGATTTAAACTCAATAGTTTGCCTCCAGCGTGTCCTTTGTACAAAATGTGTCAGAGGGTCATGGGTAGGAACAGGGCTCTATTTTTAGAGAAGACAAGATGTAAACTCTAAGGACTAATAACTTAATTCCACCCCCAACCACTTCCTTGGACTAATCCAAGAGTAGGAGCAGGTACTGTTTTGCTCTCTAAAACAACGCCCAGCGTCATCACAGTGACGTTCATGCTAGTTGCAGGCAGAGGGTAAACGTCACTTGTATCGACTATGGCCATCTGATTGTACAGAATCCTTATTTACCACAGTATTAATTTTAGAAATTTGATGTCAGGTTTTTAACTTGTTTTTCTAATGGAGGCAGCCATTATTTTTAAACTCCCAAAGGGAAAAGCTACTAAAGACTTCCATCTGTCTGCAAGCACTGACAGAATTTCAGAGTTTAAACTTGCAGCTGATAGGCCGGCAGAATGAGTGTGTTTATGCAGCTGTATGACATCCTGATGCACTGACGTGAACAACATCCCCTAGACCTGCTACAAGATATTTAACAGATTAAATAATGTCACTCATGTTTGGGGTTTAAAGAAACTCTGATTGAGTAGGACAAGGGTCTCTTTGAAAAATGGAAAATCAATTTTAATGTAAACAAGAGCATGTTAAGTTTTGAATATCACTGTTACCACTACAAGCAAAGGGTTCCAGGAATGTGTTTAGAAACAGCAAGATGAAAAACGGGAAGGGAACTTTCTATCTTCCGTCCCTTCTCTAGCCATCTCCTGCAGCAGTTCCCAGAATCGAAGGGCAGGTGCTCTTGGTGTGTGGAGGGTGTGCTGTAGAGAGCGTGTGCTGTGTTTGTGAGAAGGAAGAAAATGTCACTACATCTCCAGTAGACAAACTACCAAGTGAGAGAGAATTTCACCTCCTCTGTTAGGATAATGGCTCCACACACATGGGGATGAAACTTTAGGGGAGAAACTGGCAGACCTTCTACATAAATTGTAAAATAGAAGCAAATGCAATTTCACAACTTTTAAATAAGCGGCTAAATTTTGCCTCAAACAAAATTAAACATTTTCCATAGAGGATGAATGTAACAGAAATATTAAAATAACACATTAAATCTGGACCCATATCTTTAGGTCAAAAGGCTGGAGCATACCTAAGAATCATGAGAGTCTACATATAATGTGACTGACCCTGTCTCTAGTCCAACAGTGCCCTGGCAGTCACACCACGTTCCCAAGGCTGGTATCTGTGAAGAGACTGCTGGTCACACGTAGAATTTGGGACTCTCTCTCCAAGGTAGCAATGAGCCCTACAACCTTATACAACGGAAGGCAGGATGCTGGGAGGGGAATTTACATCAATTAGTTATAAAGATTCCCCAAGGCACCCAGATTTATATCCGTGTCATTCAGTTAAGAGGTGACTACCACAATCGAGGCATCTGAACTTGGACAGGAGCAGTGAAAATGGATTGGAAATAATGAATGTACCCAAGGGACATTGAAGAAGAAGTGACCAGATGAGAAATTGCCCAGAGAAGTCACAGAGAACTCCATGGCTCGGACCTCTCTGAGGACTTGGTGTGAAGTCAAGATGAGAAAACAACATGGAGAAAAGGCCTATGGCTTGCGTTGAGGCACCATGACCTTGAGGTGCTGGCAGGACACTGAAGGGAAAACATTCAATAGACAGTCAGAAATACATTACTGGCACACTAGCATGGAGTTGGCATTGAAGTTATTTGGGATAATATTCCAAACAAAAGCAGCCACTGAGGACCAGAGGTAAACTCTTACAGAAGATTTACAATTAGGAGGTAGCAGGCTTTACGCAGTAAAGAATCAGCCTTCTTCTGTACTGAGAATCATCAGGAAAAGGAAAACATTTTTTTTAATTTGTTTTAAGTTCACAAGAGTGGAGGACTCTCAAGCATGTTTTTGGGCTGAGGGGAAAGAGCCTAGAGGGAGCGAGAGAGGGAAGATGCAAGAAAGAACAGACTAGCACATGAGGACTGAATTCCCTCAGGATAATACTAAGACTTGGAGTGGAGAAGGAGAGTCTGAACATCATCTGGTGAATATGAGTAAGTGACCAGGAAGTCAGGAGATGAGAATAGCAGCAAAGACACGTGAAGTGAAACTCAGAAGATGGCACGTACTTTGAATGAAAATGCATGCAATACTGGAAGCAAAATGAGCAGGAATGACAGTCAGGGGTGGATTGAATGTCAATGGTGAGAGGTGTAGGAGAACAGAGCGTCCATTACAGAGAGTTACAAGGGAAGAACTGACAAGGAGAGGCGGGTTTCAGAGAAAATAAGGAAGAAGAGCAAAGAGAAGTCCAAAAAAGATGAGGATGTAGAAAAATCTGCTTACTATGGAATGGAGTCATTCACTCATAATTAATTTACTAAGCAACTATTACAAACAAGGTAATGCACTTGGGTTATAATAATGAGCAAAAATGGATTGTATATCTACCTTTAGAAAGCTTACAGTCTATGAGGGAGGCTGACATTGTTATTCAAGCAACTATCCATTTCAATATAGAAATACGGCATGTAATGAGAGCACAGGGGACAGATGGGGCTTGCATTGTGGCAGTTGAGCATTAGTTCTAGTGAGAGGCATAACATAAAATGGTCTCCAAGTTCTGAGGTAAAATTCAGGGTAAAATTGTTGAGGGTTACAGACAGTTAATCTACTTTTACAATACTGTCCAAAAGGTAGAAATATCCTGTCCAAATTAAGCAGGGAACTTAAAAATCACTGAAAAGCAAAAGATTAACATTCCTTAGTTTATATACCCTGTGGGGTGGGGGGAGGGAGGAAGGGAGGGAAGGAAAGAGAGAGAGAAGCAATTCCATTAATTTTTCTTTAAAAAAATAATTTTATAGGAACGATGCCTTTAGGTTTGCTTTGGTTTTTTCCTCCAATATAGTCACTAAGGATATTCCACTTACAGGATGTTCTGTTTTGGTTTCTTTCTTGGAAATGACATGTGTGTGAATCAAGCATTACAGAAAACGATTTGTACCAGCAGGACTTAGGTATACCACCACACGGAATCCAATTAGTCACCATCAATCCAACCAGCTTATTCCCAAATCCTTTCCTGATATACTTTTTATTAAGATTTTCAATACTGGCTTGAAGGGATCTTGAATGTGAACGAGAATGAAGAAAAAGCCCATAACTGAACTTCAGAAGGAGCTAGTTGTGGCGTGCCGACTTTTCCAGAAGCTATAAAAATAATTTTTAATTGTTGTTAGTGAGTAGGGATGAAAGGTTGCCTCTTTGAGGAGCAAGTATATGAAGAAAAAGTAATATAGTCCTCCTGACTAGGAGTCCCATGAGGACAGGGACCAAAAGAGTTTTGTCCCGGTGGTGCCCCCACCCTGTACCTCAGCAACAGAAGGTACTTAATAAATATTTATAAAATGAATAAGTAAGTCATAGACAAATGCTTGGCAATAATGTACAAGGCCTGGCCTAACGAGGCTATGATTTATTTTAGCTTAAGATTTTTCACACAGAGGAAATTGTTTCCAACAGTGCCTTCCTGTACAATTCCAAATATTTTGAAAGATAATATAACAAACACTAAAGTTTGAATTGAGAAAATATCAAAGCGAGCAGGAACCATGATTAACACTCGTAAGAATGGTACAGACATTTTTTTGACAAATTTTTCAGGTCAACAAAACTTACTTGCTGCTTATTATGTAATTTTAAAAAGACAATCGATCAATGACAAAGAACTGAAAAAACAGTTGGAATAATTTATACGTGAAATAATCTTTTAAGAACTTTCTTTTTTAACATAGCAATGAGAAGTGAAAATTAATTTTTTCAAGACCTACTGCTCCACACACACCACAGTGACATTTCCTTCTTCCTTCTCTAAACACTTTAAACACATTAAGCATCTCACATTTTTCTTTAGTCTTCACCTCTTTCGCCTAACTGGGAAGTCAGAAACGCCATTTAGTTTCATGGTAAAGAAACTGGGAAAGGCAAATTACCTAACTGAATTGGAACTTAATCCAAATTGCTTTGGTTTTTCCCCCCATTCTTTTTAGGTACTACAGATGAGAATCTGAATCTCTCAAAAAAACTATGAAACCATGTAGGAAACTATAAAACCAAATTCTTTCATAATGACATTATTATGGATGTATTGATATTTGAGACTTTCGATTCACTAAACACATCAGAAACTGGTAGAATTATGAGGCCCTTTGCATAGTAGCCCAGTGTTGTGGTGGCAAATATCTGACTATATAACGTAACATGCTCAATTACCAGGAATCATTCTTTGAGACTGGCAACTAGCAACAAGTTTTTGTTTCAGTCTAAACAGAAAACACCACCTCTCCTATCTCAACTTTCAACTGGGAATCGAATACCTCCTGTTATACCAGTATCTTAAGTGGAGCAAACACAAACGGAGATATGATTGACACTTGCGTTCTATATTAAAGCCTCCAAAGAAGTAAAACAATGTTTTGTTTTGTTTAATCATTTAGCATATTTGGCACCCTGGTAAAAGTTTGTATGTGCTTTTTAAAAAATAAATAAATAAAATAATTAGTTATTTTAAGTATATACACAGACCTGCGAGTCCTACAGAGGAAAAACACGGGCTTTGGAGCCAGTAAGACTTGAATCTAATAATGTCTTCCTCTCCATCCTAGCTGGTAACCTTGGGCAAGTCACTCAACCTTTCAGAGTCTTTTTCCCTCATCCGTAGAATGGGATAATTTATCACTTGGTTGTTGCTAGGGTTAACAGAAATAATATACGTAAAGGGTCATACTGCCTCAGCAATACTCAAGAAAGGTCAACTCTTTCCACTATTTCTTTTCCTATTCCCAACAGAAGCAAGTGGAAAGGGGGCCGTTAAAAGGTTTTGAGGGAAATAAAGGATAGAAGAGGATTATTTATGGTCTGGAGCAACTGGGGCGATATTTTGCAAATATTTTCCTAGCCTTCTAGAGATTTCCAGGAACCCCCACCCCTCAACAGACTTAGAGCCACCTGGTTCTCCACTGGTCTCAGGACAATTGCTGGGAGCTGCTGAGACCAATTAGCATTGAAGGCAAATCCCCATTATCCTATAGCAGAAATGTCCTGGACTAAGGAAAGGAACATAATCTACAAGAAGAGGAGCCAGTAGCTACAACTGAACTTGGCTCTATTTCCCACCAGCTGGGAAGTTGCACAATTTATTTTTACACTTGCACTTGCAAAAAATAAAAAAGTAAAAATACAAACAAACAACAAAACTATATTATTCAAAAGACTGGTTGCTTACTTGGTTAATACAGTCCTTAGTGGATCATGGTGAAAATCCAGTTATGGAGCTTTGACGTCTAGTTGGGCTATTAACTTGTTGTTACTTTTGGTTTTTTGAAAAGCCTGAACTATGTAAGATGTGTCGCTATAGCTGCCAACAAAGGAAGTTGCATTTACTCCTGTTTCCAAATAGGCCTAATGTCGAAATACAAAAGGTTCCGTTTCATGATTCTGTTAACCTCAGATCCTTTACAGTTCAGGCACCTTTAAATACAACACAAATACCCAAGTCCTGAGGACGCTTGTGTACTGAGAATCGGTATCCACGGGACTGCCTAAGAAATCATTACCAAAGAGCCTCTGTTTATTCAGAACCATTCCTTTTTTTTTTTTTTTTTGGGGGGGGGATCTAACAGGGACCTTGTGCTCTATTTCTTTGCCCCTAGAACTGGAGTACTCAGCAATTAAAAATAAGGATGGACTGATACTGCAAAACGACAAGTAATTAATAATTAAATTTTTATCAGTTATTTCCATTGTATATAGTTCTAATACTTCATTTTTAGGCCTTTGGATATTAAATTTTAAATCTGAAATATCAGGGTCTTGGATCCAAGTGAAGAGTTCTCCCTCGGAACACCACCAACATTCGGTGACTTTTCTCCTTCCTCAGGTTGAGTGTCCAGCACATACTAATCCACAAAATGCCTTCAAAGACTAAACAAAGTGACAGAGTCATCACTCATTGGTGTGGAGGCGTGGCTATGAGTTCCGGCACATCCCTCAACGGCCCACCCATCACAGTTTGGATTTAGATTAGGGCCCAAGGAAACTGAGTTTCTCATACAGCTTTTGGGGAATACATATATGTGTATATATATACATGTATATTTTTTAATCTCAACCATCTCTAGTCTAACTTATTTCTAGGAAACTTCTGGTCCAAAAAAACACCTGAAAAATTAAATAATTTCTGAGGTTACTGGAGAGTTTCAAATCCTTTTAAGAGAGGATCTAGGATTGCTCGTTTCTCATGTACCCAAATCTCATGTGCTTAAATGACTTGAGGGACCTGTTCCATTTAAATTAAGGAATTCTGAACCGAAAGGAGGTGAGTGTGCTTTTGAAACCCCCTTTCTTCATGTGTTGCGACAAGACGCTCAAGTCCACCCAAACCATCCATCCCAGGGAAAATTTCCTGAGAAATTTAACAAGAGCTACAAAGCCATCATCGAAAGATTGTTAGGTGTTTTTGCCATGTGCATGGGGCCTAACACAAATGTGTTTAGTCACACGTGAATCATCTTTGAATTACCAACCTGATTCAATGAGGCTGCTGCATTTTCTGGCAAGAACATTCTTGTTTTGGCTTTACTTTGACAGGTGTTTAAACATTATCTTTCTTTAGCATTCCTATTCATTTTCTTTCTTATTTTAGCAGCTCTTTGTGAAGGGACATGTCACTCTGCTGGATATCAAACACCTCTAAGACAATGAAAGCATACAGAGTAAGAAAACTCAAACACAGAAAGAAAAAATATATATGTAGTGACATCTGGGAACAAGACATTTCTCTAAATAGAGGGCTTCACATTTAGGGACCTCAAAGAAGAGATAAAACCAGTCAGGGAGCACGTAGTTTCTGACCACACTGCAATTAAAATCTTGATAAGCATTTCTGCTTTTGTTTTTCACACTATTACTCAATCAATGTGGTGCTCCAATCACAAGATTATTATTTCAGACACAACTATGGAAGAAATATAATGTTCACATAGACCATTTTCTAATTTTACCCCTACATTCTATGCTTCACTTCCTAAGTGGCGCTGTATAGTGACACTGGTTGATTCTCATTGCTGAAAACTACCTTCAATTCATCCTCTTACTTAAGTCACAACTACTGACTATATAACATTGTTGGATGTGAGCAGGAAAGAGGCCGTAATCTATTTAAGGAGTAGAATTGAAGAAATCAGAAAAAAGGCAATGGATCCCGTGTGCTTCTGAGCCATTGTGAATGGATCTGAGTTTGTTAACTTGTTTTAAGGACACTGTCATAGGCTGAATTGTGTCCCCAAAATTCACACGTTGAAGTCTTTAACCCCCAAGTACTCCAGAATGTGACTGTATTTGGATATAAGACCTTCAAGGAGGCGATTAAGGTAAAATGAGGTCATATGGGTGGCCCCTAATCTAATCTGACTGGTGTCCTCCTAAGAAGACAAAGTCTAGACATAGGCATGTGCACGTACAGAAGAGACCACGTGAGGACGCAGGGAGAAGGCAACTGTCTGCCAGCCAAGGAGGGAGGCCTCAGATGAAACCAAACCTTCATCCCGGACTCCTCAATTCCAAGTCCTAAGTTCTTGGACTCCAAAACTGTGAGAAAATAAATTTCTGTTGTTTAAGCCACCCAGTCTGTGGTCATTTGTTATGGTAGCCCTAGGAAACTAATTACAGACATTTAATGTTGTCTGTAAAGCCATTTATTCATACATTTAAGGTAGAGTGGAAAATGTCACACGGTTTTTAACTTCATCTCTACCACACACCACCTAGCAGAGGGGAAAAGAAAAGTTCTTTAAAGGCTTCTGCTATGATTACTTTATAATGGCTTTATAAATTAAAACACCATCGTTTGAAAAATGAGGTATACATATTCTGACATTCTGTGGTTGGATGACTAAAGGGGATTCAGTTTTTACAGAGTACAGCTCTAGATTCTTTTTCAAAATCTCAAGGTTGATTTTATTCTTTTTGTGTTTTCTTGAAAAAATGAGCAGCCAAGTACTTCCCAAGTGACAGAACACTAGTTATGCACATACGTATACGATTCCGCTTTAGCAGATTTTAAGAAAATGAAATGTTGCTCAGTTAGGCCCACAGAAACATTCAACAGGAGCTTAGTTAACTCATTCTGGCTTCTTCCAAGTTTCCATCCTCAGCCAGCTCCTCCACAGACAGCTTGGCAGGTCAGCACAAGTTAACTTTATAGATATAGAAGAAATTTTGAAAAACACAGAATCTCTTCAAATAGATGAAATCGGCAATAGTAATCCTGAGTCTCCTCTCAGATTGCCTTTCAAATCTACCCAGGTTGTCAGAAACATTCTTATTCTGGAAGAAAGGTCCAAGGCCATGCCCAGCAGTCCCTCCTCAGAACACGGGGAGGCTGAGAAACTCTTCAGAAAAAGATTTTAGGAGACCCCAATTAGGCCTGACTGAAATTTCCTTCACAGGGGGCAATGTGGTACAAATGGGCACAACACTGAAAGGAAAAACCCCTGAAGTACAAACTGGTGAAAATAAAAAGGGCCAACCATTATTCAAAAAGGAACTACCTATGAAAAGAATTTTTAAATAAATGATTACTTCCTTTTGGAGGTTTCAGAATTTGCCGCCCACGTTTCTAAAAGAGAAACAGGGCTTAGCCTCCTTTCTTGAAATGTATTTTACAAAACTCTTTATTGCAGTCCCTGCCGCTTATTATTAAAAACCTGTTTTCATGGAGTGCCCTGTTCTTTGACTTTTGTAATTAGCCTGCAGCTACCTCAGATGAAGTTCACGGGGGTCTTCCTGAAAAGGCAACAAAGTCAAAATTCTAAGTCTTTTCCTTAAACATAATTATCATTCTGCTGATAACCTCTTTCCCTTCAAATATAACTATATTAGGCTCAAATCTGGCTATTGTGGGAAATGAATTATTTTGCAGCTTATATTAACAAAACACATGTAGGAGCAAAAAAATCTCTGGCAATGAGATTTTGCCAAAATTGTACTTGACAATGGGAACACTTGCTTGGGAACAGGACATATTAACGACCAAATTCATCAAGGCAGTAAGTACAGAATATCAGTGTTTTTGAACTGAGCATTTGTTAACTTCTACCTCCAGTCAAGAGAAGATACACATTGTTAATGAACAGAAAATTTCATCTGAAGTCACCTATTAAAAACTGCTTATCTCCAGCAGATGTTTCTCACCTTAAGAATCTTCTGAAATGCTTGTTGAAAACCCAGATTCTGAGACCCCTCTCCAAAAGACTGATTTTGCTAGTCCAGAATACTAGGAGCCCAGAAATGAGTATTTTTACCAAGCACCCTAGGTGATTCTCACAATTGGCAACTCGGTGAAATACCAATCTTCATTTTGTAATATCCTAGGACTCCTTCCAGGCCATAGCCTATAAGGATGGTGGGCCCTTCAAATAAAACATGCAGGAAAGGTACAATTATTCTATACATATCTTCAACGCAAATCTTTTTTAAAAATGTTATCGCATTATGTTTAAATATTCAGCTATAAAACTTGAATTTTCATAAAATGTTTTTTAAAACCATAACAACAAAAGCAGATCAAAGTTGAGTTGTGTGACAATCATCCAAGGAAGTCTTTCAAAGTTTATTAAAAGCTATTTGCTAAAGGGGGGAAAATAGTCTTCTACAGAAAGGGAAAAAGTTAATCATGATTAATTATAAGTGACGGTGGGTGTCTGAACATATTACAGCAATTTTGCTTTGTTACCAGCCAAATTATCAACCAAGTAGGAAGGCAGAATAAAGATATTTTCTAACACAAGGTCTCAAAATACAAAAACAAAACAAAACAAAAAAACCATGCCCCATGAGCTTTTCTCAAGAAGCTACCCGTGTGTCAAAATAAGGAAACAGACATAAAAAATAAGGCAGGAGGAAAGATCTCAGGGCAACAGCTGGGCAGTCGGCTTAGAAGAAATCCAGCCCAAGCTGGAACAGCGCAAAGACTACGGCTAAACTTAAAGACAAACCTGAAAGAATAAAGAAATTGTCCGAACAGATCGAGATCTATGTAACTGGGGAAAGGTTTGGGAATGAGCATCTAGGACTCTTACCAAGCAAACAAAACACGAGTAGGGAAAAGAAAAGCTATGCAGGAAAGAAAGTGTAATCATGGTTTACCCAGGCTTCGTTGCCATTAGCTTTTAGCTACATGGAATACTGATCTAATCAAAGTGCACTGTAAGAATGCTGGGAAGATGAGAGCATGGGAAGATGGGAAATGTGCGATTGGGGCAAAGCAAAGGTCAGAGAACATGTGAAAAAGGAGCTATAGCTTCAATTTCCATACTGTGAGGTCAGTAAGAATGTGTCAAGCTGAACAATCGCTAATTACCAATGTAAGCATGCTAGGGAGAAACTGGAGGTAAATACTAAAGAATCAGTTTAAACAACTCTTACAATTCTTGGACGCCTCCTAACTTCCCACTCAGTTCCTACCGCTTTACTAATATACAACCTGACCAAGTAGGACTATTCATTTATTCAACAAACAGTTTTTGTGGCTGGCATCTATCTAGCAATAAGACACACTGGGGAACAAGACTGCCAAGGTTCAGGTGAAGGGGGACAATGAACAAATAAACATATGGACAAGGTAATCTGAGTGGTAAGTGCAATGAAGGAAGAGAGAACTGTGACTGGGGTGGGGGTGGAGGGGCAGGCTATTCTAAAGGGGCTACTGCTGGAGCTGAAACAAGGAGCCAGCTTCGTAAAGAGGCAGGGGAAGAGTCCCAGATGTCCTGGACAAACAGGGAGCAGCAACTGCCAAGGTCACAGGCAAGAATGAGCCAGGCTTGTCTGATGACTGAAAATGAGAGTGAAGCTGGAGCACAGGTGTGGGGTGGGGTGGGGGGCAAAGTGGTGGGAGATGAAGTTGGAGAGGTGGGTGGGAATCGGGGATCCCAGAGGATCATGTATGGCCTTGAGGGCCACAGTACAAAATCTGGATTTCATTCTAAGTGCAATGTGAAGACACAGGAAGGTTTTGAGTAAGGAAGTGTCATGACTTGGGTTTAAAAAAATTACTTTAGCTGTTGTATGGAAAATGAATTGCGGAAGGTTAAGAACAGAAGCAAGAGACCAGCTCGAGTCCACTGCAGTTGTTCATGCAATGGATGGCCAGGGCTTGGATGGTGGCAGTAGCTACAGAGAGAAGTGAGTAGACATGAGATACATCTAGGAAGAAAAATAGGACATGCTGAAGGATCGGCATGGAAGGGAGAGGGAAAACCTAAGGATGACTCCTAGATTTCTGGCTAGAGTGAGTGCGTGGTTGGAGGTAGCACTTGGTGAAATGTAGGAAGTAAAAGACCACTTTGGAGGGGAAAATCAGCCTTCTGTGTAGACCTTAACCTGTGAGCCGCCCATTAAGGATTCAAGCAGACCTGCCAAGTAGGCAGCTGCATATTTGAACCTGCAGAGCAAGAAGATGGGAGAGTTGCAGATACAAATCTGGGCATCACTCGCCCCAGGTCTCCAGCTACCTCCCATGTCAGGCATTCATTTGCCCTTGTTGAATTGTTGCTGCCTACCTCTTGGTTCTGCCTTCAGAATGCCCCCCGAAATCAATACTGCATGCAGCAGGCAGATTCATCCCCTTGAAGCAAAGCTCTAATCACTTCTCATTTGATAAAAAACTGCCAGTGGTTCCTACTGCCCGTGTCTTACAGTCTTGCTTTCCACCCATTTCCATCTCAGAGCCTGAATTCTTGTCCTTCTTTAATACTTTTCGTCTTCCCTGATTTGTCCCCCCCGTTTTCTAGGGGCCCCTTCCCTTCTACCCTCATTTCTGCAGATCTCCACGTAGTGCGTTTGAGGCTCAGACCCTTGTGGGTAGGGTCTGTGTATGATTTGTCTTTGAACCTTCCCGCATGGCCTGGCACAGTACCTCACACATAATGACTTTACTTTAGGAACCGTTTGTTGGATGAAGGTGCCACTTTCTCCTTCTTAATAGCCCCTCACAAAATGAACGGATTTGAGGGATATACCTGCCAAGCACATACCAGCACAGCTTTCCAGAATATTCTTAAACAAAATACCACTTCAGTCCTTCCTTTGTCAGCCAAAATTTCCTTGGTGTTAAGGGTTGGAATGTTATACTTGCCAGAAGGTTTACATGAATAAAAACATCCACCCTCTTGAAATAAAAATAAATGGAGGGGTAGTTTACAGGTATAAATGATAATAATTAGACCAAACTTTTAAATGTTACATGCCCATGACCTTCTGAGGAACAAGACCTGTTGTTTTTGTTTTTCATCCCCCTGTTTCAAATGGGGGCTGGGGGACAAGGGACCAAGACGTGTTTATTTTCTGAACAGTATTTCAATGCCAATACCACTTTTTATAGAAGTTGAGTCCTCATTAAACATGAATCTTTATTCCCAAGAAGAGAGACTCGCAGTTAGCCTGTTACACTGAAGTACCCTCAAGGCAGGAAAACATGTTGGAACTTTTCCTCTATTCAAATAAAAGAGGCTTAATTAGGGGATCAACAATCTAGGGGTCTTATCTCCTTCCCTACTGCATTAACTAGGTGAAAGGTAAAGCCTGAGTAGTGCATTGGTTGTTACCCTTTCAGACTGCTGAAGATAAAATAAATTTAAGCTAAAACTATTTGGGATATTCCTCATTGACCAGACCTAATGAGCTATGGACCAAAGAGAATTAATTGAAGTTTAAAGTTTTGCTCATTCTCTTTCTTTCAAGCAAGTGACATCTGCATTATGATCAAACAAACTAAGAAGAAAATTAAACTTGTAAAGATGGCTATCCTAGAACCTATAGTTTTGTTTTCATTAATGAATTCACAAGGAAGGAAATAAAACTGGTTGAAAAAACATCCATTGAACGGAAAACTGAGTCCGATTCCATGACAGCTAGAGAAAAGCTAATACAGTTGCACGTCAGCCTAGAGCTTTAATTCCAGTGAAAGTCCAGGTGGACACTGGATGTGGAAGCCCTGGCTTTGGTCAGGTCCAAAGCAGAGGAAAGCCATGACGGCCACCCTACCTCCATGAATGAATTTCCTCTCTCCCCACTTTATGCACATATTTTAAAAATAGAACCATTTACTTTAAACCTGCCATTTCACATTTTATGTTATCTACTGTGAAAATCACTTTTCCAAAAAAAAATTTTTATGTCATTTTTAAATGGCTTATTCTATTACATGACTCTATCTTAATTAATTCAGCAAAAACTCTTGCTGTTTGACTATTAGTCATTTCCAATTTTGGGCTTTGATAAACATTGCTCCAATAAGCAAATAATTATTTCCTTCACAATATGCTTCTAGAAGTGGAACTACTAGGCCTGAGTGTATGCACATTTTAAGGATTTTAATATATATTACCAAGCTGTTCTCCTGATAGGCTCTACCAATTTAAATTACCACAAGACAACCATCTCCTGGGAATCATTCCTTTTAATCTTTGCTAAATTCTTAGGTGATGAATGGCATCCTTTTTTTCCTTGTTTTAATTTAATTTACTCCATTCTCCAATTAGTCACTTATGTTTCTTTTTTGCTTAAGTAATGTGGGCAAGTTACTTAGCTCTTGCACTTCAGTTATTTTCAAGTTACAATACATGAAAAACTCAAAGTCTAGAGCAGAAAGTATAATATGCCTTGCTTATATTTTGATAAAGATACATACATGAATGAAACCTATCTGGAATTAAAAGAAAGAAAGCTGTCCATACTGGGTTGTAATTGGGAAGGGACTGGGGAGCTAGGAGGGAATGAAACTCATTTTTATCCTGAACCATCTTGTAAAGTTTGACTTTTGACCATGTGCATGTTATTTTCATTAAGAAAAATAAACTCTATCCATTTTTGCCTTTATGATCTCTTCTTATACAGGGTTTACAAGGAAATTGTTAAATATCCTGGGCAAGATAAAAATAAGGTCCCAAATAAAAATAAGGAAACCCAGAAACACAGATAGATACAGCTTCTATCATGGCTTAGGTGAGGTCCTGCAGGTTTTATTCACTTGAGTGGCTTTGTCTGTGTTTTCCACTCAAGGCCAGAGGTTAGGCAGCCAAGAGGGGGTCTGTGGCACAGTGGGGGTGGGGTGGAGGTACAGAAGACGGGAAGAAATAGTGACTAGATTCAGACACCACCCTTCAGAAAACAGAGCCGGAGTAACATGCAATTCTGGAAATAAAAAAGAATAAAAATAATACGTATCTTTCATTTATACATTCGTTAGCTTTGGCTTAAAGTAGTCAGGCTTTTTATTGAGAAGATTTGTTGAGTCACTCATATGTTCATATTGTTGTGAAATGTCATTCACTATAAACATTTATTGTGTCCAATCTACTGTGTCCTGTACTTGGCAATGAGAATACTGTAAGTTTCAGCCCTTCCAGGGAAAAAAAATCACCCTATTTGGGAGGATACCTATTCATTTGTGATTAGAAATAATGGATCCAATCCTCAATAACATACGAGCAAACCAATCCAGCAAATAATAAAAAGTATTATATACTATACCCAAGTAGGCTATAACCCAAGGATGTAAGGTCAGTTTAACATCCAAAAATCAATTAATGTAATATGCTATATTAATAAAGAACAAAAACCATTTGATCATCTCAATAGAGGCAAAAAAAAAAAAAAAAAGACTGACAAAATCTAACACTCTTTCATGATAAAGACCCTCACAAACTAGGAATAGAAGGAAACTTTTTGATAAAGGGCATCTACGTAAAACCCATAGCTAATATGACGTTTAATGGTGAAAGACTGCTTTCCCGCTTAGATCAGGAACAAGACAAGAATGTTCACTCTTGTCTCTTCTATTTAACATTAAGTATAATGAGTGAGGGCAATTAGACAAAGAAAAGAAATAAAAGGCATTCAGATCTGGAAGGAAAAAATAAAGTTATCTCTACTTGCACATGACCTTTGTATACAGATCTTGGATATAGTATGATCTTGCACATAGGAATCTGCTGAAAAAAAAACTATTAGAACAAAAAAAATGAGTTCAACAAGGTTGCAGAGTATAACTTCTGTATATTTACACGCTAGCAAGGGACATTCTGAAAATTAAACAAGAATGCAATTTCATCTACGATGCATCAAAAACAATAAAATCCTTAGGGATAAATTTAAAAAAAGGAAGAGCAAGACTTACACATTGAAAACTACATTGTAGAAAGAAATCAAAGAAGATCGAAATAAATGGGAAGACATCCAAACTTATGGATTGAAAGACTTCATATTGTTAAGGTAGCAATATTATTCAAATATATCTACAAGTTCAACACAGTCGCTATCAAAGTCTCAAGCTGGCCTTTTCTTTTCTTTTCTTTTTTTGCAGAAGTTGACAAGCTAATTGTAAAATTCATACAGAAATGTAAGGAGACCAAAATAGCCAAAAGAATCTTGGACAAAAAGAATAGTGTTAGAAGACTTATATTCTTCTGTTTCAAAACTTACTACAAAGTTACAATAATCTAGACAGTGCGGCATATTAATAGACATAGGTGGGATAGAATTGAGAGTTCAGAAAGAAACCCTTACATATATTGTCAATTGATATTTGACAAGGATGCCAACACAATTAAATAAAGAATAGTCTTTTCTGCAAATGCTGTTGGATAACTAGATATTCACACACAAAAGAATGACACTGTAACCCTACATCACACAATACATAAAAATTAACTTAAAATGTATCATAGAGCTAAATGTAAGAACTAAAACTATAAAACTCGGGGGGAAAAATAGCTGTAATTCTTCTTGACTGTAGGTTGGGCAATGGTTTCTTAGATATGACACCAAAAATACAAACAAAAGAAAAAACAGATAAACTCAATCAAAATATTAAAGTTCTGAGTTGCATACCATAGTATCAAGAAAGTGAAAACACAACCCAGAGAATGGGAGAATGTATTTGCAAATCATATATCTGATAAGGGACTTGTATCCAGTATATAAAGAACTCTTATAACTCAATAATAGGAAGGCAATTAGCCAATTAATACTGGGCAAAAGCCATGAATAGACATTTCTCCAAAGAAGATATATAAATGGCCAATAAGTAAATGAAAATATGCTCAATGTCATTAGTAATTAGGGAAATGCAAATCAAAACCACAATGAGATACAACTTCAAACTCGCTAGGACAGCTATAATCAAAAAGATAAGTGTTGGCAAAGATGTGGAGAAACTGGAACCTTCATACACTGCTGAAAGGAATGTAAAATGGTACAGCAGCTTTGGAAAACTGTTTGGCAGTTCCTTAAAACGTAACACAGTTACCATATGGCCCAGCAATCTCATTCCTAGATATCTACCCAAGAGAAATGAAAACATATGTTCACCAAGAACTTGTACATGAAGTTCATAGCAGCACTATTCATAATAGCCCCAAAGTGGAAACAACCCAAATGACCATCAAACTGATGAATGGATAAATAAAATACAGTATATACCTACAATAGAATATTATTTGGCAATAAAAAGAAATGAAGTATTGATACATGTACAACATGAATGCCCCTTGAAAACATCATGGTAAGTGAAAGAAGTCAGACACAAAAGGCCACATGTTTTATGATTCCATTTATATGAAATGTTCAGAGTAAGCAAATGTACCAAGACAGAAAGTATATTAGTGATTAATTAGGGGATGGGGGTTGAGAAGAATGGGAAGAGGGATTGACAGTTACACAACAGCACTGTGAATATACTAAAAAAAAAAAAAAAAAGAATTTTATATATATTTGTTAATTTATTGGGGGGACAATTGTTAGTAAAGTTACATAGATTTTAGGTGTACAATTCTGTATTACATCGTCTATAAATCCCATTGTGTGTTCATCACCCAGAGTCAGTTCTCCTTCCATCACCATATATTTGATCCCCATTACCCTCATCTCCCACCCCCACCCCCCGAAGTTTACACTTTCAATGGATGAATTTTGTAGTATGTTAATTTTATATTAATAAAGCTCTTTTTATAATAGAAATAATAGGTCTAATGGCATGTTTTCAGAAATAATTATTAATGGTCTTCCTAGATCCCAGAGAAAACAGATGTAGCCTTAAGCCGAAAGGTTCAAGAGTCTGAAATCAAGAGAGTGAAAAGCAAGCTAACTTGTAGCCTATGACGATGATTCTTACAAAGCCCAAATTGAGTAAGTATAAACTATTGGACTCTGTTACTGATTCATTAGACACAAACAGATTGTCCCCCATTAAGTATTTAAAATTAGAATCATCTTCACCACTGTAATCCCTGGTAGCTACTCTAGGCTTAAACAATTAGTAGATGACTGAAATCAAAGAGAATAAGAATCTTCACACCATTTGTAAAGCCAGAGTTAAACAGCTAACAAGGAGTGAACAAAATTCTTGGAAGAGTAGAGAGTGTGACATTCTCAGACTCAGAGAAGAACACCAACATGAATAGAAAACTTAGACATGACAACCAAATGTTCTTTTTGTGTTGTTGGTTTTCATTTTCGTTTAAGATCTGATGGCAAAACTTCAGGGAAATGGAGTGATGGTACTAGACTTCAAGAAACTATGTGGATATCATGAGAAAATTACTCCACACTTAAAATACCAAAACTTGAGTCATAACCTCTTTCATCCCTTAACTGACAGAACAAAATGGGAAAACCCTCTACTCACATGTCTACATTGGTCACTTCAACATATACAAACTTTTAAACAACTAAACAGAGGACCTGCAATTTAACACCACTCCATGAGCTATTTCTCTGAAATATCTTTTATGGTCAAGCATAACTTTTTGTCTAAATTACTTTTTGTATAATTAAAATGCACAATCTTTCAACATGATTAGTCATTTTATCAGGAATTATAGCAATCTGGGTTGATTTTTGGTGTACTGGGTAAGAGGCTAAGACGGTCACTTTTTAGGATTCTACTGTGCTTCTTAGTCATCATTTATGGGATATTCCTTGATTTTTTGTAAAGGCAAAATTTACTCTCCTAATCATAACCCCTTAACAATATTTTTTTTTCTGGCAAAAGAACTAAATTTAGGGCAGGACTTTATACCTGACATACTAGAGGACTGATTTAATTCTCTGCTTTGCCAGTGCAGACATTTAAAAATATAACTCTTCCTTAAAATGAAAAGAAGTCACTTTAAATTTTAAAAACAAAGGAAACTAAGCCTATTTGCATAAAATAGTTTTCTAAAATTAAGATCCAAATCGACACCCCTTCCTCCAAATCCCCAGAAAGCTATCAGTATGAAGTGTCTGACGTTCTGGAGGGAGCCCTGTACAACCTTATCATTGACGGTAAGGGAAGGTGCGACCTTTCTTTGGATTCTCATTTCTCTCCTTTGCAGAGGGTTGTTCTCTTGGGGCATTCACATAAGCCCCAGCAAAGCTTATGCTACTTCAGGGAGTGAAGCTCCACAATATAAACAAACCCATGTGGGGAGAGATTGGGATGATAGAACTCTATCTAGTTAGAGACATCCTGGAGCTGATTAAAAATACCTTCATCTGTGCCCTGTCATTTCCTTTCAGCAAGATCCTGTTGATATTTACACAAATGTCTCAAGGAATAACTTGAATTGTCAGTGGAAAAACATCAAAATAATACCTTTTACATTTATTTCATTCTCCAATCACAAGTTACGCCATCAAAAAGTTGTTTATCCCTACACTGCTGGAGAAATGCCAGGCGTACCTTCCTTCCCTTTTTTCTTTTTTTTTTTTTTAAGAAAATGTAAAAAACAAACTTAAAAAGAGGTATTATAACTCAAAAACGTCACACAGGTTTCCACAAAACGAACTGCAGCCTTCCACAGCTGAGTTCATGGGCTATGTTTCCCCCCAAATTTACAGCTTATGCGTCTTACATCAACAAAACAAATATCATTTGAAACAAGCATTTTCTTTTTGTCGTTACTGAGTATTCAGCGTTCTGCCAGGATAAGAGAAAGAAGGCAATCAGCACTTCTACCGCGAAAAACAAACCATAAATCAGTTGAAAAGCTTGAAAGAATTCAGTTCTGGTCTGCTCAGAAGCCAAGCGTAAAGACAGAAAAAACCTGTTGGCACGTTTATCTGACTCTCTAAGTTTCGCGTTCTAAAGACACTGTTAATACGCAAAAGGCGTTTCTGTTCAGTTTCAGGCTCACAAGTTAACTCAGATCAAGACCAAAGAGGGGCATCTCCTACAGAAAATGGAGCCTGTGCCTTTAAAGTAAAATCGGCCGGATCCCAAAAGACATTCCACTTTTCCACGACAAAGAGTTTGGGGGAGCGCTACCTCTCGGGTTTCTCCGAGGGACTTGGCGGGTTCGGGCAGAGCCAGACTAGTCGAGGAGCCCTCGACCGTCCCAGCTGCCCCGGGGAGCCCAGCGCCGGCCCGCGCTGCGGGGGCGCATCGCGTGCGCCCGGGACTCACCGCTGCTGGGCTGCGGGGACAGCGTAGAGACCGAGGTCTGGCCCATGTCTAGGGTCGCAGGGCCAGGTCCAGCGATCACGCGGCTCTTTTGGTCCTTCGATCATGGGTCCGCTCGCAGACAGATTTCCAAGCGTTCATTTCCCGGTCTGTGCGGAGCTCCCCGCCGGGTCCCCTCACCTTCTCCCCTGCGCGGGTCTCCCAGCCCGGCCGGCCGCAGCCGGCGCGGCGGATCCTGCCCAGCGGATGCCTGTCATTCCTCTATGCAGATTAGCTGGGGTCAGGGGTCACGGAGGAGGAGTGAGGGGGAGAGGGCCAGAGGGAGGGTAGGAGGGGGAAGTAGGGGGCGCAGATGTGGGGAGGGGAGAGGCCCGGGCTGGTCCAGCGGCGCCCGCGGGGGCGGTGAGACCGGCACGTTTCCCCCCCACCCCGGTCCCCCAGGGTAGTAGAGAGTTCGGGCGACTCCCTTTTAACTTAAAAGGTTCAATGTCAAATGATCCTTTAGGGCTGGAAGTAAAGGAATTAAAGTACTTAGTCACGGTACTTAATTTAAGAAAATTTGTTTCTTTAAAGGTTAATTCCTTCCTCACGTTCTCTTGCAGTATGGCAGCACTGTTAGATGTCTTTTATGTGTGCATTTCTTCTTGTTTTAAAAATTATCTTCCTTTTAACATATAGAATTGACAAAAACAACATTGGCAGTCTCAGTCAGGTCGGACAATAAATCTGAATGATGAATCTATGTGTGAGATCAATAAAGTGTACACTTTGCTCTCTACTATCTAAAACTCAAAAAAGATGCTTACCTCTCCTATATTATAAAACAATCACTGTGAGGACTATCAGACAGTGGTAAAGTGTTTAAAATATACAAAAGGTGAAAACAACAAAGACAACAGTAATTTATTTTAGAAGTCAACATTCCCCAAAAGTTGAATTAAATTTTATTATAATATCCTATTAAATCTCAGTCTTCTTGAAAATGTGAATGTAAATAAATACTCTTGGTATTTACAATTAATGATTAGACTGATGAGTAATCCAGACCACACACACACACACAAATATGTCATTAGACTGGATGGTGGTTACATAAACGTATTAGCTTTATGAAAACTCATTGAGCTGTATACTATGATTTGTATCCTTTTTTGAATGTATATGTTTTATTAAACAGTAAAAACGTGCAATACATTTAGGTTACTTGCCACAGCTTTCACTTTTTAGACCTTCCTATATGTTCAACTCAAAACTATATAGTGTATATATATGATAAAATAATCTGTTATCTAATGCTTTAAACATGAAAATCATTTTTTCCTAAAGTTTATGTCATTTGCTTTATTTTTAAAAAAGATATTTGTTTGTTTCATCATGGTTAAGTAAGTTGCCCTATTTTTTAACACCCAATAGCCCATCCTCATTGTGGAAAAGATTTTTCCCCCTAGAATAGTGTGATTAATTAATTATCTACTTTGCCAAATTCACTCTTAAGAAACCCTAATTTTTTTAATGAAATTGAGTACCAAGATGTGAGTTCTAACTAGGACACTGAAATTAATCTTAACTAAATTTCCTTAAAAGTGCAAAAATGTTGTGTTTTGGGAACACATTCCAGCTGGAGGGTTCAGCAGTGAAAATAAACAATTATAATGTTTTTTTCCATTTCTTTGATTGAGGTTGCCTTAAAACAACAAAACAACAACAAACGTAGGTTAAGTGTTCTCTCAACCTAAATTGAAAGGAGGGAACTTCTCATTCTTTCTTCTCTTGATAGAGGCTAATTAATAACAGAGTTCACTGAGTAAGGGAAATACATACTAAATTTTGCACATTAAAATATGTAAATTTAATGATTTTTAAGATTGACAAAAGTTAAACTTTGAGGTACAGTATTTTTGCTATTGTTACTTCTTTTTCTTGAGAAACGATAATGTGTCTCTTTTTATTTCTTCTACAAATTCTTATTTCAAACATCAAAGAGGTACTCTATAATTCTAGTCTTTCAGGACTCACTAACTCTATCTATATTTACGTTATTCAAAACCTTTCATGATTTGCTAGTTAATATAATCTTAACCTCATCTGGGATTCTTATAATCCCCTGATCAGGTTACCTGCTTTTCTCTGAAACTTTTCCAGTTCCATTACATTATCCATGAAGCATGTCAACCAAAGTTGCAGGAAGTGTACACTAAGGTTTCTTTATAAGGGTGGGACAGTTATTCTATTCAATTTGCAGAGCTTCTGATGGGACTTGGCATTTATGTAGCCTTTTTATCACAGCTAACAAATTATACTAATGAGCATAGAAAAAAGTCTATAGAAATCCCTAAATTTCATTTCTAGGTCATAACATAAAGGTTAGAATTTAGCATTTAACAAGGGTATTTTAAGATAATTCCCCCTCCTCCCAAATTGCCTTATTCTTGCTTTATTAGAGCTCATCTGCTATTATTCAGCCAACTCACAGTTTTCTAAGCATTCTGGGTGTTAATCCTATGGGTCGATAGTTTAAGCTGTGGGAATGTTTAATGTCATCTGAAAAATATGGATATTTCTCTATTACCTCTTTCCAGGGAATTTATAAAAATGCTAAACAAGATCAGTGCCAACAGCTATCTATAATTCTTCAGCATTTGTCGCACTGGTCCTGTTCTTTGATCTATATTTCTAAACCAATCTCTTATTTGGTGATATCCTAATAAATATTTAACCACTTTTGTCTGGGGGTAGGTGACAGCACTGAGTTGTGATTTTTTATTGTTTGCCGGTTTCCATGATGTAAATACTCCTACAATGGCCAATTTGACAAGCAGTCAACTGGCTTGCAAAATTTATGTCAACTGGTTTGCAAAATTACTGGACATTTGACAACTAGCCTATATGAGTTGACTTCGGCATATCACTACTTTCATCTTTTATAATACACTGCCACCAAATCATACCATGACTGCATTTCAGGAACCATTTATGTTAAACCTTCTTAAAAATACAGAATGATGGCATCTACTGATTTTTCAACTATTCAGTCTAAATATTTTTCGATCCCTGACAGAACTTCTGTGAATTAGTCATTTAATTCTGAAAAGAAATTAAATTGAGTGGATTAGTCACCTAGAATTTTCCCTTCCGGAAGCTGGTTTGTCTTTTGACAAAGAGGTTGTGCTTACTGAGATTTTCAAGCATTTCACCCTATAACACAAATTTCACTGGTTAGTCTGATTGCAGGAGTTATTGAGCTCACCCATCTGGAGTACCCAAAGTTACACTTGCACTCCTAATGAATGGAAAACACTATGTTTACTCTATCTAAAAGTAGACATAAACCTAAATTTTGGCATCTATCGGTGGAAAACTCCTTCCCTACTAGGTCAAAGTCCAAATTGCAGACATAATTTGGTGGCTAGAGAAATGGTTTACAATCACGACAGTCACCACTACTAAGTCCTGTAACTTAGTTCACAGCCAGCCTTTTCTACGTGGCCAAATCTAACCTTGGAGTGGGAGAGAGTGAGGTCTTCCTCCCTGAGAGCACAAATGCTGTGAATAGCTTCCTGGGTGTTTGCTTTGCCCAGATGATGGGTCACAGCAGGGGTGGCCCAGGAAACAACAGGGGGTGGAGGCCACTTGCGAGTAGATGAAGGTCCTCTTACTCAGCACCCTTATTCCTGAACTTAGCCATGAAGGTCCCTCGAGTTACTGATATATTTCCCTGAGTAAAGGAATAGGAGTCATGGAAAACCCTTTCCTAGTGGGAAGGAAATGAAACCAAGTGATTAAAATTAGTAGTTTATCAAATAGGATTTTTAAAAAATGTATGTTTGTTTTCCAGATACAATGGTTAGAAGAAACAACAGACATTCACAGATCATCTGAAGTATTATTTTAGCCAATCATTTTCTTTCTACCTACCATTATCAGATTTATTAAAAGGCAGAACGTTATCTTTTCTCCCTTCCTCTGATGGAGGTGCTAGAGGGCAATTTTTATACTTACGAGGCTATTTTAACACAAGCGGTTCTAATAATCACAGAAAAGAATATATAACTCAAAAACTAAAAACTGATGTGCAAAACTTCTAAGTGTTGAGATAGTTTTCTTTGTTTTTGTTTTTGTTTTTACTAGAATATCTGCTGGTTTTTAAAAACTTTGTATTATCTTAAAACTTGGCTGCATTTTGTGAGAGGCAGTTTACTTAGGAAAATATAACTATTAAAAACCAAATAGAAGTTTAACTATTTCTTATAATTTCAGTTGAAATTCTGTATATGTAACTAGTGTTTACTTTAAAAATATTACTCATTAGCAATTGCAACCAAATATTTCCTATGGCTTTTATTTTGACAGTTCTGAGAGATTTGAGTTTTAACACAATAATATAAACACACAAAGGAGAACTTTGGTTAAGAAAAAAAATACAACTTTGGACATTCTAGTTATATTAAGCATCAGTAGGAGAGTAAAACCACATTCCACAAGTGTTAGAACAGGAAGTAAACCTGTAAGACAGGCTTTCCTTTCCTATTGTTCTCATATTTTTATATGATTTATTTCCTGAGTTTTCCTTCTACTGCTTGCTCAAACTGAAGAGATTAACAAAATACCTTGCCCTCTGCCTTTGTGCAGAGGGTGTGGTGTGTCTCACGTGTGCTTACTTAGTGACTGGGCTGGAAGTTGGAAGATTTACTCTGGAAAATAAAGACCTTGAGGGGTGGTGCTAAATTTCCTTTTCCAAAAACTTTCTCTCACCCCAGGTGAAAAAGTGTGTAATTTACTGCATTTCATTTCATAAGAAAAACAAATACTCATCTACTGCATATAAAGCTCTGAAAACTGTTATAAAATTAATAATCTTTAATTTACTGACCAAAAATCCATATAGAATAGTGCTTAAAGACATCTTTAATAATTACTGCCCAATTTACAGAAAATAATTGCTTCGAGTAAGGTCCAAATCACTGTTTTATTAACTATCACATCCATCCCTAGACTATAACAAAATATTGGGCACATAGAGGGCACTTAATACACATGTGGTAAATAAAAGAATAAACATTGATACTATCTCCTTAATTATAGCAACTTGAAGTATGGATGAGAAAAAAACGTACATCTAGGAAAATGTGTATGATTTTGGTAATAGTATTAATAGTATATAAACTCCATAGTAAGACAATATCAAGTCTGGCAATGACTGTAAGTTTCCTTTTCTACATATAAGGTTCTGTACTACCTGTGGTTTCAGGCATCCACTGGGTCTTGGAATGCATCCCCCGTGAATAATGCAGAACTACTGGATATACTCATATTTACTGTTTTTTCCCCCTGTATATACCTACCTGTGATAAATATGATTTCTAAATTTGGCATAATAAGAGAGTGACACCAATAACTAATAATGAAATAGAACAATTAAAACAATACACTGTAATGAAAGTTCTGTGAATGGCTTTGGGGCCATTGTTAAGTAAAATAAAGGCTACTTGAACACAAACACTGTCCACCACAGTCAATCTGATAATCAAAAGGGCTACTAAGTGATTTACAGGCAGGGAGCACTTACAGCCTGGATACGCTGGACAAAGTGGTGATTTGTGTCCTGGGCAAGACGGAGTGGGACAACGCAAGATTTCATCACGCTACTCAGAATGGCAGCAATGTAAAACGTATGACTTGTTTATTTCTGGAATTTTCCATTTAATATTTTCAGACGACAGTGGAGTGTGGGTAACTGAAACTGCGGAAAGAGAAACCATGAACACGGGGGGAACTACTGTACATGGTGGAGGGTGGGTGTTGTAGCTTACAAGTAAATGATTATAACAATTATGGAGGGCTGTCCCACCAACAGGTAAGGATGAATGATGATGGGCTGCTAGAGGGAATGTTATTAATTGCTAAATCCACATCTCTCCCATACAGTCAGCAATTCTTTCTGACGATGCCTCAAGAACATGAAGCACTTCCTAAATAAAAGAAAGATCAAATTCTGATTGCAAGCGGTTAGTAGTCACTGTATTTGTTCCTTTATTGCTTACAACTTGTTGAGGAATGATTCTAAAACTCTAGAAGCTCCCGTTTTAAAGTAAACAGTTAAATGAATTTTGGTGAATATGTACAACCACCACCACAATCAAGTTTTAGAAAACTTTGAGAACCCTAAAGAGCTCCATCGTGCTCCTCCGTGGCTATCCCTATCTCACCTCTTAGCATCAGGCAGCTGCCGGCCTGCTTTTCTTCCCTAAAGTTTTGACTTTTCTAAAATTTCATATAAATGGAATAATACTGTATGCAGTTTTTTATAGGTATTTGGTGTATTTCACTTAATGCTTTTGATATTCATTCATGTTGTTGTATGTATTAGTATTTTTTTCTCTTGTTCTGAGTAGTGTTCCATTGTGCAGCTATCCCAAAGTTTGCTTATCCATTTACCAATTACTGGGCATTTGGGTTGTAACTGTATTTCATTGTATTTCTATTCTATGAAAATACATAGGATCTACATTATAGCATATGTATGCTAGTTCTGTATAAATAAGAATTCATTTATTGGTTCATCATTCGTTTATTGATGCATCATGTATTATGCATCTCCTTTGTTCTAGTACTTGAGATATAGAATTAAACAAGTAAAAATACTACACTCATAGAACTTATATTTTAATGAAAAAAAACAGAAAATAAGCAATGAACATAATAAATCAGTAAATTTTATAGCAATTTAGAAGATGAAAAGTTCTTTAAAATCAATAGAGACGGGTAAGAGAGACTGGATTGGTGTGTGATGGTCAAAGTAGTCCTCACTGAAAAGGTGATATTTGAGCATAGACTCGAAGGCGGTGATAACGTTAGCTATGTGGGTATCTGGGGGAAGAGTGGTCCAAGCAGAAGGACCAGTAACATAAGACAGGAGCATGCCGTAGGCCTGTTTGAGGAACTGTAAGAGGCCAGTGTGGTTGGAGTTAAGTATGGGAGGGGGAGTTGAGGAGGGGATTATAAGCCATGTAGGGCTTTGTAGTTGACCAGAAAGACTTTGGCTTTTACTGCAAGTGAAATGGGGAAACAATGACAATTTTAAACAAAGGAATGACACGATATGACCTATATTTTAAGATCACTACGACTTCTGAATAGAGGATAGAGAAAAAGTTGAAAGCAGAGAGACCAGGAGAGCCAACAGGAACAATCCAAGCTAGAAATGACAGTGACTGAGATCAAGTTGGCAGCAGTGGGACAGGTAAACATGTACCTGGATTCTGGATATATTTTAAAACTAGAGCCAAATTTCTTCATGGGTTGAATCTGGGGAGTGGGAGAAAAAGGATGAAGCAAGGATGACTTCAAAATTTTATTGGAGCAATTAGAAGGACAGAGTTGCCATGAATTAAAACCAGGACAACAGTGAGTGGAATGGGTTTGGAGTAGAACATTAGAAGTTCAATTTTGAGTAGTTTGGTAAACATTCAAGTGGAGAATGAAAACAATCTTAGGTGTCATGAAGGAAAAAAATCAGTCTATACCTAGGCACATCCTAGTGAAATCGAATATCAAGAATATAGAGAAAATTTAAAAAGCAGATAGAAAGGACAGATGCTACTTGAACAAATCACACAAAAAATCCCAGAAGACAATAGAATGGTATTTTCTTGGTGGTATGGAAAAACAACTGTCAACTTACAATTCCATACCCAGATAAACAATCATTCACTAAATCAATCACTCATTAAAAGTGAATAATCACTAAAGGAAATTCTACACAATATTCCTCAGTAAGAAAGAAAATGAGACCAGATTGGGGGACTGGGGGAGGAAGGGTGATGCAAGAAACAACAGTAAGCACAGAAATGGATAAAATGATAGTGAATTTAATAACTACTGGCTGTATAAAATGGAGAAATAGTGAATTTTTAACATGTAAAGGTCTTAATGTTGACCAGAATAGACAAACTGGAATTTTTTTTACTTTGTTAGAAAATGTATTGTTTCAAATAATAAGAAAAACACAATAATAAGCTTCCAAATCCATAATTAAAAGTAAGGGGTATAAAAAAAAGTTTTACTAATTCAAATAATGAAGAAATAAAATGGGTGCAAAAAGAGAAAAAGAGCAGGCTAAAAAAGACACAAATGAAAATGGTATATGTAAGTCCACATCAGTAATTGCAATAAATATGTAAGGAATATTCTTATCTAATGAAAGAGACTAAAAGATTGGAGGGAGCAGGGAGCAGAAATACAATACATCTCTCTATCAGGTAATTTTAGGAGATACAACTAAAATAGCAAAAGCTGAACATAAAAGTATGAAAAATATGTACCAAGAAAATACTTACCAAAGGAAAATTGGTATATCAATA
Organism: Rhinolophus sinicus; assembly: GCF_036562045.2. Classification (NCBI taxonomy): domain Eukaryota; kingdom Metazoa; phylum Chordata; class Mammalia; order Chiroptera; family Rhinolophidae; genus Rhinolophus; species Rhinolophus sinicus. Next base: position 164,980,512 of record NC_133755.1, on the reverse strand, counting down.
TCAATAACAGATTAATTAAAATCAAAATAATAAATAGCATAAAGGGACCTAATATTTAATGGTAAAAAGAATAACAAGAAGGTAGATGTACAAATTATCAACTAGTATGCCCCGACCATCACAACCTTGAAATACAAAAGGCAAAAACATAGTATTACAAGGGCAATTTAACAAATGTACAATAATACGGAGATTTTAACATGCCAGAAGATCAATCAGACAAAATGTTTTTAAGTTTATAGATTTGAACAATCCAATTGAAAAGCTTGATGTAATAGATATATGTAGAGACCTGTACTCAAGAAATAGCAACTATATATTGAATAAATACTGGGTCATAAGAGAAATCTCAATATATTTTAAAGAATTCACTATACAAACCACAGCCTCTGACCGTAAAGTAATCAAATGTATTGGCTTTTCAGAAATCAGTAAGAAAAACAGTTAAAAATAGAAACAAAAACCCCTCTCACAAATTTTTGGAAACTAAAAAAAAAAAAAAAAAAAAAATGCACTCCTAAGTGATACAAGGAAATCAGACTGTAACTTAGCAAATGTTTAAAACTAAACAGCAATGTACTACATTGTTGACTTTGTTAGAAAGTACTAGGGAGCATTTGGAATTGTGCTAATGTGGTAATTAGAGATATTTAAAGCCTTAATTGCATTTATTTAAAAAATAAGAAAGATTTATTTGGGGAAAAATAATATACTAACAAATAAATTAGGTAAGTATTAAACTATTAAACTGCTGAAGCTAAAACAGAAAAGAAAAAAGAAAAATAGCAAAGTAAGGAAATAATACAAATAAAGGCATAAATGAAATAAGAACTAAAAATCAAGAGAGGTGATTCACTGCTTTGGTATATTGAGTACCTTCATTCATCCATGTGAAAAGCAAGGGTTGACTCAATGAATTAAGAGAACGCTCTGCATTTTTGAATGGAACGAGTAATTGGAATATAGGTGAAGACAACTCAAGATGAAGAAAGGAACTACCAGGTAGTTGTAAGAACTGAAACATCACTAGTAGGAAGGTGACTTTATAACTTATTTTGCATTCAGGGAAAAATACAGATGCATTTTTAGTGTTATTTAAACCACTTCCATCATTAAATAGCTCAGCATTCTATAACTAAAAACAGATGAAGAACTCGCATCCACTGCTTAGCTTTGTTTCCTTTAGAGTAAATATCTCCCTGTAATAATTTTTATTTGTAGTACAATGGTATCTTTAAAGCTTTAAATGACATCTTAAGGGAGTCACAAATAAAACCAGTAGTTTCTCATATTTAACAGGCTTACCTTCAACTGTTCCTTACTTTTGTGCTTCTGGTATTTTAAAACAGGGGGGGGAAGCCATAAGTTTGTTCCTAAAAACGTATTTAGTTTTATTAGAACTTAAATCTGAATCTAAGACATGCCAATAAGTACAACAACCCTCTAGAGAAAGTTCTACCGTGTTTCCCGAAAATAAGACTTAGCCAGACAATCAGCTCTCATGCATCTTTTGAAGCAAAAATTAACACAACATCCAGTCTTATTTTACTATAATATAAGACTGGGTCTTATCTAACATAATATAAAATAAGACCAGGTCTTATATTAATTTTTGCTCCAAAAGACACATTAGAGCTGATTGTCTGGCTGGGTCTTATTTTCGGGGAAACATGGTACATATTGAAGAGGCTTTATCATATAAAATAGATTTCAAAAACTGCCAGTTACTTCTCAATTAAGGAAAGTTGATACATTCTCCAAATAGCTGATAAAGATGGGAGCCAAGAAGCAGGGTGAGGCAACTTGCAAGTGTTCAGATTTAATCTTTCATCAAAACAAGATTTATTCAGGAGAAAACATATAACCACACAGTTAAGAAGTAGACATACAAAATGGGCTTGGAATACAGCCACTTTAAATCTACTCACCACTTTCCAAAGCAACGAGGCTCTTTTACTAAAGGATTTTCATTCCCCAACTTCTCTAAAGCAGAAGACTTTCAATTACAAGAAGGCACAAGGGAAAATTTTTACAAGTCACAGAGGGGCCCACTATATAATAAGAAGCAATCTTTACCTGAAATAGTGATTTGTTATGCTTTAAAGGAGTATTGTTTTACTATTTATTTGTTTGTTTAGCAGGAGAAAATGCTGTGGATTTTGCTTTGCTAAAATTTTCTAAAACCCACATAAAGCCCCAAAGATTTCACTGTTTCTTCAGATAACTATTTGGTTTTTTTCTTTGTAGGTGTGTATATAGCATTGTTTTATAAACCAGTAACATAGTGATTTGTTTCTGCAAACTAGTGATGAATGCAATATTAAGCTACATTTATTAATAAAACAGTCAACATTAATATACATTTTTCCACTTGAGTCTATGATTTTGGGGTGATAATTTTTGCTTTGTTTTCAAGTTAAATGTTACCCTATTTCATCTAGAGTTTTTCATAATATGCAAAAGCACTCTTTTGTATTTATATTTTGGAGTATTCTATTATTTATGTTAATATAGAAATATCTAGTACCTTACTCTGAAAATTGATATTACTATCTAGAGAGTGAGACTTTCTTTCACAGCTGGCCAACACTGAAGATACTAAAAATTCATGGCATATTTTCTTCCCATCTTTTATGTAGGTTTACCTAAAGTCTTGGTCCTCAAACCTCTGTTCGTCTCCCTCTTTTATTAACATCTAGAGGACTCATCCTCGGGTTTTATTTTCTATGTCTACATGGGTTGATTAATTCTCGATATCTGGCTGCCAGTTCTCCTATATCTTGTTTTAAAACACATATTCGCTTAGACGTTAAATCTTCTGGGACCTAAATCTATATATTTCCGTAGCAATCTCTACCATGGAAATTTATCCCAAGGCTGTCCTCTCATCTCTCTCCTGCACGGGGCTGAATGTCATTTGGAGGTCAAGCCTTGTTTACCATTATGAGACCAACACAGAGCCAGAACATGGGTAAGGGCTCGGTAAGCATGTATTTTATATATGAATGAATGAATGAATGAATGAATGAATGAATGAATGAATGAATCTGATCTGTATCAATGCACTATTTAGATCTGTGGGTACCAGGGGAACAAGGAAAAGGAAATTGAGGATGTAGTAAAAGTACTGTGCGGTTCACTGTCAGGTCTAAGCAGTAGCGTCAATAGAATACCATTTACAGTTGAGTCCTTAGATTTTTTGATTCAGGAATGGAAACAACAGAGAATCTGAATGTTGCCATCATCCACTGACTACATACATTTACGTTTTCAATATCCCCAGTTAAAGCTTTGTTCAATGTCTCCACTGAGATAACTGGCCTCCGACTTGTCAAAAATTGATTTGGTTAAAATATGGCAGTGATAAAGCTAAACAGGAATGTTCATTAACACACACATCACTGCATATAGCTCAACGGACTGGAGGGAGGGTTCTTGTTTACTCGGCTTTTGCAGGAAGGAAACGTGTGACTAAACTAAGGTAATACAAGAAATGTTCCTAAACATTGGGGGTGTGGTGGACAGACGCTAAGGTGGCTCCCTGGTATTCACACATTGTGTAAGCCCCTTCCCTTGAGGGCAGATGGGATCTGTGACTTTCTTCTAACCAACAAACTATGGCAAAGATGTATGCGATTCCGTGCATGTGATTACCTTACGTAAGATTGTAACATCGGTCTTGCTAGGAGACACTCACTCTCTTCCTGGCTTTGAAGAAGAGAGTTGTCATGTTGTGAGGTGCCACATGGAGAGGGCCCCAAGGCAAGGAACAGAGGACAGACTCTGGCTCGCAGTCGGCAAGAAGCTGAGGCCCTCAGTCTGGCATTCAGAAGGAATGGAAGGCTGCCAGTAGCCACGTGAGCTTGGAAGCAGATCCTTCCCCACTCACACCTTAGATAAGACCACAGCCCTGGCTCACACCTTGATTGCAGCTTTGTGACATCTTCAGACTCTAAGCAGAGGGCCCCATAAAGCTGTGCCCTAACTCCTGACACAAAAACTGAGAGATAATGTGTTGTTTTAAGCTGCTAAATTTTTGGTAATGTTGTTATACAGCCATAGATAACTAATACAGTGGGCATATAGATTATTTGAGAGGAAGTAGAATATACGAGAAATTTAATTTGAATTAAAGGAGAAATGTAGCATGGCATGGGAAGAAGAGACCTTAGCATCTGAGGAGAAAGCCAGATGGTTAAGGTAACACTTTCCCCTCTGATGAGTTCAAAGAGGGACAGAGCCAGCAAAACAGACTACAGATAATAGTTGAAGAGAAATGTAGCTTGTATATCAAAATACGTAGCTTTTCTGAAGCTATGTCATATTTCATTCAAAATATACCGGCATAGCTGAGCTGTCCACCCCCATCCAGCATATCTGAATTGCAGAAGCAATTTTTATGAAGTCACTTAAATCGGTTAGAGCCCAAAGTGCGTGTCTGACCCCAAAGACTGTGACCTGTGATCTGTTCTTAACTCTCAAACAATTAGCTGGACCCAGATCTGTAACTCTTAGACATCCAGCTGTGAATGCCTACTGTGTAGTATAATGCATAGTAATATAATAATATAGCATAATGCAAGTTATATACATTATAGCATCCTATCTTTCTAGTTACTATCCCCATTTAAAAAAATATGGACTGAAAGCCCAAGAAGAGTGAAACTGCTCATATTATCTATCTATCCACCCATCCATCCATCCATCCATCCATCTCCTATCTCCTCCTACTACTGGAGTACAAGCTCCATGAGGAAAAATATGTTTTGTTTGTTGGTTTAATACCTATCCCCTTGCATTTTGGTGGCAATCAATAAATATTTGTTGAATGAACGAGTCGTCTCCATCTTTCCTTATTATTTCCTCATTTGTAAGATAGGGATGATGATAATAGTATCTACCTGAATCAGTTGTAAGGATCGACTGACGCAACACATATGACATGATTAGCACACAGCTTTGCATGTAGTAACTGATCAGCAAAACTTAGCAACTATTAAACCATATTATTTAAATATACTTTATTGAAGCAACCTGTGAGGAAAAAGAACCTGAGCACTGTAATTCATTTTCAAATATAGAACCATCCATTAAAGAGGTTCAACTTGAGATTAAATGTTAAGTTCACATTTAAGTTTAACCTGAACTTTAAGAATTTAAAATGATTTTGAAATAAATTTGGATATGGCGGTACACCTCCAAAACAACAAAGGATTTGAAGTCAACAGGTTAAATGTGATTTTTGCTATAGAATTTGTGCCTTTGTATATCATAAATTTAGAATTTGTTTAGTCCAAGCTCGAACCCAGGAAGAAATCCCTGTGGCATTCCCATCCAAAGGGTCAAGAAAATTTTTCAAAAATTAAAAAGACTGGCCACCAAGGGTTAGTGAGAACATACAGCAACTGGGACTTTCACTCATTGTTGGTGGGAGTATAAAATGATAATTTAGAATTTGGAAATTTGGTCTGGCAGTTTTTATAAAGTTAAATATACATTTATTCAATGACTCAGAAATTCTACTTCCAGGCATTTATCTGAGAGAAATGAAAACATATATCCATAAAGGACTTGTTCAAGAACATTCATGGCAACTTTATCATATAAGCCAAAAAAGGAAACAATCCAATTTCCATCAATAGGAGAGTAGATAAATATACCCTGTTATATCCATCATTGGAATATTACTCAGTAATGAAACACTACGCTTCCCAGAACCCCCTCAGAAATGCAGGACTTATTCCCTTTCTGCTGAGAGTGCTGCTAGAAGATAGCCCTTTTGGTGTGAGTGTGGGGGTTCTTTGGCTGAAACAAACATCCTTGTCCAAAGAACCTTCTTTCCGGAGAAGCAGCCCACATCCAATGCCTGATCAACATGGGGTGGGCAGATCTTGCCACAACTTGAGACTCTGACCGGCCATCCAACTCCAGTGCTCCCACTGGCAGGCGGGAATTCTGCCAGTGAACTACCACCCATGCACCGATGGCATCCGTCATGGAGAGCGCCCACTGAGATCAACTGAGGCTCGGGTTGGGGCTGCATCACAGCTCCACTTCTCCCTCTGCTCAGTCCTGCTTCTTTCCCCTCCCTTCCAAAGCTGAAGATCCCAAGAGTCCTCCTTCATAAACTCCCTGCATGCTAATCTTTGTCTCTTTTCAGGGAATCCAATCTGTAAGAAATTACTGATAAACCCAACAAAATGGATGGCCCTCAAAACCATTTTACTGAGTGAAAAAAAGAGACACAAAAGAGTATATTTTATGATTCTATTGATAAGAGTTCTAGGACTGGACAAACTAATGGGTGGTGAAAGAAATTAGAACAGTGTTTGTCTCTGGGTGGGGACAGACCGGGAGGGGCCATTAAAGATCTTTGTGTAGGGATAGGAATATTCTATATCTTGATAGGGGTATGAGTTGCAAGGATACATGCAGTTGTCAAAACTTACTGAATTGTTCTTAAAATTATAGATTTCACCACATGTAAAGTATAGCCCAATCAAAAAAAATGTAAAAAATAAAAAAGCAACCACATCAAACTTGGTTTAAATTGAATTTATGGTCATCTAACATTCAAAATATTTATTGTTTGACTATAGTCAATCAAGTGCCTAGTCATGTGGAAACTGGCAGTTGGTTTTTTGAACCTAAGTTTGGAAATTAACATGTTTGTTGTGCTCATCTTTTTGTGGATTGCAAAAGTAGTGGACACACTCCTTCTATTTGAGTCATTAATTTATAATGCTTTGCTAATCAGTTATAGCTTCAGAAGCTTGTAAAAAGGCATGAAAAGGCTTTTTCTATGATGATATCTATTCATTAATCAAAATATTGGGTACAATATTCATTCAACTACAGATTCATCCATCTATATGCTCATTTAGTATTGATCATTAAGAGGATTTTAGATGAGATTATGAAGTCATAAAATCATAGACTTTTAGAGTTGAGAAAGACTTGCGATTCCTCGGTTTGCACATGAGGAAGCTGAGGCTCAGAGGAGATAACTGAGTTGCCAAAGTCGGTTGCCCTCGTCTAGAAAGGAGTAGTTCTACATCCTAGCGCACATTCCACCAGGTAACCCGGCCACATTCTCTGTGCCTGCGCTCTCCTCTGAAGTCAGCTTGGAGAAGGAAACAAAGAATATACTTTACCTTGTGATTTCCTCTTCCCTCCACCAATGTTTCTTACTTTAAAATACTTCCCCTTGTAATCTAACTTTTGCCATAAAGTAAGAGAAAACAGCATGTCTGCTGCCTCTCTTCTTTCCTCTACCTCTCATATGGCAATTTGTTGGAAGTGAGTTCGGTGAAAAGGAAACCATATTTGATTCTCAGTCAAGAGGTTTGGCCAAAAAACAGAGCTTTTTATTAAAAGTTTTAGATGAGATTATGAAGTCATAAAAGCATAGACTTTTAGAGTTGAGAAAGACTTGCAATTCCTCCGTTTGCACATGAGGAAGCTTAGGCTCAGAGGAGATAACTGAGTTGCTCCGTATCTATGGAGAGATAATAGCTAGTATGTGGTAATAGGTACAAACTCAAGAAGTAAGTCTGTAATAGGAACAAAAAGTAAATCATAAATGGAAACACTCTATTGCAATCATCTATTTCTCTCTAGATTTTTCTCATAAATGCTGTGGCTTCCACAGAATGAGTTGCAAATCTTTTTTTTTTTTTTTTCATACATTTTCTAAGAAAGACCTGGGAAAGCAGATGAACGGCAAGAGAGGAGAAGGAGAGAAACCCTACAATTAATGACATACTCTATCCTCTCTACCCACCTATTTTTTTATGGTTGTTTTATTATAACATTTTAATTGACCTATAATTCCCATAGCATACAATATACCCATTTAAAGTGTACAACTGAGTGTTTTTAGTTTATTAACAGACTTGTGTGACCACCATTACAATCAATTTTAGAATATTTTCATCACCCCAGCAGGCAACTCTGTACCTGTTAGCATTACTCCTCATTTTCCCACAATAAATACCCCAGCCTTAGGCAACCACTAATATACTTTCTGTCTCCAGATGTTTGCCGGTTCTGAACACCTCATGTAAATGGAATCATACAACACATGGTCTTCTTTCACTTAGCACAATGTTTTCAAGGGCCATCCACGTTGTAGCATGTATCAGTACTCCATTTATTTTTATCACCAAATAATATTCCATTGTATGTATACACTGTATTTTATTTATCTATTCATCGGTTTGATGGACATTTGTTTTTACTTTTTGGCTATTATGAATAATGCTATGAAATTCATGGACAAGTGTTTGGTGATCATGTTTTCATTTCTCTTGTGTATATAACTAGGGGTGGAATTGCTGGTCATATGGCACCTTAATGATTGTTTGAGGAACTGCCAGACTGTTTTGCTAAAATGCCTGTACCATTTTACATTCCCACTAGCATATATGAGGGTTCCAGTTTCCCTACATCCTTGCCAGCACTGGTTATTACCTGTCTCTTTGACTATATTCATTCCAGTTGGAGTGAAGTGGTATCTTATTGTGGTTTTGATTTTCATTTTGCTGATGGCTAATCTTTTCAAAAGATAAACATCTTTTCGTCTGTTTATTGGCAATTTGTATATCTTCTTTGGAGAAGTGTCTATTCAGATTCTTTGTCCATTTTTTAATGGTTATTTGTTTTTATATTGTTGCCTTGTAATAGTTCTTTATGTATTCTGCATACAAGCCCCTTATCAGGTAAGAGATTTATAGAAATTTTCTCCCATTCTCCAGGTTGTCTTTTCATTTTCTTCATGGTGTCCTTTGAAGCACAAAAGTTTTTAGTTTGATGATTTCCAAATTACCTATTTTCCCTTTTGTTTCTTATGCTTTTGGTGTCATAGTTAAAAAACCATTGCCTATTTCAAGATCATGAAGATTTACACCTATATTTTCTTCTAAGAGTGTTATAGTTTTAGCTCTTACATTTAGATCTTTGGTTAACTTTGAGTTAATTTCTTCCCATATGGTGTGAGGTAGGGTTCTCATTTCATTCTTTTGTATGTGGATATCCAGTTTCTCTAACATCATTTGCTGAAAAGACGCTTCTTTCCCCTCATTGAATTGTTTTGGCAAGTAATTTATCCATTTATGGACATTTATCAAATTTTCATAAATGTGAGGGTTTATTTCCGGACTCGCAATATTCTTCCAGTTATTCCACATATAAACTACTTCCACAAAATAAACTTGGTACTTGGAAAGATACGTTAATTCTTTCAGTGTCAAAGCACTTATAGTGTCAAAGCACTATAACAAACAGCTCGTTATAGCTTCAGTATCTCCATAGAAGATAAGGGATTTGGCAATAGCAGTGTGGAAGCATCCTATTGTCTCACTCCAGGCAAGAAGTTGAAGTTCAGGGACAGGAGCTAAAGCAGCCTTCATCATGAGGGTGGAAAGACCAATGCTCTCTTTGTAACACCTTTGCCAACATAGAGTGAAACCTCAAAGCGGCCCAAATTTCTAAACACAAGTCATCTTCCTAAGATGTCCTGTGACTGGCCCTGTCCCCAAAGGACCGTAGTATACTTGTAGGGACACCTCTGAGACAGCTGGGTCAGAGGCACCCAAGACAATGGCACCTGTCGTGAGACAACAATCACACCCTGTGGAACCAAGTGTGCCTGTCGGGCTTTGGGAAAGTTGCCAATCACAACTTTTCAGAGAGAAAAGGGAGACCGCTGCTAGGAACACCTGGTGCTTTTCTATTGTCTGCCAGGAGTTTCTGGCCTAAATCTTGCTGGAAATAACATGGATGTTCCTGAGATGACCCTGGGTGCGGTGCCTGCCCAGGGCTTACGAATGATCCTACTTAGAGTGGCTCCTAAAAAGCAACTGAATTTCATAGTGTCATGCAACTATTATAAAACACACACACACACACACACACACACACACACACACTACCAGAGTAGACAAACAGTCTAGGTGTGACAGCTCAGACTTAGCTCCTGGTAGGCGTTCAGCCTTATTTCAGCCCTTGGGTGTGAATGTCACTGTTCCTGGTAAAACCACCCTCAGCACTGCTTACTTCACAATAAACTTTCTGTTTACACAGGATTTGTGAGGGCTGCTCACCTTTATCAACAGGAATTAGCAGCCCGCTTGGATTCCCGAAACTCTGAGCTTTGTAATAAGCCCTGAAAACTGACCCAGCTTAGAGGGAATCTCTCTGATGGGGAAACAAAAGCAATGCACATGTGTGCACTCACAATAGGGATAGGTAAGTCACACATCCCACAGGAAGAAACACAGCTTGAGTCACTGTGCAGAGATTTTCATCTGAGAATTGTTGGCTCCAAAATCCATTCGGCTGAGCTAACGCAGTAGATACAAGAAAGAAGCAGGTGCCCCAGTATCCTTGTGTGGCCCAAGACTGCTAATTTATGCACTTAGGTAAACTTCCTTTACCTTGGAAGAAGTTTTAGAAATGTTTTTTTAATTGGGGATTGTACATTTAATCACAAAAAAACCCCAAAAACTCATCTGTGCTGAATAAATGCATTTCAAGACATAAGCAATCATTCCTTTTTGGTCAAACATCCTGAGGTTCTATACTAAACTCGGCCCCATAGCTCGCTCGCTCTCTCTCTCTCTCTCTCTCTCTCTCTCTCTCTCTCTCTCTCTCTCTCGTATGAATGAGAATTGACAAAGTCTGCCAACATTTCAAAGCCAAGGCAACAACTTCATTCTTGCACCTCTCAAATGCTCTCTGATTCAGGTCCATTTCACACCTTCCTTACCCCTCCAAACTTACCCACTTGGATCTGAAGTTTACTATTTACAAACGTACACACAGAAAGAAAGGAACAAAGGAAGGAAAAGCTGTTGACTTTGGATGGTGGTTGGTACCGCACCGGCCATTTGGAAGCCATGAAAGGAGACAAGATCTAGCTGTCTTTATTTAGCTGCACAGGCATACGTACACACACACACACACGCACACACACACGCACACACGCATGCACGTACACACATGCACGAGCCCCTATTCTGGGGAGGAGAAGCAGTGGCAGAAGGAAGAGTGGAACACCAGTCTGTCTACCTCAAAGAACGAGGAGCGGGAGGCCATCTTCTACTGTGCTAGGTAGCATGGCACATTTAGAATATTCGTGTTTCAGAGCATTTAAAAAACCCACTGGCTAGTCACTCCTTTCTTTCTACCTCAGGCTACAGCCTCTGTGAGTGACTTCCAATTTCTTTACCACTTTGTGTCTCGTCTTTCCTTACTTATCCCACTGATCACAGCCTTCCCTCTAAATCAGCCCTGCCTTGCTTTTTCTGTGCCTCACCTTCTTCCCCCTACAATCATTCCCAATTTATAATCAGATCCATTTATTATCCTTTTGTCCTTTGGATTTAAGTCTTGTGAGAAATCTACCTAGAATTAGGATGAATGCCTACTAATTAATAAGGCCAATTAGTGGCTAGATGAGCTCTCAGGGAAATGCAAATGAGGCTGTAACAGCCTTCCCCCATCTCAAAATACCCACCAGGTCCTGCCTTCCCCAAACAATAGGCAGGACATACATGGAAGAATTACAATGCAGATCTTCATCGGACGTTGTCTTTATTGTTCCACTATTCTGAGTTTTGTTCGTGTCCCCAATTAGATAATAAATCCCGATTTCTCAAAATAGACACCAAATGCAATCACTCACCAGTCCCTCCACTGCTACTGCTCTCTCTAGGCCACCACATCTCACTGGGCATTGCAGCATCCTCTTAACTGCACTTCCTATTTCAGCGATGGCCCCCCTACAGTCTATACTCCACACAGCCAGGGTCAGTGAGACTCCATCTCTCCCAAAGCCCAACACTTTATTGGGTTCCTATCACATACTTTAAAAAAAACCTCATAAATCCTTCCCATGGTCTACAAAGCCTCCTGAGCTGGTTCAGGCTGGCTCTCTTTCTTCATTTTCCCCTATATTCTCCTCTGCCCTCCCCTCTCCGTCAACACCAGCCTTCCTGTGGTCCTCAAACATGAGCATATTCCTGCCTCAGGGCCTTTGCTGTTCCTTCTGCATTGAGTGCTCTTCTCCCTATATATCTGGATGGCTTCCTCCTCCCTCATTTCATCCAAGGTTTCCCATCAGATACCAAATTCTCAGGGAGGCCTTCCCTGCCCCTGCATAAAGTTGTACCTCCCATGACATTCTATTTCTCTTTCTTTATTCCCATATCACTTAACTAACATTAAGCATTTATTTGTTTCAATCAAATGCACACCCACAAGGGCAAAGACCTAGCTTCTCTTCACCACTAGGTATTACACTGGGGCCTAACTCTCTGCAGGTGTGAATGAATGAACATGTTAAATTGCTGCTAGTGACTGCAGGAATTTTGAAAGGGAAAAAAGTCATTAATTCATAGAAGGATTTGGAGTTGGGTTGTTCTAGGTTTGAATCTTGCTGTTACTTATTAACTGTGTGACCTTCTCACGTTTTATAACTTCTCTGGATCTCAGTGTCTCATCTGAAAAACAGGTACTATCACCTGCGTGAGAGAAAAGGCTGTTAAGTGCACACTGCAGCAGACATCACTTAGTACTGGTTCAATAAGTTGTAATATTTCTGATTATCAGTGGTCACCAGCAACCAGTCCCCATAGGACCAGTCTACATTGTAATGGGGACCTAAAATAATTCTCTTTTGTGTTTTTTCACCCCTTAGAGAAATGTGACTATTGACAGCAAAGTAAGGATTCAATCTTTAGAGCGTTGATAAAAACACATTTTTAAATTCTTAAGAAGCAAGCCCTACCCCACCGTAGGAACTTAAGAAGTGCTGACTATAGAGAGTAATAATAATCACAAGGCTATTATTTTAGCACAGACATTACAAAGAACAGGAAAATGTTGTTCTTTCCTGTTCTGAAACTAAGCTCTGGCTTATCGTTGGCATGTTGAGCATAACTTCTTGTCAAGAGAGAGTAAGGCTTTTCTTGCGTATTTTTTTAGGCTATTCAGATATTACTGCTTGGGGGGGAAATTCCTTGAGAAGTATGTTGACCAGCCTCAAATCCTCTCATATATTTGGTTAAATTTAAAGCTGAGGTCAGAGTGCATCTGCCCTTCTTGACATTTCAAGAAAAGTGGAATTCTAATTATCTTCTCTGCTTGTTCCGTGAACACAGGAAACAGAGCTGTGGTTCAATGATAAATCATACAAAGTGGGACACCTTTTCAGTTGTAATTGGAAGGATAAGGTTATGTCTAAGAAATTACTGTTATATGAAAATACATGTGTTTGCATGTGTCTGCCAAATAAGGTTAATTAGGTCTTTGAGGTCTGTCACTCATTATACCACAGATATTTGGACGCTACTTAATTATTTTAAACAGTACACACATTTTAAGGAGCTATGTTATAATGTTAGATAATGCCTGTTCTATCTAGAGGTTTTAAAGTGGCATAAAGTTTTATCATTTAAAAGTAACCATTTACTGACCTAGACACTCTAACAATGGAAATGAAACTGTAGATTTGGGGCTCTTGGAAGGACCCCATCTGAGTCTAATCTTTCTCTTTCTTATACCTGGCCTGACTTCAGACATGTTAGACATGCTCATTTAAATACCTCTTAAAGGACTGGAGAACATGCATTTAAGGTTTAAAAAAGTATTTATGCCATTGTTTCTGACATGTATTATTTCTGACTAAATATTTCGCCCAGTTTTTTTTTTAAATGTGTTTTTCTTATAGAGTATTGTTTTTTTACAATTATGGGTACTTAAACGTTTCAATCATTTGTTTTATGGTTTCGGGTATTACTGTTGTATTAAGGAATGACTTTTATACTCTAATGGTATAAAAATACCCTTTTTCATATGTTCTTCTGGTACTTTTTACTTTTTACATGTAAATCTTTAATTCATCTGTATTTTATTTTTATGTACTATGTAAGATATAATCTCCTCCAAATTGTTAATTACTAATGCCAAACACTACTTATAAAATTTATTTGTTCTCTATTGATTTAAAGGGCATTACCATAAATCAAAATTGTAATCATGTCACATACCTATAGTCTCAAAAGTGAGAAAGATAGAGGTTTATAAATCCTAGCACAATCATTCTTAATACCAGGGGTACCAAAAAAATGTATACAAGTGCACACTTTGGTCAGCGTTGCTCAACCAGTAGTTCACTATAATCAGAAGTGTCTGGAGGCTGATGGTAACCACTTTGAGCACTTCTTGTAATTGCAGAAGTCAAACATGACTTGTATTCATCTTTTGTTATCGGTATATATTGAGTATTACAATTTTAATACAGTTTTCCTTTCTTAAAATGCATGTACATTTTTTTTTGGCACTCTCTGTATATTCACTAGAAAATTTCCCTTCCAATGGGAAAGTCACCCCTCACGAAAACAAACTTGCAAAATGCTTTCACCTTTCTTTTAGCTTGGGGATGCTGGACCTATAGCATGAAATTAGAAACAGCACTTTCCAACACTAAGTCTAACTTTAAATAAACAACTCATACCTTCTATTATGAAAACAGAAGGAGACTAAGATACTCATGAGGCCAAGTAAGTGCCACCAAGTCACTGGGGTCTAAATAATTATAATAAAACAGACTGATGACTGTACTACCATGCAACATCTCAGTGTATTTTATGCATCTTCAGCAAATAAATTAACTTTTACTTTCAATACAATGAAAAATGTGCAAATAGTACCTTGACATGTCAGCTATTAAAGATTTAAGAGACACTTATTTTATTTAGAATTCTGTTGAATTACTTTTCTTTAATGAGGATTTAAAATTTGAAACCATGGGGTAGGCAGATGCTTATTCTTTGATCTGAAATCATGCTGTCTCTAATCTCTTTTGAGATCCAGAAAGAACATGACATGTGGTTCTTGTAGGGGCTTGCACAAAGGAGAAACAAGTTGTAATACATTACTTCTTTCCAGTGCTTTATTTAATATCAATGAATCATGGAAACAGAACACCAACTTGCTGCTTATAAACTAAATGGGCATTTCAAATAAAATATTTAACATTCTAAAGAACTAGATTAAAGATACCTAGAGGTCTGATTTTAAATGGTAACAAAGGTGGAAATTAAATGTTGTTATCTAGATCTGAACATTTATGAACTATATGTATCGTGAGTTTTTTACTTTTACTTCTGTTTACCTCTAATGAGACCACTGCTTTGTGGAACTAAATATCAAAGTTGACTGGAATACATTATATCCTGCCTCAGTCTCCATGACTTACATATAGGTGAATGAAACAATTCATTATAATCAAGTGTTATAAGCAATTGATAGAACACTATTATAATCAGTAATGTAACTCCACAAAGAAATGTTACTAAATTTTATTAAATTACAAACTGAGCTAAATCCAAATCATAATATTTTTAAACTACAAATCAACCAATTTGCATAAGAAACCTGTTCACAATATAACACCACCTATTGTTTTAAAATTAAGCTACTAAAATATCCTCCAAATAGTAGTGATGTTAAATTTGGTTTGAGATTATATCTATTCCAATACAATTCTGAAGCCAATCAAAGTCAGTGGGTAGGTTATTAATGAAATAGTATGCCTTAAAAAAGACCTGTTTAAGCAGAAATTTATATAAATTGCTCACCAATGATGTGTCTGTAAGATAATGATGTATTTGTTATTATATGTGCAATAAGTAATCTTGTTAATATAGTTAATTCTAAAATACTTTAGGATGAAATCACCTGAAATATAATGTAAATCGAGTCTTTTCCTTTCTATTGTCCTGAGCTGTCTTGGAGCACATGAACAATTCCCAAGCAAATTAATAGGGAACAAAATGTACTGTGTTCGTTTGCTAGAACTGCTGTAGTCAAGTACCACAGACTGGGTGGCTTAAACATCATAAAATTATTTGTCTCATAGTTCTGGAGGCTGGAAGCCCAAGAACCAGGGGTTCTGTGCCTCTCCCCTAACTTCTGGTGGTTTCCTGGCAACCTTTGGCATTGCTTGGCTTGTGGAAACATCACTTCTCTCTATCTTTATCTTCACATAGTGTTCTCCTTGTGTGCATTTATCTGTGTTCAAATGTCCCCTTTTCATAAGGGCATCAGCCATATAGGATTAGGACCCACTCTACTATTACATCTGCAAGGCCCCTATGCCAAATAAGGACATTCTCAGGTACTAGGGGCCAGGACTTTAACCTATGACGTTGGAGGGACACAAGTAAAACCATAACACAAATAATCCAACAAGCCATGCCCAATCCAGAACCTCAGATGGCAGTAGAGTTGTGAAGATAAGAAGGTTCAAACCCTTAACTCAAGTGAAATGTTTGTTTTATTGACGAATTTAATTTGCTTGTGTTAATGCAGTCCTTCATGGGTCTGGCCAACCAATCATTTTTTTTAGGTTCTCACAGTGCTTCCAAAAGAAAGCCTATTAGCAATTCAGACAATAAAGAACTTCTCCCCAATAACAATGTGTTATAGAAATGAGGTCTAAAAACAATAGGACTTTGATTAAAATACTGTTCATTTTATAACAAGATTAGTACAATGCCACTGAAAGAGAAAGGACATTCTGAATCAAGGATCTTGTGACAGAGTGATGCTGCAGTACATCTGACCCCAGAGCAGCTACATACAACTTGCCATTATGTACCTTTGGCCACACATGGGGGGCAATAACACAGTTGTCTAGTGCTGTGCAGGAATCTCTAGGCCTTCTTTAGTATTGCAAGAAGAAAATGTAAAACTATTATTTCACCGAAGCAACATGGATTAGTTTCCTGTGGCTGTCGTAACAAATGATCACAAACATGGTGACTTAAAATAGAAGCCGTTTATTCTCCAACAGTTCTGGGGACCAGAAGTCCAAAATCAAGGTGTGGTCAGGCCAGTGTCATCCTGGTCTCGAGGGGTGAGTCCTTCCTTGGTTCTTCCAGCGTCTGGTGGCTCCAGGTGTTCTCTGACTTGTGACCACGATCTTCCTGTCTCTGCCTCTGTCTTCGCGTGCCTTCTCCTCTGTGCATCTGTGTCTTCACTTCTGTCTCTCATAAAGACACTTACGATTGAATTTAGGACCCTAAAATCTTGGTACTCTAGGAGGATCTCATCTCAAGATCCTTAACTTGATTACATCTCCAATGACTTTTTTCCCAAATCAGGTCACATTCACTGGTTCAGGGGATTAGGACATTGACATACCTTTTATGGGGCCACCATTCAACCCTCTAGACAACTTCCCAAGAATGTCTCTTGTGTTTTTAAAAATGCCTTAAATTATCTTTCAAATTAAGCTGTGTTATATTAGTGTATCAGTAGTAGTATAATATATTAGATGACAAAAAACAGAAATGGGAAGTTCATTCTGGAGGTAAATCAGGAGGGATACAGAGTCCATTAAGTTTTTCTAGGCTTTCACCAGTTCTACTACTGTGTTTCTCCAAAAATAAGACCGGGTCTTACATTAAGTTTTGCTCCAAAAGACGCATTAGGACTTATGTTCAGGGGATGTGATCCTGAAAAATCATGCCAGGGCTTATTTTCTGGTTAGGTCTTATTTTCGGGGAAACACGGTAGGTCTGCTTTACCTTCCAGCCTCCTCTCCTGGGTCATCTCCTTCAATGTCTGCACTTCAGCTAGACCACAAGTTGTTCTTCTCGTGTCTCTCTTCAGGGCTTTTGCCTAAGGACCTTACTCTAATTCTGTTGGATTCTGAGTCTCCTGGTTAACTTTGCTCACCAGTCCATCCTTTGGGTTTCAGTCCAAGAGTCACTTTTCTAAAAGTGGTCCTGACCCAACGATTCTGTGTTAAATGTCTTCCCTATGGGAATTCATAGCACCACGACTAATCTATCCATACAAACAAATATGAGAATCAATGGAGTAAAATGAGCATATTACTAACAAGTTGTAGCCAGTCTAGGAACCACAACATACTATCATTAAGGTGGCCACGTGGACTTCTAATTTAATTCCATTGTAGTTAGAGAATATTTTCTGCATCAAATTCGTCTTCTAAAGTTCTTCAAATTTCTTTTCTGACTTAGTAAGTAGTCAATGTTTGTAAATGTAGCATGTGTACTTAAAAGAAATGCATGTGTATCTATCTGATCAATTAGATCAAGCTTGTCAGCTATGTTACTCAAATTATCTCTATCCTTACTCACATGGGAGTGCTCTCCATCCATTGACTACGGAATCTCTCTTGCTTTGATTCAGGTTTTATCACCCTGAAACTCAAAGACTTTATCCCCAGGACAATTTGATTCTTTTTGAAGGGGCCAAATATCATTTAGATATCAACAGTGAAAACAGGTGATCTACATGGGTATAAAACAAAATGTGAATTCAAGATAATTCTCTTCTCCTTGTGTCAATTGTAAAGTGGCACCAAATACATTGTTACTTAGGAGATTTTTATAAATGTTTTGAGCAATAGTAGCCATGTTGACACAAATATAAACTCCCAATGTGACGAAGCTACAGATTAAAACTCTTTTGACTACATAAAGTTCTATTTGTTTGTTTTAGAATGCTACACTACTGTAGGCACATCTCACCCATTAATTTATTTTGGAAAGACAGATGGTACTGCAGAGTCCTTTGCAGCAATAGTCGTTTGATGAGGCACCTCACTGATGGCGCATAAAAGCAGAAAGATAATAATTCAAAATTATTCAGTTCAAGAGTAGACACTGTCAAAAACTCCATTTCTAATTCTGTAGATTCAACACACATTATCAGCCCTCTGCTAAGGCTGCTCATGCTACACAGAACCGTTTGATTTCTTGACACCTCGGCAAAGAGAAAATTATAATTAAGGAGATGGTGTCATTCATTGTTTTGGGAGAAGCTATAAACTATCTAAATTGCAATTTTGAGATAGAATATATTATGTAAACTACTGATTATTAAGGTCAAATCTGCAAGTGAACAAGAAAATGGACAGAGGAAAAGAAAGGGATTTATCAAAGCTACTAGAACACACTTGCAATTCCCCTGTGCAAAAATAGTGTCGATGAATTAGGTATTTTTAATATGTTTGAAGGAAAAGTGTGGTGAACCTGCCTGCTAAGTAACGATTCATGTTCTCACTTGTCTGGTTTTTTTTTTTTTTTTTTTAAAGTACTACGTATTTTATATTTTTTTCTGGAGCTAATATGTATTTGAGAGGATTACTACTTAATATAATTGAAAAATTAACTCAAAATTGGTACAATTATCTTAATCACAGTTTTATTTCTGGCATTTGAGACAGGGACTAAAGCACTCTGTGTGTGTGTGTGTGTGTGTGTGTGTGTGTGTGTGTGTGTCTCCCAGATGCCCTAGTGTGCATTCTAGCAGTTTTATAGAAGAATCTATTATACTCATAAATGCATACTATGATCTGGGAGTCTTTTGTTTGTTTCTGTCACTTATTATTGTCAAAACTCTTACAGAAATGCCTTATCAAAACATTGCAATGACTTTCCATTCTACTCAGAGTAAAAGTCAAAGGTCTTCCAGTAACTGCAAGCCTTTACATGAATCCCCAACCCTCCATCTTTTAATTCTCACCCTCAGATCTGTTCCAGCCTCAGAGGCCTCTTTGCCGTTCCTCAAAGAATGCATTCTTCATCCGGAGACTTTCCACTTACTGTCCCCTCTGTCTGTAATGCTCCTTTAATTAGTAAATCACCACCATTGGCATCATCAGCCTTGTCATAGGTGGTAGGAATGAACTTTTTGCAAATTTTCACCTCGATCAGTAGAGCCAGATTGATATATTTGAGCAAGTGGTCATGTTAAATGTTCAGTAGTTTCCTTACTTGCTGTTTCTACTTGGTTTGTAAATCCAAGCTCACACATATAGGTCATTGGGAATGGCAGCAAGTCTTTGGGGGCTCTCCAGATGGTACTGGATACTCAAAACAATCATAGAGCCAGGAATTTGGAGATTTTAACCCCTTTAACAAAGCACTGTCATTTGATAATTTTGCCTCTCCTGCTTCCATTTTACCATGTAAATATTCATTATTTCCTCAACAACCCTTTTAATAATAAGTACCAACTATGTGCTACATAATAAGCAAGTCATTATTCCTACAAGTTTTTTTCTCTGCTTCTTTCAAACCATAATAGTGATTACTGAATTTGTGACAGGCTATCAGGCTTTCAGAAATATAATGACTTATGTCTCTTTTTGCTACAAGGAGGGCCTCAGTATCTTTTTCTCCATTGTTACTGAAATGATTCATCAACTATATACCAAAAATATTATATTGACCTTGATCTGGAAACATTTTTTGTTTCCAGAAATGTCATTGTCTTTGAAATTAACATGAAATCTTGGCTGGCTTTGCATTACTTGTGGTGGACACACGCTAAGGGGGGGTCTCTGTGACAGCTGCCTCCTGGTGGTCACACCTGTGTGTGATCCCCTCTCCACCTATGGGTAGGACCAGTGACTTGCTTCTAATCAATAGAACATGGCAAAGATGATTGGCTATCACTCCCATGATTGCGTTACTTTATATGGCAAAGGTGGTGGGATATTTCTCCTGCGATAGTGTTATGTTTCTCCTAGATTGTGTCATGTTGTATAAGACTTCTGCCGTGATAGCAGATTTGCTTCAGAGACTTGCTGTCTTTGGTGACTCCTGCAGCTGCAAAGAACTGAATTCTGCCAACAACCTGAGTGAGCTGGGAGCAGATCCAGATGCGAACCCAGCCCTGGCTGACACCTTAATTGCAGCCTTACAGAGAACACAACTAAGTTCTGCCTCAACAAATGAGGCACAAAAACTGTGATTATAATTAACGGGTGTTTTAAGATGCTAAGCGTGTGGTTATGTCACATCAAAATCAAATACATTAATATTTGGCAACATTTATCATTGAGAACATAATGAGGACTAGGAATAGATGGACCAACAGCTAATAGCTTAAGAAAATCTAAATATCATTGTTATATTTCATATGTTCTTTTCTTTTTTTTAATCCTTTCTTTTTTGATGGAGAAAGATAAAAATAGTTAAACAGAAAAGGAATTAATTGGAAAGATACTGGGTGGCTCATGGATCATGGTTTGGGCAAGAACAGGAGAGAGAACTAGGCTCAGCAAGGATCCTCAGAAGAACACCTGCTTCGGACACTGGCCCTTGCAATGCCACCACAGGACACCACACTGATCAGTCATACTGCTGAACTCGGAAGCCCCTGGGCCCTCCCTACCCACCACCGGATGTTCAACTCTGTCTCAGATACCATGAAAAATCTCTAACAGACCTTGACTTGATGACAACCCTCAGAGTTGAAAACCTGGAGCAAGTGCATCTGATGGTGACACACCTTGGCCACATACCCAAGTGATGTCTGCTAGGGGATGATGGCAGAGGGAATATCTCCTCAGTTTCAGGTGGAATTATGTTCCCCCAAGTAATACAGGTACTAAGATATGAGACGGAACAAAAGACTCAACATTTATATTTTAAGAATTAATTTGGAGCCATTCATCTAGTTTTGTGACTTGAGAACATATCATAGCCCAATAGAAATAAAAAAGGAAGCAAATTTCATAATGAAAATAATAGTAACCAATGACCTGAAAATTCAGTTTTTGACAAAATATACCCTGTTAAACATGGTAGCCAAGATGAGCTAACTCATAGTCAGTGTTTAAAAACATGACAATGATTAAGAAAGAAATGGGATTTCCATGGAAATCATAACTAGTTTTATATTTTAAGTTTGTGAATCAAATGGTATAATCACACTTTTCTTGGGAAACAACTGCCTACAGACTGCTTGACAGACCACAGAGGACCTTAAGTGATATAATGACTGCTATTTGAGAAACACTGACCTAAAGCATTCAGAAATAGTCCAAACATATATAGCAAGTAGTATATAATAAAGGTGATAGTTCAAATGATTCAAAAAATTAATGAATGGTATGTAGACGTACATTGGCAAAAAATAAATAAATAAATAAATGGAGATCCCTACCTCACTCCTTAAAAACACATTTCATATATAATACATACAACATTTCATACACATAGCAAAATATGTATAATATTTCTTATATGTAACAAGAGAAAAATCAGAAAAAGCATGGTTCAATTTTTGAAAAATAAATTAGGAATGAGGAAAGCTTCTCTAAATGGGACACAAAACCCAGCAGAAGCCTTAAATAACAAATAACTTTATAAAGGTGATTACATAGAAATAAAAAAAGTTCTGCATTTACATCATTTATGAAAAGGAAAACATCCTAGATATAAAAAGTCATTATAAATCAATGAGAAAAATAGAGTAACATGGGCAAAAATCAAGAATGATGAAGAGATTGGTCACAGAAAAGAAGTAGATGCGACCAGGACTAAACAAAAACAAACTAAAATAATAATTACAAATAGATTTTCACCTTTTGGATTGGCAAGGAATTAAAAGTCTGATAATATTAATTGTTGCTGAGGGTGAGGGAAAAGGCACTCTTATGCATTGTTTGTAGGCGTGTAAATTGATAGAAATCTTTACAAGGACAGTTCGGCAGTATCTATCAAAATTTTAAAATGTATGTTTTGATCCCATAATTTCACTTTGTACTATAGACCTATTTAAGTGGACAAAGACTTCTGAATATGTGTGCTCGGTGTGGCATTTTTATGATAGAAACACACACACACACACACACACACACACACACACACATACTTCCTAAATGCCACCAACAAAAATGGACTGGTTAAATATATTTGGGTAATTCTAAATAATGGAACAGTATTTAAAATAATCATACATGTCAATATGAATAGACAGCCAGTGGATATCATTAAGTTCAAAATTATTATTACATCACAATATGTATAATCTAATTTGGGCTAAAAAATATGTACTATATGTAAATGAGATGACACTTGCTATCTGCAAATAACAAGTAAGTGGAGAGGATAAATGCCAAACGTTGGAATACATAAGGACTCCATGCACCATCTTAATGATAATAGTAAACCTAAGAAAGCTTCCATTTCCTGTAGTAGATAAATGTTCTGTGCATAGAAATTACTTCAATTTCTAGGATTCTCTAAATTAACTTTTCTGTCCTGAAAAACACTGAGAAAAAGGTTTAAAATATTGGTGCTGATTTTTAAATTTGTAATGACTCGCTATAAGGTCTCATGGGGACAAGACCAAGGTTTATATCTGCTGCAGTATCTGTTTCCTTTGCCAGCCAGACCCAATGAGCAAACTCTGTGGCATGCAAATCACCCAGGACTTGCCTGCAGCGATCTGCACGTGCCTGCTGTATACTCATCAGCTTGACACCTTGTAACACAGATTCTGTAGGCCTTTATCGTCCTTGGCAGGAACCCAAGGCTCACTCTCCAACGAAACAGTCAAGAGATAAATCCTCCAACTGTCTTGGCCTTGCTGTCATCAAGCTGCTTTGTTGTGAACATTTATACAATGAACACAAACTGATCAGTGTGAGTCACAGCTGGCCCCACAACGGGAAGGTAAAAATCAGACCGTGTCTTCTTCAATAATCTCTGAGTATATTAATACCATCTTCAAATAGACAGAACATTATATATCAAAATGGGAAAAAAAATACAAGTTTCATTTTTCAGCCAAACTGCTCTCTCATTGAATGAACAGGACTAAGTGTACTCATTCTGGCAAGGAATCAAATAGCAGGAAAGTATATTTGCTTTAAGTACAGCCTTTGAAGAGAATAGTACATTCTTAGGCTGCAATGTTCTAGAAGAGAACGTAGAACATATATTAAGACCTTCCTTGAAAGGGGTTCCAATTCAATAATTATATTGTTTTTGTTGGATTATCTACAAGGGAAAAAATACTGTTCTTAAAATTATTACATAGAGTAAGGTGAACATGGGACTTGGAACTTAAAATTTTCTAGGCCATTTTCTACATGAGGTTATTTTCCTTTCCTAGTGGAGACCTATTGTAGTCCAGTAAGAATGAGGCATAAAAATAGAATGAAATATAACTGTCATAGTCACTGCATGATACTGTCTTGATAGGTAAAATATTTGCTTTTAGACCAAGACTATTTATATTTCAATCATAAACCTATATATCATCTTAAAAAGTTCATTTTAAAAGTTCATATTAAAAAAAACAACTGGATACACATATACAAAAAAAAATGAATCTAGACACAATCTTACATCCTTCACAAAAATTAACTCAAAATGGATCACGGACCCAAATGTAAAACATAAAACTATAAAACTCTTAGAAGATAACAGAGGTGAAAATCTAGATGATCTTGGGTGTAGCAATGAATTTTTAGATACAGCACCAAGGTTACAATTCATAAAAGAAAGAACTAATAAGCTAGACTCCATTAAAATGAAAACTTCTGCTCGGTGAAAGACAATGTGAAGAGAATGAGAACACAAGCCACAACGTGGGAGAAAATATTTCCACAAGATATATCTGATAAAGGACTGTTGTCCAAAATATATGAAGAGCTCTTAAAACTCACTAAGAAAACTAACAGCACAGTTTAAAAATGGGCAAAAGATCTGAATAGACACCTCGCCAAAGAAATAGAAATGGCAAGTAAGTATGGGAAAAGATGTACAACATTATATGTCATTAGGGAAGTGCAAATTAAAACAATGAGATACCTTATACATTTATTGGAATGGTCACAATCTCAAACACTGACAACACCCAATGCTGGCGAGGATGGGGAACAGCGGGAACTCATTCATTGCTGGTGGAAGTGTCAATGGTACAGCCAACTTGGAAGACAGCTTGATAATTTCTTACAAAACTAAACACACAATTATCACACGACCCTGCAATTGTGCTCCATGGAATTTACCCAAATGATTTGAAAGCTTAAGCCTGCACATAGATGTTTACAGCAGCTTTATTCATAACTGTCAAAATCTGGAAGCAATCATGATGTCCTTTAACAGGTGAATGGATAAACTGTGGTCCATCCAGACAATGGAATATCATTCAGTGCTAAAGAGGAATAAGCTATAAAGCCATGAATAGACATGGAGGAAACTTAAATGCACATTACTAAGTTAAAGAAGCCAATCTGAAAAGGCTATTGTGTGATTTTCATTATAGGAGATTCTGGAAAAGCCTAAACTATGGAGACAGTAAAAAGATTAGTATTTTTTAGGGGTTAGAAGGGAGGGAGGGATGACTAGGCAGAGCACCGAGGATTGTTTGGGCAGTGAAACTATTCCGTCTGATACCTCAGTGGTGGCTACATACATACCATCACACATTCGTCCAAACCCATCGAATAGACAACATCAAAAGTGAACTGTCACGTAAACTATGGACTTTGGGTGATAATGACGTGTCAGGGCAGGTTCATCGATTGTAAAAAAACGGACCACTCGTTCAGGACGTCGATAGTGGAGATACCGTGTTTCCCCAAAAATAAGACCTAGCTGGACCATCGGCTCTAATGCGCCTCTGGAGCAAAAATTAATATAAGACCCGGTCTTATTTTACTATAATATAAAACTGGGTCTTATAGAATATAATATAATATAATATAATATAATATAATATAATATAATATAATATAATATAATATAATACCAGGTCTTATATTAATTTTTGCTCCAACAGATGCATTAGAGCTGATGGTCCAGCTAGGTCTTATTTTTGGGGAAATACAGTAGCTGTGTGCGTGTGGAGATGGGTATCTGGGGACTTTCTGTACCTACTGTTCAATTTTGCTGTGAACCTAAAAACATAAAGTTAATTAATTAAAAAAATCCAAACATTCAAAAAATATTTATTTGGCTACATTTATAAATTCTAGCTATATTATTTTAGTCAATTGGCGGGGGGGGGTGTGATCTATTTTATGTTTTTACTATAACATAAATATTTAGGTAAAATATAGATACCTAGGATAAGGTATAAAAACTTACTTATCCCCAAAATAGAAGCAGTCTAAACAACAGTATGTGGACCTCAAAGAAGCAGCTGTCTCTAGGTGAGTTTCAGCCAGTGCTTGAGAGGGGGGAAAGAAAACAGCTTAAGTTTCTCCTTTTGGTGGTTAAGGTACTTTTGCTTCTCCAATTCTGGAAGAATGCTCATTGAGCATTGGCTTAACAACAGGTCAAGGACGGGTCAGTCTAAGGTGGTTTGGAGGTGGGGAGCAGGCTTGGGAAGTGAACCATCTCAGTTCTTTTCTCAGGCTTCAAAGGCCAATCTATGCCAATGAGTTTCCCACTTAGTTCCATCACTACTTATTTTCACATATTAGTTTCAATTTTCTAGAATAAATGGCATTGTACCATAACAGAGATAGATTCATAACCCTAGAAATAAAACAGATTTGATCAAAAAAGGCACTGCAGAATAAAGAAAGAATTTTAGCGCTTCCATCATTTTTGTTCTTTTCTACTCACTTTGTCTCTGAATGATGCTTTATAACGTGCAGGCACTTTATGAGAAGCTCAATATTTCTACGATGTACACAGAAACAGTTCCGAGAGCTAGGCTTCAAACTTCCCTTTGTTGCTGAGCCCCAGTTTGTGGGCTTTGGAAAGCGAGCTGGGCATTTTAGGTCAAGAACTCAGCTAGATTCAAGGCCTTATCTTTTCCCTATTAGAGTGAGACAGTCTTCAATTCAGTTTAGTTCTATGTTCTCAATGGGTGTACCATAGGCGCAGATCCACTGTGGGCTATGTGGAAGGGGCCAGGAAGGCAGTCTGAGAACCGATTTCCTTGAAGGAGCTTAAATCTCCTTGAAGTGACACCATACATGGAAAGTTAGATACTATATAAAACCCCTTTTGACGAAAGCCTAACATGGTGTTCAATATTTGTGTGATGTACTTTATTTAATTTCCTGCTTCATGACTTTCAACAAGGGAGGCTGGTGTTTAAGGGAGAGAAGAAAGGATTTAGGGTATAATGCGTCTCTACAGCTTGTGTTGCTTCAATTAACCATTAAGAACATAATTTGTATGAGGCAGTGGTTAAGACCTATGAGTAATTTATTGTGAGAGACACTCAGAGTGCAAAAGATCCTTTCATTGCCGCCCCAGGAGAATTAGGTATGCTACAGACCTGCTCTATTAAGTTTCGATTAAACAAAGGAATTTACTTTGCCGTTATCAAGAGTGTTGCATGAATGGAATTCATTTGCATGATCTTTATTTATTTTATAAATAATGTGTCAGGAATGGGGCTTTACAAATACTAACTCATTTAACCTCTGTAACAAACTGACGAAGGGTTAATGATAGTTGGTTATGGAGTCAATAATAGTTATTACAAATTTTTAAGTTTATTTTTGAGCCATAATTAGGGCATAGATGGTTCAGATTAGTAATAAAACTTGGGTAAAATTAGCCAGGAACTAGATATCTAGTATTTGCCGAGATCCTACCACTGCAATTAATTTAAACATGTTACCAAATCAAAGATTTGATGTATTGTTACCTATTTCTTAAATTTCCTCTAAAAGCAGACAGAGATAATATGCCTGACTGTGGCTTTCTAGACATACTTCATTTCCTGAATGTTTGCATCCCCACAAAACAAGAGGATTTTTTTTCAAATAACAGTACAATAAAGACTTTCAATTACTTAATCTTAAATAAAGAATATTTATAAATACTCATCTTAGTATTATAAGAAAGACTCAAATCCCATTGTTGAAGTTTTTTTGGCCATGTGTCTAAGATTTTCATCTTCTTCTTGTTACAGAGATTACCTTAACAGAAAATGCAAGCCACAAGAAGATGACACTGTCTGAGCAGCAATCCTGCTGACGACTTTGCAGAGGTCAGCTCAGCTCATGCCATCTGCTCACTCACGAGGTGTACGATGCCACATATTGCCAATGGCACATTTTACAGGTTGTTCCCAGCAACACATTACAGAGAACACTCCAGAAGAAGCTGAGCAGCAGCCTGAACGTTCCTTGAATTTGAATTTCATGATCTCACGGCTGACAATTTCTGTCCTGGAAGAGCACACTGCTCTGGTTTGGGCTCTCTTTCAATAAGTGTCTTCTCGGAATGCTTCCCTCCTTTTGGCAGCACATTCAACAAGTAAACAGCTCCACAGGACTTACGTGCAGTGACACAACACTTCAAGCTAAAGGCCACCTACACAGCAGTGCCTCCTCATGCCCCCAAAAGTGGCTAGCAAAGTCTTCAGCTTCCAAGTACCCACAGCCCTCAGTAACCTGTATCACCTTCCATCCCAGTATTCAAGGACATTTTGTGGAGGGACCATTCTGATGCCAAACTGTGTTTCTCCATCACAGAAAGGTACTGGTTACTTGGGAATAAAGCCTAAATTACCTAATTTAATATTTAGCTGAAAGTGGGGCTTGATATACATTCAAATGCTAAAACTTGTTTTTAAAAATACCACTGGAAGGAAAATTCGGACTGGGCACCAGAAATCCATTCTGCCCTTTCTGAGATGGTAAAATTCTGTCTCTCTCGGCTGACACGGATGGCCACCTTCTACCTCTTTATGTTTCCAGAGATGTATCTAGGGAGAGGGCATATGATCAAAATGATTTTCATATAATGTTTTCATACTTGGAATTAGAGAATCTTATCATTTCTATGAGCATCTTTAAGAAAAGTATAAAATTATACCCTCCCTCATTACAACCTCTGTAAGGTAACCATCACCACCACCTTCTATATGGACTGAGTATGTGCTTTGACCTCTTTTAGGCATCAGAGATGAATAAATGAGTGAGGCCATGTCTTCTGCCCTCAAAGACGTGCAGTCCAACAAATTTTTTTTTTTTTGCATTTAAGCATTTATCTCTTTATCAGAAAGTGAAGGGAAGAAACCTGAAAAATAAAACCTTCAATAATCAAAACATAGCCTAAAGAATGTTGGGACCAGGACTACTAAAGAAATCAGACTTTGATCAAGTGAGAAAGACCGCTATGGTAGACTGAATAATGCCCCTTACTCCATGATAGCATCCTAACTCCTGGGCCTGTGAGTATGTTACCTACCTTATGTGACAGAAGACGAGATTATCCTGGATTCCCTGGGTGGGCCCGTTGGAATCATAAGAGCCTTTAGAAAAGGGAGGCAACAGGGTCAGAGTCAGAGGGAGAAGATGTAAAGGCAGGAGCAGATGTCAGAGATGAGAAGATGCTATGCTGCTGGCTTTGAAGACAGAGAAAGAGGCCATGTGCCAAGGAATGTGAGGGGCCTCTACAAACTAATACAGGCAAGAAAACTGATTCTCCCCTAGAGCCTTCAGAAGGAATGCAATCCTGCTGACCCATTTTAGACTTCTGACCTCCAGAACTGTACGATAAATTTGTGTTGCTTAAATTATAGCAATTTGTTATAGCAACAACAGGAAATGACTATAGACACCGAACCAGCAGCTACACCTGGTTCCCAGTATAGGGACAGATAAATCTCGCAATTGATCCTTGCAATTCTGAATAAGTCTTCAGCACTGGGTCTGTTTCAAGTGGACTACTTCTTTGAATTTATCTCCTCCCACTCTCCTTTGAAATCATACTTCAGCTATATTGGCCTCCACACCATCCCTCAAATGGGTACAGCATGTCCATAACATTTTGCTCCCTTCCCCTTCTACCCAGTTTCCTCATGTATCTGCACGTCCTCAGAGATGTCTTCCATTGTAGACCACCCTTTCTTGGACAGCAGTCTTGTCATGCCCCTCACACCTTGTTTTATTTTGCTTCACAACATTTATAGCTACCTAATATATTTGTGCATTATTCATCTCCCCGGACAGAATGCAAGTTGTGTTTTATTCACTGCTATATTTCCAACTCTGAGACAATTCCCACAACATAGTCGGTGCTCAATGCATAATTCTTGAATACACGAAAGTACTCTTGGGGGCACTGGTTGCTACAGCAAATAGTGTTGGGGTCATCGCTCTTTCTCGGCATAAAGAACATTGGCTCTAGCCCTTTCCTCATTCTGACTGTCTAATCTTTGTACGCCTAAGGACTTATGAAGAAAAATGAGTGGCAACTTTCACTGGGAATATTAAAAAAAGATGTATTTCACTTTCTAGAGAGTTTTATTTCTGGTGAGGCAATAGAATAAATATGCTGTATTGAAACAATTGTTGAGTTGAATTGTTGAAATCTAGTTCAATACCCCTCCTTGTCCTAAAACTAACTCTGTCTCTCTCCATATATACATATTTATATTTTAAAATTCTATACTAGTCAAATATATAAATATACAGTTTCACAAATTCTATATTAGTGAAATACTTCATTAATATAGAATTTGTGAAACTGTACCCACAGGCAAAATCTATAGCATCTCAAAATGCTATTAATATAAAGAAAAGGGTAGATCATATTGAGTAACTTTCTCTAAGACCCAAGTTATTACAGAGGATAAGCTAATGCTTATGATTGAGAAGGCACCCATGAGCTCATGTTTTAACCAATGTGACAACAGTTGTGCTTAATATAATAAATATAAGAACTATAAAATAATAAGATTGGTTTTTAAACAATCACGCCATAATTTTCAGAGCCAAATGAATATTGTCTGCCTAAAATCAGATCTCTTATGAGGTGCTTCAGATATTTCAACAAGATTATCATTGCTCAGAATATTTTGGCCAACAAGAACATGAAAGAATGCTTAACATCATTAGTCATAAGGGAAATGTAAATCAAAACCACAATGAGATAATACTTCACATCCACTAGGAGGGCTATTATTTAAAAAAATGGAAAGTAACAAGTGTTGGTGAGGATGTGATAAATCAGAAGCCTTGTATATTGCTGGTGGGAATGTAAAATGGTGCAGCCACTGTGGAAAACAGTTTGGCAGTTCCTCAAAAAGTTAAACAGAGTAATACCATATGACCCAGCAATTCTACTCCTAGGTATGTGCTCCAAAGAATTGAAAATAGGCGTGCAAACAAATACAAATGTTCACAGCAGCACTATTCACAATAGCTAAATGTTGAAACAACCCACACGTCCATCAGAAGGTGAATGGATAAACAACATGTGGTACAGCCATACAGTGGAGTGTTAGTCAGCCATAAAAAAGGAATGATGTACTGATACATGACATGACATGGATGAACCGCGATAACATTAAGTAAAAGAAGTGAGACACAAAATGTCATATTTCGTATGATTTACCAGACTAGGTAAATCTATAGAGACAGAAAGCAGACTGGTGTTTGTAAGGGGCTGGGGGGAGGAGAGAATGGGGAACGACTGCATAATGGGTACAGAGTTTTCTTTTGGCTGATGAAAATATTCTGGAACATAGATAGAGGTGGTGGCTGTACAACATTGTGAATGTACTTAATATCACTGAATTGTACATTTTAAAATGGTTAATTTTATGTCATGTGAATTTCACCTGAATAAATTTTTTTTTTTTTTTTTTAAAGATGGAGAAAGACTCTTGAATTCTCCCAGGCTACCTACACAGTGGCCCAGCATATTGCATATGGCTAGGTGCCTAATAAATATTTACGAAATTGAATGGTAGAAAATATTCATGTCTTGTAAGTAAATTTATTTTTTTAATTAGTCAAGATCACTTCAGGTTATTCAGATGAACAAGATAGGTTATCAAACTGAGTCATGCCATCTTAGTTTTGAAAATAAGAATGTGTAAATACAAAGTAAGAGAGACTACTGCCAGAAACTCATACTTCCCTCCGCCTAGAAAACTTGAACCTGTTCTTCAAACACTCCAGTCCAAATGTCGCCTCCCCTTGGAGCTCCCCTACCTTGCCAAGCTTCCCTCCCAGCCCTTCCAACTTGGACTGTTCATAGTTATCGAAGCACTTCCAGTTTCATAACTTATCTGTCTCCCCACAACGGTGTCAGCTCAAAATAAAGCAATGGCTCTAATGTATTGACACACTTAGTAAGAAGCACCGCATCAGCGATACAAGGCTTCACAAATGTTTGTTGAATGACAGCATGAATGAACTAATGAAGGACTGAATAAATAAAGTTTTGGTCCGGCTTATAAAATGCTCAAAGGGCAACTCTAAAATCAGAATTCTATATTTGTTTTGAGTAATACCAAAATTTTGCAATGAAGTTGTGCTCGTCCAATATAATTCTTGAAAGAACCTCTCTGTTTAAATTCTAATGTCTTTGCTAAAATACACCCCATTCTTTTTTTTTTTTTTTTTGCAAAATGTATATTTTCTTTCTTTTTTTTAAATTAGTTTCAGGTGTACAAAACAACATAGTGACTAGATATTTATACACCTCACAAAGGAATAACCCCAATAAGTCTATTACCCATCTCACACTACACATATTTATTACAATATTATATCCCAACCTTCTTTAATTGACACACATTATACATTCTCCCTAGGGTGACTGACGTGCATAGCATAGCCAGGCAGGTTCTCTTAAGAGCAAAGTTTTTCAGAATAAACATGTACTAACTTGTTTGCTATAAGGGTAAACAACAGTCTTTGTCATTAAGGAAGAAATGTTTTAAAATTTTTGTAATCAAGCTGGCAGCTCAATTCTGCCAGGCCTCTCTTATCTCATGGGAATATCCTCTGATAGCAATGTAGTTTTGTGCTAAATTTCAAACAAATCTGGGCCACTGCAGGTTTGTCAGGGGTGGGGCAGTCATGTAATTATGGGCCTTCATTCTGTTGTCACACAAAACAAGATGGAATTCTTAGCATTTTCCTTTGACCTTGGGCCACTTCTTGAAACTTGAAACAGCATGAAACTTAATGCAGTCAAGCAGATTGAAATAAGAAAACAGTGTTCACCTGAAACTTCACCAAACGGATAAAAGCTATGCTTACAAAAGATTTTAAAAAGCTATGCTTACAAATCTCCCTGGTTTTGAAACCTAGTTCCATTTAGACAGCCAATCATTGGTATATAATGAACATTACCTACAACAACCCTTCTATCAGCTCAACACCTCTGCTTTACTCTTCTTCAGGATTCTTATCACTACCCGGCATTCTGTCATACATTTGTTTGTTTATCTATTTATTTTCTGTTTGTCCCAATAAAATGTGAACTCTGTGGTAGCAGGACTTGATGTATCTTCTCACCACTGTATTCTCTGCAGCTAGAAGAGTGCCTGAACAGTAGGTGCTCAGTTCATATTTGCGGAATATGTCTTTCATCTATTTCATATTCCAAATAAGAAAGAAGTTGTTCCAAACAATAAACTTCACCCAGTCATTTTTAGCAATTGCAAAATGCACACACTCACGAGTGGAACTGCATCTGTTAGAGACACACTGATATGCCATACAGGAAGACATAAAACCAAGTGCCTGTATCTCCTTGCATATGGTGAAAAGTCGAAATCAGTCCGTAGCACAGACTTATCTGATAAGTCATCAAATATTATCTGACTGAACTGTCCAGGTAGCACTTTAAATTCTGAGTCACCAAGTAAAACTTTGATATGTCTCAAAATAAACACAATTCTGGCATGGAAATTATCCTGTTCCATTGTACGTATGCGTGACCATATTTTTAACATCAGACAAATGACGCACTCATCAAGCATTGATAATAGGAGATTGGGTACTAGTCCAAGCTTTGCTCCCACCATGTTCCTTGACTCCTGCTTTATTATGACATTGTTTTCATCTCTTGACTGTGGGCAGCATCTCTCATTGCCATCACTGCTGTTGACTCTTAGATCCAATGACAAACTCAGCTTCGCCTCCCAGGTCAAGCCGTTACACACTCACCCTCTGGCTTCCCAGCTCAGCCCCTTGAGGAAGCATCTCACCTGATTCTGTGCAACCCTGGGGTCCTACCACTGGCCTGCAGCTCCTCAAAGGCATTGAACACAAGGCCCCTCCCAGACACAGGTGGAGTTTACCCATCTGAACACAACTACATGTGATGAAAATAAACTGCTTCCTACAACATCAAAAATGATTGGTGACATAGTCCCAAATTGCTTATTTTATCCATACGGCTCACATCCACTCTCAACATAGGAAGACAGAAGAAAAGCCAATTAAAATGTTCCTGTTGTGGTAATATAGCATGCAAGTTAATCACTCGATCCTAAGAGTTAAGATTTCACGGCTAGCTCTGATTAATAAAAGAGCAAGTTCAATAATAGCTTGTATTGTTTGAATTGGGGCACTGTGGGGAATGGGTGGGGAGGTAGGACCTTCAAACCATCCACTCCAGGTTACTGTGGGGTTCGGGCCCATTTCATGAGCATCTGACGTGTTCCCAGGATCCGAGGCTTCTCACATGGTAAGGCAGTAAGTACATGTGCTGTTTTCCAGTTAACTGATGAAAACACATTATTGGCTTTTGAACATTTCTAAAAGCGGTACATGCCTATTGTAAAAGCAAAACCAAAAAGACTTCAAACAAAATAGAAAAGTATGAAGTAAAATATAAAAATTCCCCTTTCATTCCCCAGGGATTGAGAATTAACAGCTTGGGATATACTCTTTCCAGACATTGCTCATGCACATGCAAAATGTTTTTATAAAAACAAAACCAACTTTATATGCCATAATCACATTAACTTATTTTCAACACTAATTCGGAATTATTTCTCTCTCGTCTGAGTAGTATGACTGTTTTATTTTCCCCTCCACATATTAAGAGCAGGGGATAATTTAAGCATATGATACATTTTAGGGATTTTGGAAAAGAATTTCTCTTTCTAGAGAAGGTAATTGAAAATGTTCAAAGAAAATGAATAAAAAATATCATTAGACTGACTTTTTTCCAGGTTGAAGGCTGGTTCTTTTTTACTCCCCACTTATGGCCAAGCTTCACATGGCTGATTCCTGTGATATACTGAAATCCTCCTTCAGAAAAAAGAATTTTCTTTAGATATATGCTACTTCCTTCTTCATGAGATATCAAATTCAATACACTTGCTACTATAATTATTACATGTCCCATCTTCCCCTGCAAGGGATCCTTACAAAAAATACACATTTTAAAATTCTAAATTTGGTTTAAGGGCAGCCAAACAGAAAAAAAAAAAAAAGAAGATTCACAAGAACTATTTCTGGATGTATAAGGATTTTACCAGCATCTTTGAGCTGATAACCATGTTTTGCATTTTTGCATCCAACTGCGTTTCCTTCAAATGATCCATTTCCCCTTAAACTTTAAAAAAAATGCATAACGAGAACACATAACTACAACATTGTGCTACATAGCACATTTTGCAGCTTGGTAACAACGGCACAAGCAGTGAGTCAGCCAGCAAGTACTGCGTGCCTACTATGTGCCATATACTGCTTCAGGCATTAAGGAAACCAAGGAGAAGATAACTTTGCCCTTGAGCACTGTCCCCACTAGCTGGGAGAGTGGACTTGAAGGACCAATGGCAGCACAATGGTCTATGTGCCAGGTAAGCTCAGGGAGTAACTAAGCCTGAACTGGGGAGGGGAAGGATTTCCAGCTGGTGACAGATAAGCCACATGTCCTGAAAGACAAGCGTATTCACCAGGTGAGGAACAGGGAAGGGACAGTGGATGGGGAGAAGAACATGTAGCGAAGGAGAGAAGGAAGAACGCAGTATCGGGGATGAGATGAAAAGTTTGGGGTGCTGGGGCCCAGGACTGAGGAACTAGAGGTGGGTGACACAGGGGGGAACCAAGCAGACCAGAGCTTTGTGTGACATCGGGAGTTTTCATTTAATCCTGAGGGCTTGGGCAAGATCATAAAAGATTGTGTGAAGAACTAGGAAATAAACCGACCTGCCGCTTAGTCCAAGAAAAAGTAAAGAAATTCATGAACTCCAGCCCCTACACGGGAACCATAGGAAAACGTCCCAGGCCCTCACTGGGGTCTGTGCCCTATCATTTGGACAAAAGGATAACAGTCTCAATTACCTGGTTTCCCAGACCACAAAAGAGAAGGAGCAGCGCATGTAAACTTCTTTTAAATCTATATGAGATGATGGATGTTAGCTAAGATTATTGGGGGAATCATTTCAATGAATATATATCTCAGGTCCTTATGCTGAACACCTTAAATGGACACAGTGCTCTAGGTCGATTATATGTCAACAGAACTGAAAGAAAAAAGAAATAGCACATTAAATAAGGGAGGGAAATGGGAACTGCCAAAAGCATGGAAAGTGACAACAGCAAAAAGAGACAGTTGAGGGTCTGAAGACACAAGGTAAGAATGCAAGGGGGCCAGGGCAGGTGGAGGGTGGGGCCCTCATGACCACCTGTGAGGATTAAACGTGTAAATAGTTGTACAGATTTAAAATTCGTGTCAGCCCTAGACTTGTCTGTTGGTTACACTTCTCCCCAGTGCCAAGTTCTTTGCATTGTTCCACACTCTTGAACTATTGTAGTATATTCAATTTGAGAAGGCAGGCAAATGTGACTAGATATAAGAAAGAGTGGCCATTGAAGAATGACTCTCATGCAAAATGTAAATTAAAATAAAATGGTTGTGGTTGAAGGATGAGCCTCCTGGTAGCTGCCTGAGTCTTGTGCTATTCCAGAGAAAGAGATAGAACTATGGCAACAAGCTGCCCGTCTGCATTGAGGGGGCCTGAGGGGACTCAGGGTGCATGGGAACTCATCCCTGATCACTTGAGTTTTCTTTGTTGCCAGCTCACTCCAAATAAATAAGCAAGAATAAAACCTGTACAGCCCTCCCCATGTCTTCTGTCAACTTGTTTCATAAACTAGCATCTACCTTGGTCTCTCTCCCTCTAATCTGTCCAAATACCCTACCCAATACTCCAGTCCGTCCCAGATCTGGAACTGGATCCCCACGCTCAATCTCTGTGGGAAAATGCCAGGGCTACCTTAATCCTCCTACTCTTGTCCTTTCCCTGGGGGTTTGTACTGTCCCCCCCTCTGCCCCCCACCTGCCATATAAACATATACCCTTCCTATATGTGGTCCCCAAATTAATAAGCCTCTGCCAGAATTTCCAGCTGCTATCCATTCCCTGATCACCTGATTGCATATCCTAGCACAGACAGCTTCGAGATAACAAATTAGGACACTTTTGTTTCGTGGACACTGTGACCAAAGCCATTTGGCTGTCCTCCCCAGAGACCGTCTTTGTAGCTAGGACAAACATAACCACATTTCCCTGAAAAACAATATTGCATGCAACCCGAAGGGTAAATTGTGTTTGGCTTTCCTTCTGCATAAAAGTCAATGGGAATTAGATTTGCCATGACCCATGTCTCATGAGTTGGCAAATGGCCAAGCATATACTCAACCAGACAGGCTTTTTCTATGTCAATGCAACATTTTCCATGTGCAGTTAAGCTGTGCACGAAGCTACTCTCTGAAAATAAATAAATAAATAAATAAATAAATAAATAAATAAATAAATACACTTCTGTGTCTTCGTTTCATATCTGCAAAAGTAGATGATCATTTGAAATGTTTACATAATTCACTGGAGAACTGTGAGAAATGAACTATATTTGTAAGCATTTTTGAAGATGAAAGGGATGTAACTGAAGAATGTACAGCATTCTAAAAAAAAAAAGGAAAAAATCACTTAGTTCTAGTCCTGCATTTAAAACATTGTTTCGTGGGACTTGATTTTGTTTTAAAATAAACCAGGCATCCAAAAGTACCTTAGGAGTTTTTATAGTTTTAAGGCTCATGAAAACTTACCCTGGAGCTGCAAGGGACAAAGCCATGTCTGTTAGCATAAGAGACACCTTTATTTACAGAATGTTAGGGTTGTGATAAAAACTGACAAAAGCCAGGAAATTGAAAAGTTAAGGGTGGTGCTTCCTTCTAAATGGATGCTACAGGGCTCCTGGTTTTCCACGAAGTCTGGATTTTACAGACAAAGTTGGCTTTAATTTTTAATTCTCTGGCTTTTTTCAATTAGAATCATAGTCACACAGTTATTTAAACAAATGTCTTTGAACTTCCTTAATTTAAAGAAGTGACCCTTAGGTTAATGAATGTTGTAACATGCTTATTGTTTGAGCAAATGAATTGGCTCCACCTACTTCCGTCTGTTCTGTAAGTACCACAGACAAGCATGGTGGGTACTGTGAAGAAAGTCTTACATAGGAAACCTAAGATATTTTTTATTTTTATACCATGCTGACCAATCATAAAGGTCAGGATTGCCAATCTTCCATTTTACCTCCTTATTAAAAATGCCCTAAGTTAAGCTGCTTGTAAAGATGGATGGTTGCCAAATTTCCATTATTAGGCAAATAATACCCAAGTATCTGAAATGCAAACAGAAACATGCAGCAGTTGACAAATGAAAGGCAAGTTGGGTGGATGAAGTTTTAAGCAAATCTCAGTCACCGATATGGAACCTAGAGAGTGCCTCTCCACAGTACATAGATGAAGAAAATACAGACTTCACCACCACGCACCAGTCTCAGTGAGAGGTGCTGCTTCATTAACAGGTCAATGAAGGCTTCCAATAGGATACATCAGAGCACTTTTGTGAATGGCACAAGATCTTTATGATTCTAAACAATGATTGCTTTCATATTGACAACAATCAACAATCTTTACAACACACAAAGCAGTAGAAATCTGCTTTGTCTGAGCAGCTTCATTATATGTCCCTTAGGCTGACAAGTCTTAACAGAAGTGTGCAATGAATCACCTAGGAAACATATTTTTCAAAACTACAACTATCTCTTGCCCTCCATGGGAGATTCTGAACTATAGGTCTGGTGTGGGGCTGGGATGGTGATAGATAGATGGACGGATGGATGGATGGATGGATGGATGGATGGATGGATGGGTGGATGGATGGATGGATGGATG
This sequence comes from Rhinolophus sinicus, assembly GCF_036562045.2. Classification (NCBI taxonomy): domain Eukaryota; kingdom Metazoa; phylum Chordata; class Mammalia; order Chiroptera; family Rhinolophidae; genus Rhinolophus; species Rhinolophus sinicus. The sequence goes on along the minus strand of NC_133755.1, from coordinate 164,941,757 downwards.
GATGGATGGATGGATGGATGGATGGATGGATAGAGAGACAGACAGACAGACACATTTTAACTCCCAAGTGATTCTGATAGGCTCCCACTGCTTGTCTTAAGTGGTATATGGCCACACCACTCAACTGCCAATAAAAATTAATTCATCGTTTCTATGCAAGTATTAGCACAATAAAAGGTAGACATCAGGCTTTATTTCAATCAGTTTATTCACTTGCCCTCTTATTGTACACTTATCTTCTACCAGGCCAGGCTGCATGAGGAAATGAGCTCATGCAGAAGAGAAGGCCCATCCTGGAGGAGCCTGTGGTCTAGTTGAAGCGGCAGATGCATAAAATAGTATTACAGTTCATCTGATCCGTGCTATAAGAGGGGTAGGCAAGTGTTCTGTGGGAGTCAAGGAAAGAGAATGCCAGTTCTATCCAAAGGAATGACAGAAGTTTCCACAGAGGAGAGGCCACTTGAGCCGGGTCTTCGTCAATGTGGAGGCTTTTCAAGATGGCGATGAGAGATGCAGCCAGGACCTTCATGTAGAGGACCAGCATGTTAAAGTCATGCGTGTTTCTGAGGTCTACCAAGAAGTGCAGTGTGGCCAGACCATGGTGCACGTGTGTGAGGGGGACAGGAAGAAGGAGCAGGAGGGGCAGTTACGGTGGGGATATGAGGGACATCTGTGCAGGAGTGACATCATAGGCAAAAAACAAAACAAAACATGATAAGGGTCCCCTGGAGGTCTCCTTTGTAAACCCTGGGGGATCCACCCAATCCTGTATGCTTCATTTGTAAACACGTTTAGAGTGAAACCCCTCTGTCAATTACACTTTTTCAAATGATCCTGGCAACCATGTTAAGTCAAATACCACAAAAGATGGTGGTGTTTTGTTTTGTTTTTAATTTATTGTTGTTTCCATTTAGAGGTAGATAGTAAGCCTAATATAAAAAGCATGCCATTTACCAAAATACTCACAAAAGCAAGTTCATCAAATCATCCCTATGTTTTGATATTTAAGGTCATTGTCAATTCAAAATGATCTGAAACTCATTCTGAGGTGTGTGTGTGTGTGTGTGTGTGTGTGTGTGTGTGTGTGTGTGTGTGTTTGTAGGGGGAAGTATAAGGTGGAACAGGACCTATTTCTCTATCACTAGAAAGCAGGCCGCCGGTGGTGAGTCACATGGATACAGCAAATATAGCATCGGTGTCTAATAGTGGCTCTGACCCAGCCGCTCGGCACAGATACCCGGGTTAGTGATGACTAAATCATAGCAGTGCTATTTGTGGGGTCTGATAATGTATCTATTCTATTATAAACACTTGACAAGGCATGTTTAGCATCTCTTATTAATTTAAAACTTTACATGTTCAAGTCTCACCAGAAATAGTTTTTGCCACTGTGATGAATCTTCACTCAGTATTTAATTTGCTTGAGAGACACGGAAGGAGAAAACAATCTTCCTGATTAAGATGTATGTGGCTCAACCTCTCTCCCCCTGTCTTCTTTTGACCAGGTCCACATACTCCAAAAGGATCAATTGCAGAAAGCCTGGGTTCCATTGTCCTATCCTGATACATTGTCCAGAAGCCTCTGATCTTTTATTTTCAGCTTATTTCCTTGGAGGTCTCATTTAGTCACACAGCCTGACATTCCACCAGGAAGCAGATAATTCCCAAGCACACATTCTCAGCTAGATTGGCCTATTCAGGGAGAGGGAGAAGGAAGAGCAGAGAAGAGGAAGGGGGAGAGAAACGGAGTGCTTACTTCTACTAGGTAACTATTTCTGAGTGTCTATACAGTGGTTCCCATCCTGGTTGCCCATTAAACTATTCTGGTGAGCTTTTAAACAAATACCAATATTGGGACCCCACGCTAGGGACTCTGATCTAGTTTGTACAGGTTGGGGCTCACAGATTGGTATATTTTAAAAGCTCTCCAGGTGATTCTAACAGGTGGCCAGAGCTGAGATCACCTCTCGAACTCTTTAGAGGATACAGCAAATCTCTATGATGTGTCAGCTGCCCTCAAAATGCTTAAAATATGGTTGGGAAGAAAAGCTAGAAAGGGAGGGTAATCTCAGACAGACTCCCATCAAGTACAAACTGTACGGTGGGTTCTGTTAGTGCCCTGAGAAGGGTACGGTTTCAAGATCCGTTAGGAAGGTGTCATGAAGATGGGCTGTGTGCTGGGCACTAAACAACACTGGTTTTAGTTCATTAAGTTCCCCATCAACACCGCCACCCCAAACAAGAGCCTTGTAAGTAGATTTCATTCTAAGGAGCTTACTTTCTTGCCTCTCTCCCATCCATTCTTCCCATGATTATGCCTTGAAATCACCAGTCTTATCATGTCATGCCTCTTCTTCAAACCTAAGGCTTCCCGAGAGCTCATAGAATAAAAGTCCCTTCATGATTGGCCTGAGGCTGCTTGCCCATGTAATACCTATGAATGTTCATGAAAGAAACACTCATATGTCTTCCTACCCATGGATGGACTTCCATCTAATAGTGTATTTAGGTATGTGATATGCTGATCTTGGACACTGCTATTTAAAAATGAATCTCCTCTTGGAAAAACTGCTCTGAATTAATTCAATAGCATACTTGATTTAATTTAAAAATATATATCATATGGTGACTACATCCCAGGTACTGTACTCGATGCTGTAGAAGACACAAAGATGAAAACTCCCCACTCTCAGTGTAATATGACAATATGAAAAATGCTGGGTTGAATTTTGCTCTTGTGAAAAAGAGCTGAATTCCAGTTTATAAATCACCCACTTCTTTATTGAGTGAGCTGTCACTTAGCCTCAGTTTCCTCATGTGTAAGTTGGGGAAAATAATATTTACTTACAGAGTGATTACAAGAATTAATGACATGACATGTAAAATACTTAAGTTGGTGCCTAGGACATAATGACATTCAAAAAAAAAAGAAAGCTCCCTTCTTTTCAAGACATTTAAAACAGAGGGTGCCAAAAAAATGTATACATATTTTAAGAAAGGAAAACTATATTACAATTGTAACACTCAATATATACCGATAACAAACGATGAATACAAGTCATGTTTGACTTCTGCAATTACAAGAGGTGCTCAAAGTGGTTACCATCAACATCCAGAAACTTCTGATTACGGTGAACTACTGCTTGAGCAACGTTGACCAAAGTGTCCACTTGTATACATTTTTTTGGCACCCCCAGTATCTAGTTAAATATAATTTGCCTTTGTTAGATATGTTTGCGATGCCTGACTTACAAAACAGAACTTTGAAATTAACTTTTTACATATAAAACTCTTATCAATTTTAATAATTCATGTGACATGTTAGTTTGGATAAATAAAATCTGTACATCACTCCTAATCCCATAGATGTAACTGAATTCCATTTATTTCCAAAGCAGGTTTAAGTCCTAGCTCTCTTTTTCTCTTTCCTTCATAAGATGGTGATGCTAACAAGAATGAAATGCTCCAAAGGCTAGAAACAAAGAACAAGAGGAACCCTGGACATACATAATACAGATATTTAATTCCTAAATATTCAAGCTTTGATATTTATGCAAACAAACCGTTTGCTAGCTCCCAAAAATGGCTTCCTATATCTAGAAACAGGAAGTTGAGAAGAATTCAGGAGAAGAAGAGTAAGGTGAAAATGGAAAGCAAAAATAAGAATGAAGGGGTTTTAACAGTGATCCCCAAATCTGAGTTATTCACTTTGTAATTAGGCATGACCTGTGGTTTATATGACTAGGAAATGCTGCATTCTATATTCCATCTTGGGAATTCGCAACAAATATTAGCACAGGCAAGGAATTATATGCTAATCTATTAGCATGTTAAATAACGTGTTTGACCCTGTTAAACTCAACAATTCCCCAAATTGCCTGAACACTAAATACTGTGTGTGTGAATTAATTAATATTCTATGTTAATCAGTATACTATGGAATTAGGCAATGGCATATTATTTAGATAATGATGGATTATTGATTTCTTTTTCTTTTTTTTTTTGCCAAAATGCATTCTTGCTAGTTCTCCATATCTTTTCCAATGCTTCTTCTTGATCCAAGCAAGCCACTTCACAAGAATCCCTATTTTAGCCTATGGATGTATGAACACAAGAATTCATTTTGCCTTTGGAAAGATGAGTGGTGGCAAAGAAAAGAAAAACATTCAGAACTAATTCCAATGATCTGAAAAATAAAAACAAAAACTTTGTTTCAGAAACAGAGACTTTGTCCTGCTTCTGTGCACTCTTAAACCATGTCTGTTGGTTTATTCTCAGGCAGTCAAAGGTGTTCTACAATCAGTAAAAACTACTAAGAACCTGCAGTGCCACTCATGGAGTACTTTCATGTTTTAAAGTGAACCTATTTTTCGTTTTGGCATTTATGTTTTAAACTGCCAGTGACTCCTATAGTAATATCATCATTTTGAAAACCTATGTTCCTAGAAGCAGATGATCAAATTTTGGTCTCTCCCTTAGAAAGATATATTTATGTGAATCCTGGATGCTCACAAATACTTATTTGATGAACCAGAAAGTGCTACAATAGCACAGTAGTCTTCACAAGAAAGTCAAAGGAAAATACTGTAATTACTTATTTCATAGCTAGTGAAATATTCAAGAATAACTATTTTTACAGTGTAAAAGGCATTTCAGAGAATAAGAATGAATTTCTTTTTTAATGAAAAGTCTGCTTTGACTGGACTACTTCCCCTGTCTCCTAATCCACTCATCATGCTCTGCTGATCCACCACCAATGCATCTCTCCATCCCATCCCCATAGCACCACCACCCACATCAACATCAACGGCACTCTTGGGACAGCCACCTGACTGTCCTCTGCTTGGAAATGCTTACCTTGCCATAGCATCATCACACTGCTAAAGACATCCTGCTAGAGTATATATTTGCTTAGAAAGCAATCCTGCTTTAATTTTTGGATGGTTGTTTAAATAGCCAAATGCATTGAGTATTACCACACGCCAGCCATTGTACTAAAAGCTTTCACATATATTATCTTATTTTCTCCTCATCACAATCCTGACAAGAGTACAATCATCATTGTCCCTTACAGATGAGAAAGTACACGGCTACGGAATTTATACAGCTTGTTCGTGGTCACTGGGATGGCAGGTAGCAGAGCTGGTTTTCATCTCAGCTTATTTGACGCTCCTGACCCATCCATTATAAACCTTCCCTCGACCTGGCTCCCAAATAATTCTCCATTCTCTTTTGCAAGGAGCTCGTAGTCTGTGAACTTCTCACATTCAGTGGTTATATAACAAGGGTCAAAAGCCTTTAAACCAGAATGTGAGGGACAGAATGCAAGATGAGGACACAGCAGCTCTCACAGCTGCCACTTCCCCTCCCAAATGAATGCACCTCTCAGGACCCATGCACAGTAATGGAAATATCTTGGTCTCAAGTGAGGAAAAAGGCACCCAAAAAATGCTACAGAACTTGTGCTAATACTCTGTTTCTGAAGAATATGGAATTACATTTCAAAACATTGGGTTTTTTTAAGATATTAATCACATGCTACTCATCAGCTCTGCCTCCGCATCTCTTTCCACACCTCACCCACGAGAAGCACTTGGTGAAGGCTAGGGGGAGAGGGAGCAAACAGTCACAAACGTAGGCGCAGAAGAACATGGACTGCAGCTGCAGTCATAGACTTGTTTAATAAAGGACCATCCCCCTGAGTTGTTATAGAACGCATAAGAAGAAACAGTCACATGAAAAGGAAGAAGAAGGTTAGATATTGCTAAAACTGCCCTGACATATTCCACACACACACACACTGTTTGATAAATATTTTATTGTTATTCCAGGAAAAGCTTTTAAAGGACTACATAAGCCAGCAATTATGGGGAAGGGATGTCTCCTTCTCTGAGATAGGAGGAATGGCAGCTCTCGCTGCTAAGGAGAGGGTGGATAGGCTCACACACCATACCTGCTGAAATGTGCACATAGTCACCCAAAGAGCCAAGTCCCAGGTCCCAACTCCTCCGTATTTGTTAATAACAGAAAGTACACACAAATATGCCTGACGCAGCCTTCTGCGTGATTTAAGTAAGTCAGAGGCACTCGGCTTGTGTGTACCCACTGTTGTGTTTCCGCCTAACAATTATCCAAACCCCGGCACAGAAAGCCCTGCCCGAAAGAGGCCCGAAAGAGGGTCCAATTGTTAAGGTGCTCAGCTCTAAACTGTCAGCCTCTGATATCCAGGCCTAAACCCATTTCTGATTGGAAAATACAGGCAGATATTCAACATCATGATCTTGTTTAAACTAAATTGGAGAAACTGCAGTGCTCCGAGTTCATGGGGTGTCTAGGTAGAATGTTAAAGATATTTGGAGATTTGATTTTTCATTTTTGGGGGGTAGGGGGCAATTACGAGTACCATCTTAAATGCTTTCCTTAGAGTCAATACAAATGATTGAAGTGAGTGTGTGTATGTGGGGGTGGGGGGGTGATGGATGTTCACATTTCCCTGCTATAAGAAAGGCTGCTCACATCATCCAAAAATTACCATACAAAATGATCAATGACAGCCAATTCACCATTCTAAGAAAGACGTTACTTCTGAAATATTCAAATGATGTAATTTAAAAGCCTATTATTCCACTCAAAGGTATACATACATACCTACATTTGGGATTTCACCTAAAACTTGAAATGATCTAGAACTTGCTGCTTTAAAAGCCACTTGACACAGTGCATATTCTTAAACATGTCACAAGCAGAGGCATTTTATAACAGCATCAAAAAGCATAAATAAATATAAGTACAAATGGTGAAAACACTTGTCCCCTTAAGCTATAGTTGGCCAAAAAAATCATACCCGTTAGCATTTTTTAAACCTACAAAAAGGCTGCTACAGTAAGTAGTTCCATTCCTTTTCTTAAATGGCCTTTAAATAAATACATGAGTCAGTTAAGAAAGGCATTTACTTGAATTAAAGTGATAATTCTGCCAGGACCTCAGTACAATTAATTGTGGGTGGCAGAAGTTTTAAATGAGGCTAAATTAGGGATTCTAGTTTATTTATTTATTTTCTACTCTCTACTGCTGTAATTAGAGAAGCTTTGGGTTGATCTTGAAATTGTGCCTTGTCATGGAACATCATACCTACATGCTTTCATGACAAGCCCTATGGCACATTTTTTTTAATGACAAAAAAATGTGGGGTATAATTCAGATGCATCAATCCAGTCTCGTTCTGCTATTACTACTACTACAACTACACACACACACACACACACACACACATACACACACACTCACAGACACACACACACACACACACATACACACACTCACACACACTCTCTCCATTATACTTACTGTGTTTCTTTCACGACCCTGCAAAATTCACCCCTAGTACTGTTCCAATTTATTTCAATGCCTTCAATGTCAAAGACAAAATTATTTTAGTCACAGAGTCTGATTCCTGGTAAGTTATTTCATAAAAGAAGTCAAAACACTCCGCCTTCAAAATCTCTGCTTGCCTGTGCTACCTGAGCCAAGGCTCAAAATAGCCACACTTCATAAACAAATATGTTTTACTAAAAACAGGTGGTCCTGTTGTGTAGAATGTGTGGTACATGATGCATCCTCCTTGCAGAGCTGACCGGGTCTCCAGGCGCTGCCTGGTATTGCTGTGAAACTGCTACCAGCTGAGCAACTGAACTAATGAGTTTCAGGAGACAGAGAAACCATAACACACTTGGGAGAATTCTGCATTTAGTGTCCATAACACTGAAATGGGGAATAATTGTCTAAAAGTGCAATATAGCAAAGAAAAAGAGGAAAGTTCTACATAAGAAGTAATTTTTTTGCTTGTCATTTGATTGGCATTAGATGACTACCACAGTCATGTTTGTCCAGCTGTCAAGGAAAGATATTACAAACAAATAGGTTTTTCAAAGGTCCCTGATTGGCCACTAATGTCTATACCCTGAAATCAAAATATCACAGGACATTGAGACATTGTCTCCATTTCATCTGAACATGAAGACTAAGCATCAGACACAAGAATCTGTCTATTACACTGTGCACACTGTAACCCCGAAAAAAAAAATTGTGTTCAGCTCCTTAACTCCATCTACCTTTGGCCACCCCTTAGCAAGTTGTTTCATGAACTATATGCATTTTTCACCCACTGTTCTGAGCACAAAAGGATCAAACAGCACACTTCCTGCAGCCTAAATAAAAGAACAGTGTAGTCTTCCAAAAGGTGACTGTGGAATTATAATTTGCATTCCCAATTCTTCAAAATAAACACCGACTGACTGCCTTGAGGACAACGCAGCAGGGTTAACACATTCCATGTTTCCCCGTCTTGAATATTTAAGTGCAGTACAAGAGCAACACACAGGCAAACCTTCTGCAGAGAAGGATGCAGACCGCACTCGAGCCCAGAGGAAGAATTCATCCTGTTTTACCTACCGGCATTGTCCATGTCTCAGGAGTGGCGAGGCGAGTTCTGTAGCCTGGTAGCTGGGAAGCCGGGCTCTTCTCCTGGCTAACGAAGCACCCTGCCCTACTGCTGATTATCAGTTCTTGCTGGCACACACAGCATACTTCATGCACTGTCTGCAGGAGACACCGCCAGGAAATTTATATCTCCAAGGATGACAAACAGCCATTAGCTCCATTACAGGCTGATTAAGAGAGACCGAGCCTATCAAGTGGATACTTGAATCCACTGAGGTTTTCACCTCTGTTCTAAGCAAAAGAGGAAAAAAAAAAAAATCACTGCAATGTGGAGAGTACTGCACATTTCAGGAAAGAAGTGCATATGCTACGCAGAACACAGTGCTTTCCCATAAGATGCCAGGACAAACATGAGCAGGGAGAGGCACAGATAATTAAAAGGTAAAAAGGAATCTTTAACAAGACAATAAATTAGTCTTTCTTTGGGGCTGTTACAAAGGTGGTCCACCAGCCTTATCGCTGAGATCACTGAATGACTGGGCAACTTTTCAATTTAAAATTTTAAAGTTTTTTTGTTGTTGTTGGGGGTGAGCAAGGAATAGCCAGTAAAACATTTTAAAATAAAGGCGATCTTTAATATTGCCACTCTAAATAAATGCTAAGAAGCTGAGCACTGCCATTCCATTTTGGTTATGTTTTCATCATGACTAGTGTTCCTATTTCTGCTCAGAATTTCTGCCCACCTAGCCTAACACAAAAATTCAAAAGCATTGCACTAAATGTCACTAATAATACAAGAAATGATGGCCAGAAGATGTCAGGGGAGTCTCTACTATGTTCCAATCTGTAGCCATCTCAACAACAGAAATCTGAGAATCAAGACAAATGCATTTGCTAACAGAGGAAAACCCATTTCACTTCTTTTCTTTCATTTGGCTATGTAAAGATGACCTTCAAAGACACCTAAAAGTACTCACAGAATCAAGGCATAAGGACGAACAGAGTGCTGAAGAAATCATACACCACCATGCCTCGTGATTGTTATGACATTAGAATCCGGGGACAGCATAATTCTGAATTTTCTGCATTTTCTCAGATATAGTGAAAAAATTTACAATGGCCTCATTTGACCTATGCATGACACAATGAATTCACAGCACAGTAAGACTCTACAGGGTTTTTACTTTGACAAGTTTTGTTTTAAAAACAGTTCTTAGTGTGATTATACACCCAGGTTGAAAAGCAATTCATTTATTTAGCATTTCTTTTTGCCACGGGAATTTCTAGTGACAAACCACTTGTAAATTATTTATAATCTAGTCTTCCAGTTCAACAGGCTTCTAAGTATTTTTTGTTTTCTAGTGTAATTTTAGGTTTTCCTATAGGGTTGAGGTTCTGTTATTGTTTAATCAAAATACTTCATTTATATCAGTACTGGGACAGAAATGTTTTCTTAAAAGAAAAGTTGAATTTCTCAGTGATTATGCCCTGATATTTTTAACCCCAGTATTTCACTTCTGTCACAAACTTTTGAGCATATATCACTCTATTGGTTTAAAAAAAAAATGATATTTTTAAAAAAATACTTGGATTCCATAAAACTGTAATCACTGTGGCTCCCATACCTCATCTACTGTACTTGTCCTGATTAAGAAGGCCAACTACCCAGAGTGACTGTCATCAATAGAAAATCTAGGGCAAACAACTTTTTTTTAAAGAGAGGAATTAGGGAAATGCAAAATATAAAAGAGAGAAAACACATTATAAAGTCTGAGATTTTGGTAAGGAGTAGCTAAGAAGTGTCATTTGTTGGCAGTGCACATTGAATAATATGAATATATTTATAATAGCTTTGTACACAGTTCAAAATGTGTCTCTGATTATCTTTATTAGTACAGTCAGTCCCCAAAATACAAATGGATTGTATTGCAAAAGTTTGTTTTGTTGGTCATTTGAAAAACACTTTTCTCATAAACAATGATTGCTGTTCCAAGGACAGACCATTAAACACTACTTAACTTGGATGATTTATTATAAGATCCACAATCTCTTACACACAATTGCAAAATGCAGAAAGTCCTGAAAAATCTTAAGGTGCTTCCCCCCTCCCTCCAAGTTTGGCCCCAACATGCATCTGTGTCCCAACGTGAGTTGAAGTGATAGGAGATTATTTAAAATCTTTACTTATCTCAGAGTAAATAATCATGTTTTGCTACATAAATGTTAATGTTATAGCTTACGGGAATCTATTCAGATCCTGCTGGTGACTATATGTAATATATAGTATATACATTATATTACCTTTCTAAAATGCAAAATTTCTGAATTCTGAAACACACCAGAACCCAAGGGTTTCAGATGAGGGACTGGGGTCCTTCCGTACATTTTTGCCACTTGAAAGGATAGAAAATGATCCTTTCTACTGCTTTGCCACCAGACCCATTCCTTATTTAGGAACTCACTCGCTCTCTCTTCACCAGCTAAGTACCCGACCCTCTCTAACTATTGATGATGTAAGAGGTAAACATGGGATGGGCAACATAGAAAGAGGCCTAAAATAATGAAACTAATGTTGAGTGTCTATTAGGGAATCAGGATATTTAAAAACTGCATAAATCGCCATGGGCACATCTGCTTCATGTCTCCCTGCATTCGCCACCAGCACCACCACTGTCCCTACCTGGCATGAGAAGAAGGCAATGTAACAATGAAAAACCACAGTGAGTGGAACACTTTCCTCAAGCTCCAGTGAGAATCCACTCCCTCCCTTGATTTAATTCAGACCCACAATTAAAATGCTCTTGTTGGGGAATTCCTGAATATAAATGTTCACCAGGCCCTTTCTAATTGTCCCAGAGACGTTATGCGGCACAGTAGCAGCATCAATAAGCTTAATGTTCAAAATCGTGTTTTAAATATGTGTTTAATTCCCATTTTTATTAGCTTCCCATATCTATATTCCTCAGCTGTCTTAGAATCAGACTAAATTTGTTTGAGACCAATGGTAATTTGGAGCACCTGTATCCAAAATACCCTCAGTGTTATCCTACCTATAGAAAGAAGGCTACAACCTGTCACCATCTGAGTTTTTTAAGGATAGTTTGCCGGGGTTAGTCGTAAGGTGTATGTAACTCCAGGTCTGACAAGCTGAGAGCAAGGGCAAGGCCACCAGTAGTGTCCAGTGCCTTCAAATGTATCAGCAAGCACCTGGTGATAACCTGGCCATTGTCATATCTTTCTCCAAAAAACTATTAGCAACCTTCTTGCTCTCAATGTCAAAGGAGAAGAGAATGTCTTGGCATCCTAGAAAAGTTCTGTTTATTTCATGTTATTTCTTAACTTTTCCATGAGACGCTTTCACACGTGGGGGACACAGGGAAGAGCTGGTGGCAATCATGCACTGCCTTTTTTTTTGACTAAAATCTGAGCCCAGGTGGACCAACAGCAGTTCCAATGGATGCTGTGGAGAAAAGAAAGAGGCAGAAACACTTTTCCAAGAGGTGTAGCAACTCCAGAATCTCAGGCTAAAAATATAATGATTTGGCTTTCAGGGGACCAACCAGGATCCTTCTCTACAACCTTAGACTCTGTTCCTTAGAAAGGAAAAATTAAAAGAATAAATGGCCCAAGTAATTACATTGCTTGACCCCGTTGATCTCTTGAATACCCAGATCAGCCTAACAGACCTTCTCACTCTCAGATTCTTCCAAAGAAACAAAGAAGTGCTGGAATATTGACTACCAATTAGGAAGTAGTCAAGCTCACTCCCAGTTCCTTTGGGAACAGATTCTGCTGTAAATCTGTTCTGAAAAGATTTTGGCCACTGCTTTTACAAGAGCAGCTACCGGATACAGATAGTTTCAATGAGCAAAGTGCTTGGATTTATAACTCTCCTAAGTACTAAACCAAATCCCGGAACTATTAAAAAAAAAATTCACTGGAGGAAATCTTGCAACTGAGAGTATTTCCAGGAAAATCTGGACCAAAAAAAAAAGAACAAAACACACAAACATATATATACACACACATACATTCATTGAACGTTCTATTATCTGGATTTTAGGATGATACTTACTTGACATGCCTGTTTTTAATTATTTCTAACCATTGTCATTTAGAGATTTCTCTTGTGGTGTCAGAGGGCAGGAGAGGTCTCCTAATTACTCATTAAAGTTTGCTTCTCTTCCCCTGTACGCTATCCTTAGATTATGTCTTCTAGTCACACAGACTCAAATAGCATCTTAATGCAGAGGCCATGAAACATTTCAGCACACCTGGAGCTTTGCCTGACGTCTAGACCTTAATGAAGTTGTGGCCATCAGACACAGTCCTCTGACATGTTTGGACTTTCGGTCAAGGTGGTTTGGTGAGTCCTTGCTTGGGCACCACTCTTCTGCTCCAAACACACAGCGACGATAGGTAAAATATTAAATAGGTAAGTCACAGTTGGGCTTGAAAAGCTAGATAACCACTTCTATGAATTAGAAAGGAGCCAAAAGCTTTTATTTTTGGAGCCAAAAGCTTTTGAGCTTTCGACTGAGCACTGACTGACGCTTCTACTGAGGCCTGTTGTGATCAAGGTGCTTTGTGGTGGAGGCTGGAGGCTGGAGACCAGGTGCTCGGTTCCTTTGTGGGGAGGAGTTTAAGAGCTCCATCTGAGGAAGGCGGCATCAGAGCCTGGCTGAGGCTCTGCTTGAATGAATGGGTCTCCCTGACACAAGAAAGGAAATTGAAAGAAAAAAAAAGGCTGTTCACCTATTTCCAAAAGCCATGGCTTTATAAAGCCTAGATGGGGTAGGGGGAGGATAAATCCTTCCAACCAAGAATGGACTAAGCTTCATGCAGGCTCCCTCAATACTAGGTTGGAATATCCCCCTGAAAACAGCAGGAGCCCCAGGATGTCTTTTGGAGACAGGACTCTAGATTGGAGGACCAGAGGGAGAAGGTGTAGGCAACTCCAAACCATAAAACTATTAGAGAGGGAGAGAGGCAGAGAGTCCAAACCAAACCAAAGAAGCAAACAAAAAAGACCTTAAGCTCAAAATGAATGCGCAAGCTGAATTCCAAAATTGTTTCAGATCGCTAATATTTAAAGGGCAAGTAAACAAATAGCCAATAAAACACGATTTCAATCTTGATGATGCCACATCATAGAAGTATCTCATAAAGATTTTTAATAACTAGGGTTACCAAAGAGATCAGTGAAGGCAAGACATCTATTAAAAACAAATATAAAAATATGAAATAAAAAAGGTGGACATGAAACAAGAATAGATGGATATGGAAAATAACTCAAAGAAAATTGTGGACATGAAAGAGAGAGATGACATTTAGACTGACATCAGCTTCTCACTAGTAATCATAGACACCAGAAGACAAGATGCTGCCCTTAAATATTATTTCTGAAGGGAAGCTAAATTCTGAGTCTATAAATCAAAGCAGAATGATATATGCTTACTATTATCCAAATCAATTTATTTACCACTTGAAGGACTTTTAAAAATAGTTTTCAGTAACTTTACATACACTTCATTATGGCCAATGCTCAAAAAATTATTCATTGAGTCAGCAACAATACAACCGGGTCACCATAACGGACAGGAAGGCGCCTTTGTCTGATTTGGTGCTGAGCAATTGGCAAAAGAGAGCGTCTGACTCCATCCATCGGCTAGAAGTGGGGCCTGTTGCTTACAGGGCAGTTACAGTTGCTTGTGGGTGAGTCTACGATTATAAAACCAGCAAACAAAGGGAAAAACTGGTTCACAGAATGTGCTCCAGGATTATACAGCCTGAACAAATTCTCTCCACAAGCCATCACTTAGTTGAAAGCATGATGGGTACCCACCCCAATTAGATAGCATGTTCCCCTCAACTGACAGATGGCTGGGAGGTGCATGCTGGCTTGATTGAGGGAAGCTGGTCACCCAAACTCACATAGGCGATTGTCTCTAGCAGGCTTTAAGAAAATGTCAGATTACTGTTTTCTAAGGTGAGCAATCAATTGGCAGTCTAAGCAATCTGGTCTGCTAACATGATCATTTGGTCAGGCCAGACTTTGAAAGCTCTAGGCAAGGCATATGCTCTCAATTTTCCCAAATCCCCACCACTCTCTATTGTCTTACATTGAGTCACACATACCTATATGACCTGCCTGGCTCCTGAAAGCATTTGTGCCCAAGTCAGCAGAATGGACTGATGACCTCTCGAATCCCTTCCAGACTCATGGCTCTATAAAGAAAGGGTGTAATGTTTTACTTATCTGGATAGCAAGGAAAGGGAAAAGGTTTAGACTGGGTCTTTTCGAGCTATTTCTACAGGCTGGCAACAGCAACACCACTTTGTAACCAAAAAAAGTTCCTTCATGGGATGCGTTGCTGGGATTCATCAAACAAGGTATCTTGGGCTCTGAATGACTTAAATGGCTAAACATTTCTTGAGTAACAGGATGTTTCTTAACTTGGATAATTCCTTGTCAAACATGAATTGATTACCCCTGCTACAATATGCAATCCCCGAAAGCAGGGAACCTTCATAACTCTGAGAACACACCTACGTGCTCAGCAGTTGTTTTTACAATGACACCTGACCGGATAAATGATGCATGGATAAATAAACAAACATGTGGTCCAGGCAAGGCCCATTCTTCATTTCAGCCATTCCGAATTTCACCAACTGGAGAATCCATCATGCCTAAAAAGTACTGGTTACGTTGTCACCCATTTATCAATTTTCACCTGATGTCCTTAAATAGCCCAAAGAAAATTTAGTTTCCTTCTACAAAAGTACACTTTGCCATCTATTAGTAAATAATGGGTAAGTCCTAATACTTATTTAGCTTTCAGATGAATTGGAGAAATGATTCTTTTTTACCATGCTGCTTATATCTTCTTCTCCAGCCACTCCCTGAAGAAAGAAGTGGAGGCTACCTGAGTTTTGCACATTAACTCAGGACACCTACAGCAACGTGCTGAGTACACGAGAGGTCGTCAGTACATGGCTGGCTGATTTAACTGGGGGCTAAGTGCTCAGACTTTGCCCACTAAGACCATTTTCCTCAGGGAGTGAGGGATTAGATCTTATCTATTAATTATCAGGGAGGAATTTCATGTGCTTACTATTCACACAGCTAAACTTGGCACAGGTAGCAGTGAGCAATACCAGCCATCTACCATGTTTCCTTGAAAATAAGACCTAGCCGGACAATCAGCTCTAATGCGTCTTTTGGAACAAAAATTAATATAAGACCCAGTCTTATTTTACTATAATATAAGACCAGGTCTAATATAATGTAATATAATACCCGGTCTTATATTAATTTTTGCTCCAAAAGATGCATTAAAGCTGATTGTCCGGCTGGGTCTTATTTTCAGGGAAACACTGTAAATGGTTCTCCAAAGACTTGTGAGGACCAGAGCAAACATCTAGCTACTGTCTTTGAAGGAATATAAGGCCCCGTGATTCCTCCAAGACAGTTGTAGCAAAGTTTCTGGGAGCCATGAGGGACAAAAGAGATAAACATTTGCTTCTGATATGAAGAGCAAGACAAGGAAAGGTGCTGGATAACAACCAGGACTTAACCAGGTTCTAATATCACAGCAGGGAAATGGGCCAAGATAGGGGAGACCATGAGGTTGTTCTTAAGAGCAGTAATTATCCATCCTATGGCTGCTTCCTCTACCTGATTCACAGTTTCGCTTTTGATTTGCTTTTCTCGTTGTCTTTTCATCTGTACTAGCTTCCTGCTGCCACTGTAATAAATCACCACAAATTTAGTGGCTGATAACAACCTACGCTTATTCTTATAGTTCTAGAGGACAGAAATCTGAAATGAGGCTTACGGGGCTAACATCAAGGTGTCCGCAGAGCTGAATTCCTTCTGGAGGCTCCAGGGGAGAATCCATTCCTTGTCTCTTCCAGCTTCTAGAAGCAGCTGGCATTCCTTGGCTGGTAGCCATAGCACTCCAATTTCCATTTCTGCTGTCACATTGCGTTTTCCTCTTCTAACCTTCCTGCCTGTCATTTAGAAGGACCCTTGTGATTACACTGAGCTCAAAAGAATAGTACAGGATAATTTCCCCCACTCAAGATCCTTAACTTCATCACATCTGTAAAGCCCCCTTTGCCATGTAAAGTCACATATTCACAAGTTCTGGAAATTAGGATGTGGACCTCATTGAGGGGCATTATTCAGCCCACTACATCTTAACAAACTATGTGTCATCAAGCAAGTCATCTTAATAAAAATTCTCTCTCCCTGGGAACTGCTCAAAGATAGCCACGTCCCCGTGGGGGCACCTGAGGTCTTGAGTTTTGGGTAATAGGTAGAAAATATGGTAGGTGGTGGGAAGTGTATTAGAAGAGGCACCAGTCATGGGATCTGCGCAGGTAATTAAAGAGTATTTAGCAGAAGAAAAGAGTAGAAGAACTGTAAAGAAGAATGTCAATATAATGGGCTTAGGGGACTTCCAAGAATCTAACTACATATGGCATTCAAAAAGCTGGGTCCAGGATGCCCCTGAGGCCACCACCAAAGTGTTTAGGCTAATCTTGGATTAAGAATTTAAAAACCTTTTAGGAAGGACACAGATGAAACTACGTGTTGTGTGGGGGAGGATGGGGGCATCAAATCCCCCAACCTCTGTATCACTGGCTCCCCATCAGGAAATACAGACAGCAGAAGAGAAATCTATGAGTCAGAACTCTGCAAAGATGACAGATGCAATACATCTTATTCTGACCTTGTATGCCCACACGTGGTGTGTGGATTGTAGGAAGTAGGGATTTCACTTTATTTTTTAGGAAGACCTACAGGTAGAGGATGATACTCACCCTGGATAAAAGAAATCATATTTAACCATTTAATGAAAATGCATGAGGACTTCACTACTTCCCTGGAGGCCAGTATTATGTTGTGGTGCAACTATTCAAGGTGAAAAAGCAAAGCTACTGAAGTACCCTTGACCTCCACATCACTCCTTAAAGGAGGGAACAGCAATCAGCTCCTAAGTGCATGTCTTTCATTTCTGGGAGGCTAGGGTGAGTAACTGTCTTCCTGGAAGTCATTCCTGTTCCTCTTCTACAATGGGATTTCCTGAGATAAAAATGAATGTGCTCTTCCACAGTATGGAGAGTGAGAACACAGCGGGGAAAACATATGCCAAGAGTAGAATGAAAGATCCGGAGTCTAGAGCAGAATGACACGGCCTTGATATGGAAACCAGGGGCAAAAGCAAAGGAAGGAAGGAAGCAGGAGTGAGAGCAGCTCTGACAGCGATAGGATTTGGTGGTGCAGGACACAGGACAGAGACAGAAAGGGTGTGGGCCCGCGGAGTGAGTTCACAGGACTTGTAGCAAGTCCACAAGGTCGGATGCTGTGATTCTTAGAGAGAGATCTGGTTTTTCTATAGAAAAACCATTCACTTGCTGAAAACCGACTACATTATCCACTCAGAAACGTTTGCTGTAAATGTCTATTACTGATCCTCTGATACAAACACAAATAAGATGGTCTTTTTGCTAATGAAGCCCAAGTAAATGGGAGCTTCTGCAATGGGAATAACCACCAAGAGGTAAACCTTCTGAGAAAGGATGACAAGCTTCATTAGCCACCCTCAACTTGGAAAATGGAACATATGCTAAAAAGACTCGGTATCAAGACTGCGAGAACACAGGGCATAGTGTGATATGAAGATCTGTTTTGCTGGGGACAGGGAGGTATTTTCCACGGCCAATTTTGCAGAACCGATGATCAAGATTCAGTTACCATTTGCACAGTGCTCTAAAGTATCCGGAATTCATTTGAGATAGTTAAATTACTTAATAAGTTTGATGACTACTAAACTGTGTCAACTTTATATCACCTCTGCAAACAGGCTAGTTCTCAAATATGCTCTTATTCTTTAAAGCACTATTCTAAGAGCCCCCAGTAGCTATTGCTTATATAAGAAAAACTTTGAACCATGGAAAAACTTAAAAGGACTCTGACAGGAACAAGCTCTTCTCTGACTCTACCTATAACCCACCTACTCATAGACAGGAAGCGAGTAGGAAAAGGTTACCGAATTAACATTAAAATAGTAACATCAGCATGCAATGATTCACCAGTGTGTTTCTCTTCAGAGGGCTAAATTAAGTAGAACATTCTGGCAACATTTCTTTTCTTTATTCTAACAGCATTCTTTCTCTCTTCAAACACAACAACCAAACAAACACTAGTCCTTTTCATGGAAGGCTTCACTGGGGACTAGAAGTAATGGAGGGCTCTGTTGCCTCGAAATTTAGGTAACATTTTTAATTTTTACAATTTAAAATGTGAATTGAAATGAAATACGGGGCATGGAACTTCCAGGTAACATCCATTTATCAAGGCATTCTACAACATTTGCTTCAGGCACATCCTAAGGCTTACTCTGTGAACGTCTGAATTAAAAATATGTTAGCTCATCAGTCATTTGAGTCTGGAAACATTTAAATAATTAAGCTCCAAACCCAGACAGCAGCATAGAATGCTCATGACCCTGGAGATGTCCCGGGCCTTGCGTGCTCTGCTCACCAGATCAAAAAACTACCCCCGAGCCAAGTAAATGTGGCATAAAACCCTCCCTCCACCTAGTGAGTGTGGCACAAACCCTTCCACTTCTGGTTCATGCTGAATAAAGCTAGACTATCCGGAGCCTATCACCTGCACACCTTCCTTTACCTAATTAGCCTTTAGTGAATCATTTGACATACTTACCTCAGTTCATATATATTTTAGTGACCATCATCTAATTGGACTTCCTAATGAGCAACATCATTCCTTGCCCATCTATATTTTGCATCAAATGTGTCACACCTCACGAAGGTTGCTAAATGTGATCGTACTACACGAGTCTAAAATTGGCTTGTTTCTAAAACCTGACTTGAAAAGGGAACAGAAACACGAGTGACTTCAGGAAGCTGTGCGTTAATCATCCAATCATTGTGTAACAGTCTTCCTTTCAGAACTCCTTCCCTCAGCTGATGTGTTTGCAATACAAGCTGACACAGCTCACACGAGCTGACTGGAAGAAGAGCCCCTCCAGTGTCCGACGACGTCCCCACAGACCCGATTCACCCCGGCTCACCCCACTGACAGTCTGGTTAATGAGGGTGAAGCTGGGCCAAGTGCTTTGTAGTGGTTCCAGCACAGTCTTCATGCACAGCAGCAGGCGCCAAGCCCTGCATGCCCAGAAGCGCAGGCTGCTGGCTCCACACCAGTTGATGGCAAGCTCCAGAGGATGCCCACACGCCGGCCAACTCAGTCTCACCAAGGCCAACGCTGAGGCAGAAGCCCAGGCTTGCTCCCTGGACGGTAATCAAGTTGAGGGCTTTCCCTATTTCACTTCCTTGGAGGCAGCTGCGACACCCCGTTTTCACTTAGAAGAGAATTAGTGGCGTTCAATCTATGCCAACCCCAGCGTATTGTTTCCAAATTCTACCAGCATAGTTGTACGGACTTTAAACGCAAGTAATTAAACTTTAATGATTTTTCAGGTGAACGGCTGTCAAAAACACACATATATTTTACAATTTCATTCAAGCCACAGTCACGGAGCATGGACACAGGCTGGGCACTGAGCAGTGAGGGGCACTGCACAGTGAACAGGTCGCTGCTCTGAGATGCCACATTAGGTGTAGAGAGCAGAAAAGTGCACGTGTACAGATGGAAGTCCACGCCCCATATGCCTAAATATTCAGAAGTTATAAAATCAAGCTAACAAACTACTAACTAAACGATGCCCTATCCTCCAAACTGAACAAATACACCTTTATAACGACCGGGAACATGGCTGCCCTGGAAGCCAGCTTCTGGCACGAGGCCCACGCTTCTCTGACCATCCTCAGGTCTGTCCCACACTGTGAGAGCTGCACACTGGGCCCAGGTCCACATGCACTTTCTGTCAACACAGCCACCCCTCGGCTTCCCCAGCACTGCTGGGGTACAGTCTGCCCACACCCTCACAGACATGAGTCTAGGGAAGCAGCCCAGGCAGGCCCTGGATGTGGTCTGAGGGCTGTTTGGACCGGGAATTCCAGGACCCCAGGAACCCGAGGTATGGCCCAGGACAGGGGGTCTGGGCTCCAGGCAGCACATTCCCTGCCCTGTGACAGAGAGGTGACCAGAGGAGGCCCAAGTGGAGCCCAAGGCAGGGTCTCCTTGGGCCTGAGTGTAAGGGCAGCACCAGGACCATCCGCTGTCTGCAGAGGCGTCCTCTGAGAAGTCCTGAATCCCAAGGACCTTTCCGGCCTTGGGTCGGAGGCCCATGGAGGTCCCTGCTGTGTCCTGTCTGCTTCCTGAACTTACACTCCCTCTGGTCTGCGGCTGCTCTGTGCCCCATTCATGCGGCTCTTGGGCACTTGGAAACAAACATTCTGCACTCTCACATAACTCTGGGCTGGGGAAAAGCTGCCTCAGTGCCCTCCTGGTCTCACAAGCTCATTCTCTGCTCTGGTGCCACACTGTGGGGCAAGGAAGTGGGTGACACGCTCAGGCTAGCGGCCTGGAACATCATGCAGATGTTTCTTTTTCTTTCTCAATGTGCTTGATGCAGGGTCATTCCAGAGAGTCCTCAATGTGTCTGGGTCTGCCTGTCTCCATGCTTATCCTCGAGCAATTCTTTTATCTCATGCCAGGCCTAGGCTTTTGAAACCCAAAAGCCAAGAATTGGCCTCACTGTTCTCTGCATTCTGCTCTGTCACCATTTCCTAAGGAAGTGAATGAGGAATGCCCCAGCTGCCTGGGCTAAACGAGGCACAAAGAATTACAGGAAGAAAATCTGTTAATATTTCCAAATGATGTCTCAATAACATACATAAAATTACTGTAAGAAGTGCTGTCATTCATATACAAATCTAATTATACTGGCCCACTCTCAGTGGGATATAAATGTAGAGTTTTTCTGGTAGTGGGTGTTCCATTTCATTTATGGTCTCAGCCAATCCACATAGTGACAAGCGCATGCAATGGCAAAATGGCCCTCTGGGCTTGGGGGACAGGAAGAGACCGCACAACAGAGCAAATTAATCCACCCACACGAAGACATCATAATGGACCGTTCTGTGACCTGAATTTCCTCACCCCAGTAACCTCAGCTAATAAGACACAAGGCTTTTCTTTCTTTGATCTTCAGATATAACATGTAAGACAGCTTGTTCCTGTTACTAAATAAAAAAAATAAACATACGAGAAAATAAATCCCATTTGAAAGTCAAGCTCCTGGAGTGATATTTAAACCTAAAAAGCTTACTGAATGGTCTTTGCTTGGTGGTATTTCCTTCCTTTCTTTCCTTCAATAGCACCCACTTGTGATTGCAAATGCCTATGGACCTTGCAATCCAGAATACTGTAATTAGCTTTCCAACACTGATTTTATATTAAATCACATAAATAACATGGGGGAGGTGAAACACTAGGTTCTTCTCGATTAGTGTCTTAAAATAACCAGACGTAAGCCACACGCTGATAGACCTTTGATCCAAAAGTACATTGGAAGTCGAAGACTGGCATTGTTGTCGGAACAATCAGAGTGACTTGTGTTAAAACCAGGATGTTTGTATGAATGTGGATCCTTCAGCTTCATGGTGCTGAGTTCCTGAAAGGCGTCTAGCTGCAGTATGTTTAAAGTTTTAGTATCTCCCCAAATACAGGAAAGGTATCATAATAAAAATCAGTTTTATTGAAAAAAACAAAAACCTATAGATTTTAATGACTGTAAGATGACCCCAAATTCCAGTTCTTATGTAAATTAAATTTACTTTCAAATAAATACATGTTGTTCAATCACTATGCACTGGCAAAGTAATCCATTTTAAACTCCGTTACCATGAATTTTAATGACTGAGCACAGATTATAGTGACTATACTATTCTGTAATAAACTCAGCCTGGGCATGGTTATTATATTTCTAAATACACTGTTAGGTTAGGTTACAATCATTTTGTTTAGAAAATTTCCATTTACTTTTATAAGTGAGATTTGTCTGTCATTTTCCCTTCTGGCTTTAAAATGGGCTGGGGTGCGTTTCATCATTTTCTGTAATATGAAACAGTTTGTGTAGTATTGGTGTCGTGTCATGGGCTAAATTGTGTTTCCCAAATTCCTATGTTGAAGCTCGAACCTCCAGTACCTTCGAATCTGACTGTATTTGGTAGTTGGATCTTTAAAGTGATTAAGTTAAAACAAAGGCCCTTAGGGTGAGCCCTAGTCCAACCTGGCTGGTGTCCTTTCAAGAAAAGGAAATTTGAACACACACAGAGACACCAGGGGTGCTCACTCACACAGGAGAGACCATGTGAGGACACACGAAAGCAGCCATCTCGGCAAGCCAAAGAGGCCTTAGAAGAAACGTAACCCTTGATCTTGGACTTCCAGCTTCCAGAAGTGTGAGAAAATAAATTTCTATTAAGCCATCCAATCTGTGGTTATTGCAGCCTCAGCAAAGAAATACAATTAGAATGACTTGTTGCTTGAATACTGAGTTGAACTCACTAGTAGTGCAAAATCTTTCGGGTCTGGTGAAATATTTTCATCATTGATTCAAATTAGCCAATAATTATAGGACTTTGCAATTTTCTATTTCTTCTTGAGCCAGTTTTGGTAAGTTACATTTTTTTAGGAACATGTACATTTAATCTATTTTCAAGGTTATAGAAATCAAATTGTTTAAATATCCTCTTGTTATCTTTCAATGCCTACAACCTTTATAGGTCTGTTCCTTTTCCATTTCTAATAGTGTTTATTTTTGTTTTTCTTCTCTCTTTCATGGATATTTCCAGGTGTGTCATTTCCATAGAACAAACTTTTGGCTTTGTTGATCCTCATGTATTTGTTTTTGTTTCATTAATTTTTACATTTATCTTTATTATTTCCTTCCTCTGCTTTCTTTGGGTTGATTCTAGGAAAGCCTTACTCTGAAGACTGACATTTGGGACATCTCATGTAAATTAGTGGTTTTCAAACCCTGCTCTGCAAGACCCTGTGATATTCCTTGGTGGTGTCTCAAAGATTATCTGACTCTCAGTGAGAAAGGTCAGTTATTTTAATCAAAGTAGCTCTATTTTGATCAGTTTTAATGTAGGACTCCCATAAAATTTGGGGGGAGAATGTTTGCATTTTCTAAAAATGAAAATGTTTTTAAAAATTTGAAGACTACTGAAGGGCTGGGCCAATGAGGTATATTTCTCCCAAATCATATGACATTAGTACTTATAGACACACATATTTCTATTGACAATGTGAGTTACTAAGTACCAATTTAAAGCTAGGAAAATCTCTCCACATTTGTCAATGCCAGAACCCTTCTAAATTGGGATCCTGTAATTCTACCTACACTTATAAGATCAATGATCGTAAGTATAAAATAATTTAGATCTTTCACTGCCAGTAATGTTTAGAATTTGTGCTGACTGAGTAATGGACTAAATTTTTACTTTTAATAACCCTTCAAGTAGAGTTCCTATGGAATAGATGAAAGAATAGTGTTTCTCAATTTCAAAACAACTTTCTTGCTTTCAAATATTTCATTCGATTGTTGAATATTTCCATGAACTAGCATCCCGGCTTTTTGTAAACAGGCTCCAGACTTAATCTTTTAATTTAGTCTTGCATGAGCTGCGAACAGGTTTTTGGTACAATTATTCCATTATAGATCACAGCCATAAACCATTTCATGTTACTGAGAGATGAGTTAAGAATAACGCCAGGTTATATTTTTCTAGCATAAAACTTTGGATAGCATTAATTCACATAATATGTGCCTTTGAGTCCATGAACAGAAATAATTCATGAACTTACCTATATGACTGGGCATAAATAGTCTGTAAATGTTTCTTTAATGTCTGTATCACATTCATTGTCCAAAAATAAAGTGTGGTTTCTTACAAAAATAATTAAAAACTCAATTGCTATAGAACAGGACTGAGTCTCAGTTACACCTCTCTCTCTCTCTCTCTCTCTCTCTACTTGCAGCTAAGTAATTTGATTTAAAATTTAGAATAATTATCATGTCTTGCCACCATGGCAAATAGATGATTATCTGTCTTCATGCAGATGGTGTGGATTTCACAAACCAGAAGCAGTTAATTAGCTGAAACTGCTAGCTAATTATCATCAGGAAAAAGTGACTCAACAATAACAAAAATTTCAATTGCTGATTTAGACAATCTTTACTATCATAACACATGGTGCTAAAAATCATTGAATATGTGCCTACTTTCCGAACTTTTGAGAAAGAGTTCAGCTAAGGCTGCACGATGCACCCATGCCAGGTTCACTCAGAGTCACACATACTGTGGTTCCTTTGAGCTGTGTGGCCTATTGGTACTATTTCCCTTGAAATAATCCAAAATAAAAACTTCTCTTCCACGTTATATGATGTAGAAGGCCCAGGCCTCACCCTAGCACATTACAATATGTTTCCAAGTTACATGTTTTGTTTTAAAGAAAAAAATAACCTGTTTCTTCTATGATAGCATAGCAACCCCAGCTTAAATCCCCAGCTGCTGGGCTCATCCATGCCCCCTAACATTCAGGGAAACATTAATTCCCTGGCCAAATCAACATTTGAAACAAATTACCTAAGAAGTCTCATTCTTCCAAGTCATTGTGAGGTGTTTGGGGGACAGTCATTCATGCAGTTCATTCACTCACGAACATTTTTTTGAGCACCGATGGACTTTGCCAAGTCCATTAATCAGCAGTACTCCCAAGACGACACCATCAGCCTCCTGTATTTCTCCCTGAGTCACAGGGCACTTGTGTTGTATCCTGCTTGGTAAGAGGCTCTCGCAACTCTGGTTCTGAATTCAATTGAGCCCTCCTTAAGCCCTAGGTTAATAGTAAATCTGGTCGCCTACTTCCAATGTGTTGTCCCTGTCCTGTCTGCTCTCTCTGTTTCTACTTTGCACAGAGATTTTGCCTGAGATAAATCAATCTTACCCTGAGAGTCAAAGTTGGCTTCCAAAACCCCGTCCTGGTGGCTGGAATCCTGCGCCAATGGACAGACCTGCTTCCGGACACTCCGGAGCTGGGTTTCCACCCCCCCACCCCCCCCCACCCCCCCCACCCCGGTCCAGATTCCCCTTCACTGTGCTCTTGGTGCAGATGACGTTTCCACCCAGCTGAGTCCCTCTTTCAGTCCCAGCAGCCTGTTCCCTCGGTGTGCAGGCTGAGTGCTAAGCCCTGCCATAACTGCTGATTGCATTGTCATGTGCTTCCCCTGCTGAAGTTATGACAGGAAATCCTAGGGGCGGGTGGGGCTTCCTTTATCTGGGCAAGACAAATCAGGCTCTTCATAGCTAAAGGAGAATGCCAGCATCTCTCCCACCGTGGCTCCTAGCCGTACATTCTTCTCTCCGCTGGTGCTTGAGTTCTAATCTTTATTACCTGGGCATTACTCTGGTCCCTAAGCGGCTAACTTCTGCCCCTAATTCAGCCACTCCCTCTAACTCTATACTCATCCCCCATGAGAGTAGTGGCAAATCATCATCCAGCCTGACAGTCACTGGGCAAGGTTTTGTTAATGAAGAGATCACTGTGCCAACAGACAAGGCACATGGGCGCATTTCTTACATCATGCAGTAGAAACTGACCAAGGTTTGTTGAATAACCGCATCAAACCCTATACATCATTTGATCCCCCTGAGGTCTTCTTCCAGGATGAAATTCTGCCTTAGGGTCCCCAGGGAATGCCATTAAGCAAAGCTGCCATGACTCAAGGTAACGCGATGCCTGACTTAAATCAGATACTGCTTGTTCCATTCTTTACCATTTTTCCTCCAGAACTGAGGCCACTTGATCTTCCCTTGAAGTAGCAACTGGGACCAGTTCTTGCTGTACAATGGAGGGATTCAGACACCTAGTCCAACACTCTGAGATTCCACATCAAGCCACTTTTCCACTGATTTCTGTTCATATCGGAGTCTCCAATTTTTGTCCCAGCTACTCCTTATCGCTTTGATTCCAAGAGCTGATCCATCTGGACCCCAATTCTAATCATTGGCTCCTAAGGCTTTGCTGGATTACCTGCCTACCAGTGTATTTTTCCAGAACTGGTAGTTCAATTTTGCAAGTTCCCCCACCCAAAAGCTTTGAAGCTTAGTCTGGACACATATGTACTAAGCACATGCTAGATGCAAAACAATCATTGGTTGATTGAAAAATACTTGGACTACCTTAATAAGTGTCAGGCAGCACACCCAGAGAGGGACCTCGAGTAACCAGAATTCCTTCAAAGGAGGTCTTCCATGTTTCTGAGGGTTCTAGAGGGCAGGGACTGTGTCTTATTGATCACCATTCCTTCTCTGCCTACCACCACACCCGGCACTCAGAGCATTCTTAATAAGAATTTAATAAAGGAGTGGATTTACAAATGGCAGCTGAGGCTCTTCTACCCACTGGCAGACTAGCTCCCTGAAGATGCCTGTCTCCCTACCTGCCTATTACCTCTGAGTACCTCCTGCGTCAGGATTTCCCACTGCTTTGCTGTACCGAACTGCCCTGACTCCTTACTACCTCCCGTGAGAAGCGTTACGCTGAAGGGAAAGAAAACTAATCTTCATTGACCCCCTACCAGCCGCTAGGCTCTTAGCATGTGTGACTTCATTTAAGGCACGTTACAATCTCCTTGAGGTCAAGAACCATGTCTTTTAAAATTTTGTATCCATTGCACTGAGCTCTGGTGTTTGAAATGTATTAAGGTTCAAATTCAATAAACACTGGTTGAAAGAGTGAATGAAGTTGTATGGCCAGGTCTAAACCTACTGCTATTTAGTTTAGTTCATGCTCTTGCCATTGTGACACACTGTCTTCCAATCAAGACAGAGGTGACTTACAGCTCTGGTAGTTCTCGATTCTTTGGTATTCGTATTCTATAGTTCTTGCCTTACTTTTGTGATTGAGCAAAGTACCAACATTTCATTGTGTCACCTGGCAACTTTAGGGTAAACCTTGGGAGGGTAAACCAATGTTCTATCAACCTCAAAAGTGAGAAAGGGATTGTGTTTTCTCTGTAGATGTTTCTGTGCCAAAGACAATCTGAGGACAGCTGCTAGCATGCATTTCTGTAATCCATCTCCATGTGGTATGAAAAGTGCTTTCGTTAACTAAACCTCTGTTACTAAAAAATATTGAATCTCAATTCACAGAGGTGGAAAGATTGTGGAGGAGGGCTCCTTATTGCTCCTGTGAATCATGGTGAAGTCACTGGTACCGAAGTGGCCCAGATTCTGGCTCTTATGGCATAAAGAGCTGATACATAATTACTATTCAAAGACAGGAACAGAAATTTACTAACTCCTAAATCCTCTGAGACATTTCCATACCTAAAACAGAAAGACCCAGTATGGTGCTTCTAATTCAAGCATGTGAATATTGACCGCACATTTTAAGCGCATCAGAGTTTGAAATTAAAGTCTACCTGTGCAAACGATTATTTATATATATTCGTATACTTCAATTCTTTGTAGACTTTCCTCTTTCAATACAGCTGAATCTTTCAACACAATCTGGGCAAAGCCATCGATTTTCCTAGGGCCTTTCTTCCACTGATGAATACATTAAAAACCTATTTAAGCGGAATAAAATATTTTTCTCTGGCTAAATAATTGGGAAAGCTGGACACTGCCACATTTTAACAAGCAGTTTTGGATCTTGCTCTTATCCCTTAATGTTGTATTGTAAGCACATTCCCATGTCATTAAAACTGTTCATAAATATGAATAATACTTTACAATTTCTATGATTTACTTATTCATTGCCCTATTCTGGCATACGAAGGTTGTTTCACAGTTTTACCTCCACTTCAAGTCCTCTCATCATTCTGGGCCACTTCACCATTCCTGTGGGTGACCATCCAGCACCCCAGCCTCTTGATTACGTGAACTTCTCATGTTTGTGACCTTTACCATCACCTTCCTTCAGCCACTCACACTATGAGCTTTTTCCACCACAGCAATGGTACCCCCTCTAACACATGTTAATTCCGTCATGTTACTGTTGGACCACAATCTCTTATATTTCCAATTATCTTATTTAATTACCTCTTTGATATTTCCAGACCCATGATTCCTCCTTTTTACTTATCTATCACCTCCAGTCTTCCCTTCCCTCCCTATGCAGTTTAAATCCTAGAGTCCACACTTCACCACTCTCAGTCCATCTACTGTCCTTCAGATGCACCAGCCTGAACAAAGAAACAAACTCTGTGAATCCAACAGTCCACCTTTTTCACACCTTCCCCTGAGCTGCTGGGAAAGCCCACACAAGCCATGGAGGTCATGCCTCTCTTACTGTGTTTCCCCGAAGATAAGACTTAGCTGGACAATCAGCTCTAATGTGTCTTGTGAAGCAAAAATTAATATAAGACCTGGTCTTATTTTACTATAAGATTGGGTATAATATAATATAATATAATATAATATAATATATATTGTAATATAATAATATCAGATCTTATATTAATTTTTGCTCCAAAAGACGCATTACAGCTGATTGTCCGGCTAGGTCTTATTTTTGGGGAAACACGGTATTCAAGGTACCTGGTGGCTCTAAACTGCTCAGCAATTCTCTTAAGTATCCACAATGAATTCTCTCTTCCGTGATCATTTCAAACTTTCTCTAGCAAACTGCCACTCTCCCCACAGCCCTTAACAAAAGAATTGTCTTCCTACCTCACAGAAGAAACGGAAGCCACCAGAGAACTCCTGCTTTCCTGCCTAATCACACCATGGTGGGCAGCCTTTTCCAATGG
Organism: Rhinolophus sinicus; assembly: GCF_036562045.2. NCBI lineage: Eukaryota > Metazoa > Chordata > Mammalia > Chiroptera > Rhinolophidae > Rhinolophus > Rhinolophus sinicus. The sequence continues at coordinate 164,912,550 of NC_133755.1, read as the reverse complement.
TCCCTGTTGGTCCCCCACTTCCTGGTATTCACCCTCCTGTGTAATCCCCTCCCTTTGAACATGGGCTGGAGCAAGTGACTCCCTTAGAAGGAACAGGCTCCAGGGGCATCACTTCTGAGATGAGGTTACACAAAGACTAGGACTTTCATCTTGTTTACTTTCTTGCTTTCTCTCTGGCTCCTTCTGCCATGCTGTGACGAGGCCCAAGTGGCAAGAAACTGAGGGTGGCCTACTGAACAACTGCCAGTGTCCTCAGTGCAACAGCTCACAAAACTCAGAATCCTGCCAACAACCTTGTGAGTGCGCGTGGAAGTACATCCTTCCTGAGTGGAGTGTGGGAATGACTACAGCCCTGGCACATATCTTGACGAACCTATGAGCCATTCTGAGAACCCAGCTTTGCCTAGATATGCCTACATTCCTGACCTACGTAAATAACCAATGCATTGTTTTAAGCAGCTACATTTAGGGTAATTTGTTATACAGCAATAGATAATGAATACATGGACCCATTCATCCTTCCTGACATTCCTCTCGTTGCAGTAGCAATGGAGCTTCTCCTCCCATCAGAAGCAGATCCCACTATCAGTAGAAGGGAGCCTTTCCCTCTCATCCTCCAAGGTCTTAACGAGTCCCTCACAAACAAACCTCTCTTCCAAGATCTTGCCTGACTTGTGGGCTCCTTACTCCTTCTCATAACCCTTGTGCACGTGCCTCTTTCCTTATCTTCCTTTGCCCTGAGCAGGCAGGAGGACCCAAGCAAATCCTGATCATTGTTTTATCCTCAGTTCCTACCATCATCCTTGGAACATAGAAGGCCCTTGATAATAACACGAATGTATCATGAATGGATATTAAAAACATTTTTTGGAGGCAGTCGCATAACATTTTTGGGTGTTGGTTAGTATTAGCATCCCCTCCTTGAAATGGTAATAATAATGAAAATCTAGTTAAAAACTACACAAATAACAGCGTCATTTGCTGAAATTGGTGTTTTTGCTGGGTTTTGTTGTTGTTTTCTACTAAAGACTCACCTTCCCCACCCCCAAATGAAAATATTTTCCTTCCTTCAACCAGGACCTCCCTGAGCCAATAAGGCTCTTTGAAGCAAAAATTTTTAAAAGATGCCTTTTCCTCTTGGCAGCTTGCCCAACTTGGCAAGCAGTGTACAGGCCGGTTGTCAGGCCGTACTCTCTCGTGGCCAATGCTCTTGTGCAATGAACAACCTACACATCCTTGCATTGTTATCCTGCTCAACCCTTCTCACAGGGAACGCCTAGGGCCGGGTATTTACTCCATTGAAGAAAGTCAAGAGTCCACATAAGTTGAATTCAACTAAATTATCCAGGAGGGAGGGGGCAGATTGAGGATGATGCCTGGCATTGAAAAGTGAGACCCAGTAAATCTGGCTGTGACTTCCCTACCCTAGACTGTGAGCCTGGCAGGTCTGGGGGCTCACCTCCAGCAGCCACGGGACCCCACATGTCTCTGCAATGTTCGGGGGAGGAGCAACAGCACCAGTAACCACAAAGGGCAGAGAAAGAGGCCCCTTCCCCAGGGTGTGTGCACTGCTGCTGATGTAACAACCCACAAGAGGGCAAGAGGCCTGGCAAGACGACTGATGGTGGCAGTCTCACCAGGGTCAGCAAATAAATGAGCGATGGACCAGACTTACATTAATTTACAAAGATAAATAGTGAGATCTTACTTGCACAGTCTATTACATCGTAACACTGAATCTATATCCCCATTTCCTTCAGCGTTCCTCACTTGCATTCCTTGTTTCTGGCTGCATGTATGAAAGCTTTGCTGACGCTCTGATGATTTCATATTTAAGGTACATAAATGGGTGCTTCATGGCTCTCCTGCATCTCTCCTCTCTCAATTTTTCCCCCATCTATTATACGATTGCCATTTTAATATCTTACGAACATGACTTTTCAGGATATCACTCTGGTACTCAAACATTTTCAATGGCTCCCCACTGATTAGAGGCTGGAGTTCAAAGTCTTAGCCTGTGGTTCAAGGCCCTTGCCCAGCAGAGACTGAAGATATCTGCTTGGCTCCATCCTTCCTTCCCCCAACCTGTGACTCCAGCCAAACTGAAAATTCACCTGGAACTTTCTCATCTCTCAGTGCCTCTATCCAGACCATTTCTTCTAGTTGGGTTTTTTCCCACACTTTTTTTTTTTAATCAAAATCTTACACAACCTTTAACACATGAACAGTTAACACATTAACATTAAAATTTTTCCTATCTCCCAAAGCCTTTCCTAACTCCTTTTACCCTACGGTCCTTTTCTCATCTTTCATGTTGTTTGTGATTGTAATTTCATGTCCCTGTTATGCAAGATTTTATTTCAAAATGCTGATGCCCTTACTGTGAGTTTGTAGCGGCAGGAACCAGACCATGTTGTCTAATTTGTAGTGTCCCCCACATTGCTTAGCATAGGATTTGCACAAAAACAAACAAAAAAGACTGATTGATTGATTTTTCCTTTGACCAGGAGAGCCACTATAACAAAATTCTTGGTGGACTTAAAATATGACTTTTTAAATCAAAAATTATTTTTACATTCCATTCAACTTCTCAAAACAAAAGTTCACCGAACTAGAAAGTTTAATCACAAACTCTGAAATGTTCATCTTATCAAAATTAAAGGACTGAAATATATAACCTGACATAGAAGTTTTTTTGCTCTGTGTGTGTGTGTGTGTGTGTGTGTGTGTGTGTGGTATAGCATTTTAAATGGAGTATATTTATAATATAAGTTGCGTCATTCATACAAAATTTGAACCTCCTCAAAGAATTTTAGGTTAACGTAAAAAAGAACAAATATTACTTCTTGCAACATATGTTTTAAAACTGAAAAGCTAAATATTGGAAATAAACCTTTCACTTGATGCCCTTTTGGATAGTAATGAACGCTACTCCAAAAGTTAATAAATTTAAAATCTGTTAAGCATTTTGTTTTCTTATATTTTTAAACACAGGTTTCCTTTGAATGAATTCAAGTCGGCAAACTTCCTTTTTCAGGAATAGAAAATTATGCTGTGACTTGTAAAATATGTAACCCAAAAATGCAGGAGAGGAGAGCCCTTCCAAGCTATGTCACAAGAGCCCAGTGTCAAGCGAGCACAACAGCATCTCTCACGAGTTGCCCCCTGGGCATTTGTATGACTCAAAGGAAACCGAGGGATTCCGGCTTCCATTGCAAATCCTATCACAAACAGTAATCTAAAGTGAGGACACCAAGTTTGAAGATGCTCCAAATTTCTAGCCAAGATAAAGAAAAACCCTACGGACATATACATTATAACATCTACGTTAGCGCTGTTGGCCATCAGTTTAAAAGGCATTCAAGTTAGCCAAGGGCATTGGCTTTCTTTGACATATCTCGTTCCAGAAATATGGTTATGCTCTATTAGCTGGAAACAGCAACTCTTAAAAAGTTTCTAAAAACTTTCTGAACATTTGTTCACAGACTGTTTTTTTCTAAATTGAAAACAAATGTCCACTTAGAAAGACTTAATGTATTTAAGAATCAATTGTATTCTGAAAACAATTTACCCCAAGAGGGACTGGATTTTTATTTAATAAAACAGTCCGATAGTGGTTTTAATAGATTGGAAGATAAATAAACATTAAGTAGTTTAAAAACAACAACAACAATTCATCTAACATTGCTTCTCAAGGACTGTAGTACTTTGCAAGAGAAAAAAATTTAAGCCACACATTTATAGGTACATCTGTCCTTTGAAGAGAAGCTATTAAGTGCAGTCTGTGTCTGACAGGACGTTTGCTGATCAGTGTAACCACTACTCCATCTAGTGCCCAAACTGCAAACAACAGCTAGGGAGAGATTTTTCTCCATCTTTCTGAATGCCATTTTGTAAACTGGTGTTTTAAAAGCAGTTTTTTACCAATAATATAAAAAAACCCAGATTGTTTATAAATAAACTATTTGCTACTATAATATTTTCCATATATATTAGTAAATTAATACCTGGCACTTATAAAATGTCATACAAACTATTTAATTAAAACACACACACAGGTAAAGCTAGGAATATGGTAACCAACTTACTTTTTAAAGACTTTTTTTTTTAAATTTTAAGTTATGCTTTTCAACTCCAGGATTTCAATTGTATTCTTTTTAAATATCTCTTTATTGATACACTCTAATTGATGTGACATACCTTCCTTCAATTCTTTTTTTTTTTTAAGATTTTATTGGGGAAGAGGAACAGGACTTTATTGGGGAACAATGTGTATTTCCAGGAATTTTTTCCAAGTCAAGCTGTTCTTTCAATCTTAGTTGTGGAGGGTGCCGTTCAGCTTCAAGTTGTTGTTCTTTCAGTCTTAGTTGTGGAGGGCGCAGCTCAGCTCCAGGTTCAGTTGCCGCCACTAGTTGCAGGGGGCACAGCCCACCATCTCTTGCGGGAGTCGAACTGGCAACCTTGTGGTTGAGAGGATGCGCTCCAACCAACTGAGCCATCCGGGAGCTTAGCAGCAGCTCAGCTCAAGGTGCCCTGTTCAATCTTAGTTGCAGGGGGTGCTGCCCACCATCCCTTGCAGGACTCGAAGAATTGAACTGGCAACCTTGTGGTTGAGAGCCCACTGGCCCATGTGGGAATCGAACTAGCAGCCTTCGGAGTTAGGTGCATGGAGCTCTAACCGCCTGAGCCACCAGGCCGGCCCCTTAAAGACTTTTTATAAAAGAAAAAGTTAAGATATCTCATTGAATCATGAACTGTGGCTAGGAGTCATGACATTCAAAGACTATACAAAAAATGGGGGGAATAATTAGCAGATATAAAGTCAAACATAAAAATATCAATATACATGCAAAAAATCATTTATTGACTGGAAATGTTTTAGGAGTTATCAAGGACTATTTGTTTATTTGCCTAACTATAGCTCTTAATTATGTTCTAAATGGATATTTTGATATAACTAACTAGCCAAGTAAATATTGAGAAATCTAATCTGACAGTCTTTTCTAGCCATTCTGCATAGATAAAGAAAAATCTGGCCAAATTTCACAGGTCCCTATTAAAAGTGTTAATTTTCATATTTGGGAAGGGAGGTTTGTGTTTTTTTAACACCATTCTATTAGTGAAAAAACAAATGGCAGAAGGCCAGCTGATAGAGTTAGAATTGAAATGAAGTATCTGTAGGAGACAGTACCTCATCATTTGTGGTTCTTTTCAATATTGCTATTGAGTCGATCCTGATTTGTTTGGAAAATATTTACATCAAACCTTCAATGTAACCAACTCTAGGAGCTGCTGCTTTTTTAATGTCCTCAAAAGAACATAAAAATATTTTGAAAATTCAAACATGTCCTCCAGAATCATTTTATGACTATTTGTCAAATGACTCAACCTAAGGAAAGTACAGGTATCCAGAAAAAGAAATTTCAAGTAAACTCAGTGTCTCTCCTGAGTAGAAGAATAAGGCAGCTTTAATTTTAAAAATATAATTTAATTCTATGACAGCTAGTAGGTTGAGAGATATAAAACCCATTTGTGGAACTAAGAGAAGATACTTTAAACACAAACATTTACAGGGGCCGCCGCGGTGGCTCAGGCAGTTGGAGCTCCAAGCTCCTAACTCCGAAGGCTGCTGGTTCAATTCCCACATGGGCCAGTGGGCTCTCAACCACAAGGTTGCCAGTTCGATTCCTTGACTCCCACAAGGGATGGTGGGCAGCGCCCCCTGCAACTAAGATTGAACATGGCATCTTGAGCTGAGCTGCCGCTGAGCTCCCGAATGGCTCATTTGGTTGGAGCGTGTCCTCTCAACCACAAAGCTGCCACTTTGATTCCTCAAGTCCTGCAAGGGATGGTGGGCAGCGCACCTTGCAACTAAGATTGAACACGGCACCTTGAGCTGAGCTGCCACTGAGCTCCCGGATGGTTCAGTTGGTTGGAGCGCGTCCTCTCAACCACAGGGTTCTGCCAGTTCGACTCCCACAAGGGATGGTGGGCTGCGCCCCCTGCAACTAGCAACGGCAGCTGGGGCTGGAGCTGAGCTGCGTCCTCCACAACTAAGACTGAAAGGACAACAACTTGACTTGGAGAAAAGTCCTGGAGGTGCACACTGTTCCCCAATAAAGTCCTGTTCTCCTTCCCCAATAAAATCTTTAAAAAAAAAAAAAGACACAAAAAACAAAAAACATTTACGGTCGTGTGGAGGATAGACACTAAGGTGACACACCTGATATCCCACCTCCTGACAACCATGCCTTTGTGTAATCCCCTAGTCTTGAGTGCGAATGGGACCTGTGACTTGCTTTCAGCCAATGGACTGTGGCAAAGTGGATGGGATGTTACATCACGATTATGTTACATTGGGTAAGACTGTTTTAGCAGATTAGAGCGAGAGACTCTCCTTCCTGGCTTAATGAAGGGAGCAGCCATGTTGAAGGAGTATAGCAAAAAGCTGAGGCCCTCAGCCATACAGCTCTAGGAAGTGGAGTCTGCCAACAAGCTGAATGAGTTGAGAGGCAGACGCTGCCCCAGTCAAGCCTCCGGATGAGAACACAGCCTGTCTGACATCCTGACTGCAGCTGGAGAGACCTGAGCAGAGATCCCAGTTGAGTTGTGTCCAAGCTCCAGAACCTGACTTTCAGAAACTGACTTGTTTTAGCTACTAAGTTTGTGATAAGTTTTCACGCAGCAATAGAAAACTAATACAAGTAGTTTATTAAATAAAATTCACAATTCCAAAAATAGCTACTAAGAACTAGACCCAGCTCTGGGCCTGACAGAGTGTAGGCCCAGAGAGTGAAGCTAAATGGATGTGCTATGTCCTCTACAAAGATCAGAAAGGTAGATAAAAGTTTAATGCACAGTTCCAAGAATATCATAATCTATTTGTGGAAAAATGGACATGTAATTAACTACAAGCAGTAATTAAAATAAATGCAAATGCAGGTACAAATAATATGATTGGCTGCAGAGAAAAGAGTCTGTTATCAATAGCAATCTTTGCAAGCTACAGAAAACCAAAACGAAAAATAATTAGCAAAAAAAAGGGAGGGAGGATGAATTCATTGATTCACAAAACTGAAATCTGGAGGCCGGGCTGACCTCAGGCTTAGTTGCATTCATTCTCAAGACTCAGAAATTATCTAGGCTCTTCCCTCATAAGTGTGTCACTTTCACACTTGGGCAGGCTCCTCCCTGTTGACAAATATGACCACAAGTGTCATAGTATACCCTCTGGGTACTATTTCCATGGAATACAGAAGAAAATTCTCTTCCATGCACCCCAGTGAAAGTCTCCATGCATCTAACTGGCCTGAGATGGATCATGTAAACACACTCCAACCAAGCTCCACACTAAGGATGACTGGCCAAAGCCAATTAGAGCCCAGCCCTGGAGTAAAGAATGGATCATTCCTTCTAAGCCACATGGAGGATAATGCTGCATAGAGTTGGTTTCCCCACAGGAAAATCTTAGGGTTACTGGTGGAGGTAAAAGGAAATCAATGCTCAGGTGGTCACCAACAGATGTTGACCATAGGGCTCTACTAATTCTGAGTGGGAAGGTCATAAATGTAATATGTAATGAAATACATACAACATAAAAGGAAATTATACATATACCTGAGTGAAGGATATATGAGAACACTATGTACTAGGTTTCCACTAGTTTTGTAAGTATAAAATTATTTCAAATTAGAAAGTCAAAAATATTTCATTTTATACTCTGGATTAGATATGACAAAGATGGAACTTCCACAGACTAAAGAAATTAGGTTTTTGAAATGTGATAATGAAAAATAGATTTGTAGCTGTAAGATTTGTGAATTTCAAAAGAAAATATGCCACATTTGGAGCCTAAAATCAATCTCCATAAGAATATCTCTCTCTCTTAGAAAAAAAAAAAAATATGTGATTGGAATACAGTTGATGGAGACATTTAGACCCTTTAGATTTGGCCAAGAAACTTTTTGGTCCACCTCAGTGTTGAGCTGTATACATTGATTGAATTGACTAGAAAATGGGTGCAAGGGTCAGAGAAACAGAGAGGCTATACCAGGAATTCAGGGAAGAGAGGTGGTGTCAGGATAAAATATGAGGCCAGTAAGGAGCTAAATTGCAAAAGAGAAATGTCACAGAAAATTTATATGACCGAGAAAATTTTTTTTTTAGCAACAACAAAGTTACTAAAAGCAAGGAAAAGTCTAAAAGATATTGACTCTGTGGTCAGGGGCAGAAAAGAAATATAGAACCAAGAAAGAACACAGCAGATCTTTTGGTGTGGCTTCCCTAATTGTGAGGCTGCCCTTTTTTTCTTTCTTAAAACCATACATAACAACATAGAATATGTTTGGTGGACCAATGTGTCATAATTAATCAAGTACTGTAGATGGTAGGAAAATATCTAATATCTTCTACATAAACATCTCCCACAAGGCAAGTATTAATTTTCAAAGAATATGACTAGAATGTTAAAAATGTAACATTAAGGGCGGCTGGTTGGCTCAGTTGGTTAGAGTGCAGTGCTCATAACACCAAAGTTGCCAGTTTGATTCCCACATGGGCCAGTGAGCTGCGCCCTCCACAGCTAGATTGAAAACAACGACTTGACTTGGAGCTGATGGGTCCTGGAAAAACACACTGTTCCCCAAGAAAATTTTTAAAAAATGTAACATTAAACAATACTGAAATGAGGGCTTCTAGGAGAAATGGCTGATTCCAGGATGAGGGCAGGGCACATAAGATGAGCCTGGGACATCATCGAGTGCCAGAAAATAAGGAAGTGCTTTAAAAAAATATGGTGGGGTCAAGTCAAAAGGATACAGGAGCCAATTTGAACGAGTTCTCGATAGCCAAATATGCAACAATTTGGGCAATAAAATAGGTAACAATAGTAATGGATTATAACATACACAATAAAATAATTATCCATGAGTCCATACTGATACAAATAATTTGATGAATAATACATAGCTCAGAAGAGACAGCTCTTCCTTATAGTGGAATCCAATTAATAAATGTAGAAGGAATAATGGAAATAAAAAATCATCATGTGGCAAGCACCACAATAAAAATTGTTGCAGGCAAGATTTATTTAAGGCCATGAGTGGGATAGCTGGCTAGATGTGAATAAGAACTGCAATTAATTAGTATTTGATCAATGTTCATTTCCTGATTTCCATAATTGTACTATGGTTTTGTAAGATGTTATCATCTGGGGAAGCCATGTGAGGGAGTATACAAGTATGAGAACTCTATGTACTAGCTTTGCCACAGTTCCATAAGGCTAACATTATTTATTGTAAATTAGAAAGTTTTTCTAATTTTATGAGAAAAAACATGAACAAAATTTGCCTGTTCAGATCTCAGGGTCATTATGATAAACATCAATCACTACTTTCAGAGCCATTGCTTAGGTCAGGAAAATCTGGGCGATGGTCCTGGGCCTGAATTTTGGAGGGAGGGGAGGGCTGCTGTGGGTTCAGAAAGACAACCAGCACAGCAGTAGAGCTGACTGCCACGCCGGAAGTACTTGAAATGGCACATGCAAAGTCAGCGCACAGGTTCTTCTCCCAGAACAAGAGGATGAATCCCCTAACTCCTCCGCTTGCATAAGCACCTCTCTCTGGCCACCACCTTGTGGGTTCTTTATCCATTGTAGGTATCTTTAAAGCTGCTGCTACATTGATCAATCTCCCTAACAATGGGTGGGTCTGGTGTGGGGGTGGGAGGAAGCAAAGAGGGAGAGAGAGAAACCTAGGAGAGTGGGTGTGTGTGTGGCGGGGGAGCTGACACTCCCAGCGTGAGATGCCCTTATCGCCTCAGGAACTGCTCTGGTAGCTGTAACAACAACAACAACAACAACATAAAAAAAGCCAATCTGTAGAAAGCTATTGATAGAATATCTTCTTGGTTACATTTGAAATGAAATATACGTTACCACAGAAGGACAATGTTTATCGTTCATGTCACTAATAAATATGGATCTACTCATCTCATGCTTTAGTGTCCAGCATAGTGAGAGAAATCAAAGTACCAACTGGACATAAGATGATGAATACAAAACCATTGTGATTAGAGCCCAAGGGATGGCAAAAAGGAAGAACCAACAGGCTTACACTTATGACTTCGGTCAGACCAATAGTAACATCCCTTCTGATGACCAGCGCAACAAATCTTTGTTTTAAAAATGTCAACTATGCTCACAACATTTTAAATTCTTAAACGTCATGATACCACGAATGCTAACCTTTGGTTAAATCTGATTTGAGCCTAACACACTTACTGAGAACAGAACCTCTTAAGAGTAGAGAAGAAGGAGACAAACATTGCACTGACCTCAAAGAATTGGATGGGGGCTTTTATTGTTGATAAAAAATTTTATCATAATATTCACTCATTCAAATACCTTTACTGATTCTAACGCAAAACACCGGGTGTCAAAACTGAATGTCTCCCTGTCTGGTGGAGAGCTAATAATAGACATTCCATCAAACAATTTACCATATAGTGTTTCACAAGCCTTCTGTCATTTGAATACCACCTCCCTGATTTTTGCCATATCTTCAGGTGATTATACTTTTTATCTATTGGATATTTCTCTTTAAATCACTTCATTTTCTCCAAGTTTAATTTAAAAGAAATATTTATGTAACTACTATGAATGGAAAATGAGAATCACGTGCCATAAATAAAAGCAAATTATAAATGTGAATAAATACCTAAAATGCAAACAAGTCTATCTGTATCTCACATAAAATTATCTCACATGCCACTAATGGTATGCATACTAGAGTTTGAAAAATACTTTGCTATAATCTAAAAAATACAGACACATCAAAATTTTAAGGATTTACTATCTGTGTACAGGAAAGGCTTAAAAGTCAAAGAACAGGTTGAGGCAATTTTAGCAATGGAATGTGCAGCAGTCAGGATGGATTGTGCCACAGTAATAAAAAAAAATCCCCAGATCACATTGAATTGACGCCACCAAAATTTATTTCTCAAATCATAGAAGTCTCTCTGGGGCCAGGTAACAAGGTAACTCGTCCATGTGATGGCTGAAGGTCAAGGCTGATGGAGGCTTTCCCATCATGTACATAGCTGCAATATCGTGAACTTGTGGCCTCCCAGTTGATGATGTGAGGGAAGAAAGCCTGGAGAATTCTGCGCAGCTTCTCCCTGCCTCAGCCCGTAAGTGACACACATCTTTCCCTCAGTCTGCTGGAGGAATTAATCGCACAGCCCTGCCCAACTGCCCAGGAGGCAGGAAAGTGCAGTCATTTCTCATGGACATGAGTGAGCACTAAAAGTCTCTACCAAATATGGGTTGGGACGATTAAGAGACTAGTCCAGAAGAAAACAATCTCCAGGGAGAAATGTAGCTGGGAATAGGAATAGAGAAACGGCCAAGGGAATAGAACTGAATGATAAGAGAGATTGTCAGACCACATCCACAGCTCTGATTAATAAAACCCAAAATGTGCATATTGATCTATTATACGGCAGAAATGCTGCAATCGCCTCTTCAGTGATTAGAGAAATGTAAATAACTACCGTATTTCATGTGTAATTCTCCTCTGCTTATATCTTAATTCAGGTCAACACAGATTTACTGGACTCCTACAGTATGCAAGAAACTTGCTAAGCTCTAAACACATTCATTCTATAACACAAAAATAAAATGGCATGTGAAGAATCAGATGATTTCACAAATCTTCGTGAAAGTATCAGAAGCATATGAGATTCTCAGCTCCATCCATAATCAGAGTAACAATTCTTCCAGTACTCACTGCACTCTGGGTTTAACACTTCATCTACGCTTCAGCAATTTTCCACTGCTTATATGCAGGAGGGTAGGGTTGAGGAAAAGAGTTCATCTTCCAGAAAGAGCAGCTTGACAGCTATTCACTGAGCCCCTACTCTGAGCTAGCAACTGGAGCACAGTCTGAAACAAATGCGTTCTCTCTCAACTGTCGGGCTCTGCTCTCAAGGATTGAGTTCCATTGATCAACAGAGAGAATGACCATTTCTACAACTTCACTTACTGGATCTAAATGAAGACATTAACAAGTTATTTCTGAATATTAATTTAGAGTTTACAAAGGTCCTACAACTTCATTATTTCATTTAATCTCTGTAACAATCCTGGGGAAGAAGAGATACTGTCCCCATTTATTGGAGGAGAAAACTCAGAGAAGTTAGGGGAAAGACCTTCGGTCATATTTCTAATTAGTGGCAAAGCCAGACTTGGGACACAGTTCTCCTGACTCCAAATGTTCCTTTTACTACCCAGCAGATTCACCTTTCCACCAAGAAAGAATTCCTTGGATATTATGAATCTTTAAAAAGTTAAGGTAAAGATGTAATAACAGAAATGTTTATGATATCATAGAGTAAAACTGTGTAAGTGATTACAATGGTCTGAAAAGGTACACAGCAACCATACTAAAATTCTGTTGATGAAATTGGGAGAGCTGGGGGGGACTGCTGCAACCTTCCTGAAGCTAAGGTTTGATGACCCAGTGATGCTTTGTGCGTATTTGTCAGGCCCCCTTCCTCTCACCTGCCCTCTCCCCCACTGCACACGTTAAACCTTGAGGGCTCTGAGGGTTACACCGACAGGTCAAAAGCCTAACACACAAACCACAAAGAGGGAAGTTCTTTCCTCAACTCAGCAATTTGTCTGTCTAAGCAAGGTCCAGGAGGGTCCACTTTGAGAAGGTTCTGCCTGAAGCAAGCAGCATTTGAAAATATAGGACAAAGCCTATATGGAGAGGAGGAGGAGGAGGTGAAGGAACCATCTTTGTTTTCATCTCCAAATGGGAGAACACGGGAGAAGGGGAAGTAGGACAGTAACGCTGCATATCTAGCTCTTTGGGGGTTTTCAAAAGCCAAACTCACCTAAACCACATCTGCCACTTTCAAAATGACTCCAGGATACTTTCAGCACTGAAGCCACTTGGGTGCTTAGTAGCAGTGAATTAAAGAAGTGAAAGTGTTACAGTCACAAGAGGAAGGCATCTGACCTGGCAGAGACAGAACAATGAGCACAACGAATGGATTACAAGGAACACAAAATTGAGTGTTTGCTAATGGCTTTCGACAAATAATCTACAAATATATCTTAGGAGGAAATTCTGCAATGGATCAACCTTAGTTGGATCTTGATTCAAACCATCATTTTTGAGACAACTGGGGAAATCTGAAGACTAGTATCATGGTTGACTAATATCATTGAAAATTAATATCATGGTTAATGATATTAATGTTAAAATGTTTTTAGTGCACTATGGTATCGTGGTCTTGTTTTCTTAAAAGAGTCCTTACTCTTTAGCGTTACATACCAAAACATTTACAGAAAAAAGGATGTCTCGAATTCAAACTTCTGAGGTGGGGGAAAGGTGCATAGAAGACTAAGTTGGATTAAGAGTTTTTGTTTCATCAGCATCCCTTCCTCTTCCCTAGAAATAGCACGCACGCACACAAACACTCTCTCTCTCTCTCTCTCTCTTTCGCTCTCGCTCTCGCTCTCTCTCTCTCCCCCCCCCTTGGTCAATTTTGTTCACTTGAGACTGATAGTCACCGTCCACAGAGGTGACACTATAGGCCCGTCCATCTAGTCAAGCAGCTTAATCAGAGCCCATCAGAGTCCTGTGGGATTTTGTGTGTAGGCCCCACAGGAGAGAAGGTGTCTCGTTTCTCTGGGGTTTCTCACTAAGATGATTCCACCTGGAGTGCCTGGCTACCTGATCCTGCGGTAGCAGAAAATGAACCCACCCAGAGCCGAGAGAACAGGGATGAGCAGGGTGGGGGAGGGGCATAGGGGAAAAGAGACAGAGGATAAGAGATAATGATGGCTACTTCAGAATCCCGAGATCCAGTCACCCTTTCCTGAGTTATGGAAGCCACTAAATTCCCCCATGCAGGCTTTGAATGTCAGAGGTTTACCTCAGCCTGGTCTCTTATCAGAACTCCAGACTCAACTTTGCAGATGTGGTGAATTTCAGGATCTTGTGAAGGGAAGATTATCTAGGTGGACCCAATATAATTATAAGTGTCCTTACAAGAGGAAGGCAAGAGGATCCGAGGAGGAATGTGAAGACGAAGCAGAAGTTGGGGTGAAGCACCCTGAAGATGGAGGAACGGCCACAAGTCAAGGAATGCAGGCGGCCTAGCAGCTGGGAACGTCAAGGAAACAGATCCTTCCCTAGACCCTCCAAAAGGAGCACAGCTCTACCAACACCTTCATTTTAGGGCTTCTGACCTCCAAACCTGTAAGATAATAAATCTGTGGTGTTTTAAGCAACTACATTTGTGGTAGTTTGTTACAGCAGGAATAGGAAATGAACACATCGGCTGTCTGTTCCACACCTCCTCTTGGGTGTCTGATAATCTCAAACTCCATGTGTCCAAAGTGGACTCCTGACCTTCACCCCAAACCTGTTACAACACCCACAGCCTTCCCGCTTCCAGACTGACAACTCCATCTTTCTGCCATTTAGGGTAAACTCCTCAGAGCCGGACTAGACTCCTCTCACGCGCCATAGTACCTCCACCAAAACTCATGCTGAGCCCACTTTCAAAATATATCCAGACCAGGTCCCTTTCTGAGGACACGTACTGCCACCAGCCTGTTTCCCCTGGAGTGTGCGCATAACCTCCTCACAAGCCTTACTTCTACCTGTACTTCTTGTCTATTTTCAGCACAGCAGTAGAGTGAATCCTTTGAAATCGAAATCAGGTTAGTCACTGCTCTGCTCTGAACCCTGCATGGGCCACTGGAAGTGGAATAAGCCCACAAGGCCCTCCTCTCCTGTCTTCTCCTCAGCTGGCCCTGCAGCAACCACAGGGCCTGGAATCAACAGAGCGTGCTCCAGTCCTGACACCTCCACCCTCCAGGGCCCAGAATGCTCTTCTCTCGGGATCTGCTAACTTCCTGCTCCAAGCCTTCGTCTTGTATCACTGTCTCCACAAAGCTAACCCTGCTTACCCTAATGCAGCCACCTGCCTCCCTACACCCCACACACCTCCCTTTGGCACTCGAGTTTCCTTTTCCTGTTCTACCTTTTCCTTTTGCTGTAACACCACTTTCTCACATATTACACAAAGTACTTATATATAATGCTTATACCTTATTTTCTGTCTCCCCCTGCTCGAACATAAGCTCCGGCCGGGATGGCAGAGAACTTAGTCTTGATTCAATTCACTGATATATTCTAAGTACCTAGAACACTGCATGGTATATAGTAGGCGCTCATTAAATGTGAGCAGAATGAAAGAATAAATATATGAAAGCTGATTTTAGTTCCATTCTGGCCACTTAGAACCAGAAACCTCCTCACACACATCTATTGACTTGATTTGTCGTTCCTACTAGAAGATTTCCAATGGTGATCAACGTTTTCACACCACCCTCCTTTGGAGAAAAGGGGAGCAGCTCTTCTTGTGATCACTATGCACGCATCTGGACAAAACACCAATCAATACGTTTCCCATTATACTTCCCACATATAACGGCTCTCATTTTGCTGGGGTTGCAGTGGTTATTTTTAGGGCCTGTTACTGTTTGTGACTTTGCCATTTAGGTTCTGCCAAAGCCTCTGCTTCTGATCAGCAGCCCTTCCGAGAACCGCTGTCTGATCAGTCAGGGGCATTTACCAGGCACCTTCTCTGGGCGCCGCACCCCTACGTGACCCAGACGTGGCACAGGCCTCGTCGTGAGCTCTAACATGCTCCTCGAGTCCCACACAACTCACCTCTTGTTCTCTGACTCTTCATGGAGGGAAATTTTAAATCCAGGCTTCCCACTTTAATGAGTTCCCATAAATGTGCATGAGAGTCAAAAATACAAAAGTCAAGCAAAAGATTATCTGAAATAACAGAGGGCTCCAATAGCCAGGAAAATAAAAATATATAAAACCCTTAACCATAATATAATAGAAGTGTTTATTTCATTTTCACCCTTCAGTATTATTTGTAAGTGTATAATATTAAAACATAGATTAAAAACTAAAAGTAACCAGTGAAATAAAATTTCTAAGGCATTTATTTCAATGTCCCAACTTTGAGTTCTCTCAGCTTACTTGAAAGGAAACTTTGTAGACAGAAGTTTAACTTAATGTTGGGAAAAAGCACTTGCTGACAATAATTTTGCCGTAGTGTAAGAGACTATGATGCTGACATTGATGGAATCTTACTGAGTTCCTTAACAATCATGTGAAGAGAGAGAACACAGGTTTTATTCTTTTGATGAAGAGTCTATAGTGAGTTGTGTCCCATTCAATTGGTCTTCATAGTTTTGAACTGCTCTCTACAATTGCATCTTTGGAACATTTTACTGCTAATTCTTGCATTTATTTCTTCCCTATACTTACTGCCTTTGTTTTTAATGGGGGTAAAATATAGGTACATAAAATGTACCGTTTTAACCATTTTACATGTACAATTTAGTGGCATTAAGTACAGTCACCACTCTCTGTTTCCAGAACTTTTCATCAACTCAAACAGAAACTCTGTACCTGTGAAATAACAACTCCTTCCTCCCCTCCCTGCAGCCCCTGGCAACCTCTATTTTACTTTCCATCTCTATGAATTTGTCTATTCTAGTACCTCATATAAGTAGAATTATACAATATTTGTCCTTCTGCGTCTGGCTTATTTCACTTAGCGTAATGTTTTGAAGATTCATCCATGTTGTAGCATGTGCCAGAATTGTATTCTTTTAATGGATAATAACATACATGCATTGTATGTATAAACCACATTTGTCTTATCCAGCTACACATGGCCTTTTAGAGAAAATTGTGGATGGTATGTTTTTCACACTTTGAATGTGTTTTTTAATTTTGTTTTTATCTTTCATAACCAGTTACTGTGTGAAATGAAGAGGGGATACACACACTCACTTTAAGGCAAGATTATTACCCTTGAATACTCAAGAGTCACATTCAAGAGACACTTGTGTAAACAGATTATTTCAACATGGTTACAGGCACTGTGATAAGGCTATGAGACCACCGCGGAGAAAGAAGGACCTGTGGACAGAGGAGCTAAGCAAGTTTTCAGCGAGGCCACAGCATCAGACCAGGGTTTTGATGGACAAGTGGAAGCTCGACATGAGAATAAGAGGACACAAGGGGCCCTCAGAACCCAGGGAATTGCATATGTCAAGACATGGGAAGAAAAGAGAAGGCACATGTGGAGAATGGGGTATAATTGAGAGACCAGGATCTATTCCATGGAGACATCAAAGGAAGAGAAAATATGCTACTGAACCTCAACCAATTATAGTCTCGATGGAGGTTAACATCAAAAGCAACCTGAATTTCCTTGGACATCATACACCAGAGGTTAAGGGGGAAATCACATGAGTGGTAATAACCCAGCTCTCTCTGGCTCCCTGCCTCACTATTGATACAGGGTTCCTGGTCCCCCGTAAAGCTGTTCCATGAATCTGGGAATCTCCATTCCTGTTCTCCCACTCCCCTCAGATGTCCTGCCTTCAAGGTCCCTTGATGAGTCGTCTCACCAATACACCTGTGGGAATACACCTCTGGCTGTGCCAGAGGCCCTCGGGGGTAAGGTGTGCACTCCCCACACACCTTACCGTGTTGGGCTACACCTAGTGCTGATCAGACCAGGGGACCGTGCATCACTCCAGCCTCTGGGTCCACAGCAGCCCCTGTAAATTCAACCCATTTTAGTCTTACAGCTCTTGTCTCCAAAGGGCTGAGACCTAAATGATGGGGCTTAAGTGGTGTCCACCACAAAACGTCTTCCTGAAAATTCTTCTCCAACAACCTCCTGTATGTAGTTATTCATTCAGCAAATATTAACTGAGCAACTATCTAATATTGTAGGCACTCAAGATAGAGATTAAAAGAAGATGGCAGGCAGGTCCCTATTCTCACGAAGCTTAGTTTCTAGCACACGTGTGTGTGTGTGTGTGTGTGTGTGTGTGTGTGTGTGTGTGTGTTTGCTTGTGTAGGGGAATACAAACAAAACTCAGCAAGATAATATTAGTGAGTGGACTGGGGGTAACTCAACATTTCATTTGTATGAATAGCCTATAAATGTCACTTTCTCAGAATTATAGAATTAATATCAGACCTGAGGTATGAAACAGTTTTAATAGTAACTAGTATTTATTTTAAAAGATAGGCTAGGGGCCAGCCCGGTGGCTCAGGCGGTTAGAACTCCATGCTCCTAACTCTGAAGGCTGCCGATTCGATTCCCACATGGGCCAGTGGGCTCTCAACCACAAGGTTGCCGGTTCAACTCCTCGAGTCCCGCAAGGGATGGTGGGCTCCGCCCCCTGCAACTAAGATTGAGCACGGCACCTTGAGCTGAGCTGCCTCCCAGATGGCTCAGTTGGTTGGAGCGCATCCTCTCAACCACAAGGTTGCCGGTTCTACTCCCGCAAGGGATGGTGGGCTGTGCCCCCTTCAACTAGAAACGGCAACTGGACCTAGAGCTGAGCTGTGCCCTCAACAACTAAGATCGAAAGGACAACAACTTGACTTGGAAAAAAAAGTCCTGGAAGTACACATTGTCCCCCAATAAAGTCCTGTTCTCCTTCCCCAATAAAATCTTTAAAAAAAAAAAAAAAAAGATAGGGTACATACTAATAACATTCCATGTTCACATTAGATTAAAAAATTTTTTTCCCCACATTTATTTTTTTTTTTATGTCCATATGTAATAAAAGCAGTAATAGCTAAATAATGGAAGGAAAAACTTTTGGTTAGTCATTTTCCTTAGGGGCAGCTCCTTCCTTCCTACCCAGTCTATATCTGATGTGAGGTCACCAAGTCTTTTTGGACAAGGCCCTATAGTGGTCGAGTCAGCTTAAAGAAGTGGGGAATCACAGTTTTTATAGTATCTTGGAAATCCAAGAACTCTCTGCTGGTGTTGGAGGGGCTGAGGGTCTTCACACCCACCCAGCTCAGAGTTTATAAGCACCCTATGGATGCCTTGGTTGAACAACACTGGAATGCCCCACCCCCCGCTACTGACAAACCACAGCATCCCTGAGTGCTAAGACTGTCGTCACATGGATAGGGAAACCGTGCTCAGAGGGCACGACCCTCCAGAGAGCAGCAGAATGGCTCACCAGCAGCATGCACATCAAGGTCAGAAGGAGGTCAGTCCTGCTGCATCTCCTCCTCCTTCAATCCTTGCTTGTGTTTTGAGGGGTGCTGGGCCTGGGCCAGGCTGGCCACCAGCTAAGCCTAACAGGG
Source organism: Rhinolophus sinicus (assembly GCF_036562045.2). Lineage (NCBI taxonomy): Eukaryota > Metazoa > Chordata > Mammalia > Chiroptera > Rhinolophidae > Rhinolophus > Rhinolophus sinicus. The sequence goes on along the minus strand of NC_133755.1, from coordinate 164,893,315 downwards.
CCCAAGACTGATTAACCCAGACTGGCGGCCAGGTTCAGGTTCAGGAGTCTGGCCAGATCATCACTTAAAGCTCCCCAGAGTCCTTACTGGTCCTAAGCTTGGAACTCCTACCAACTCCTGACATCACCCACCTCCCATTCACCTCTGATCTCTCTCTCTCTCTCTCTCTCTCTCTCTCTCTCTCTCTCTCTCTCACACACACACACACACACACACACACACACCTCTGTACCTTGCACTTTAGAGTCCAACCATCCAGAGGTTTTCACTATTTCCCACGGTCCCTATACTCCCTCTCATCTGTGTACCCACACTGCTCACCTTGCTGGGAACGATTTCTCCTCCCTCACCTGGTGAGTGCCCACTTAATACTTCATGACTCAGTTCAGGTATCCATCACCTCCTTTGGGTGACCTCTCCTGACAATTCCTGCCAAGGTCAGGTCTCCTGCCCATGGTAGCCCATATTACACTTGAAATACAATGGAAACAAGCTAGTCAGCTCTATTTATGCCATAGGAATAAGCTCCTAGATGCAGGGACTAATGCTGTCTTATCCGTTTTTATACCTCCAGCACTTTCCACATAGTGGATTCTTAATCATCGTTGATCAAGTGAATAAATGAATAAATGGTAAAATCAAAGTGAGAGAGCTCAAGACAGTTGCCCCAGACTGGGTTGGATTTCTGGTCCTTTTTTATTGGCTACTAGTCACATGGTTTATGTGCCTAATTTAAGGTGAAGAATTGAATACTTGCTTCAGTTTCTAATCAATTAATTAACTGATTAGATCAATCAAACTGCAGGGCTCTTTTTACATTCAGAAATTTTGCAACACCCTTTCCCCAAAAATCTCTCTTTATGAGTAGTTATTTAATTAAGGGGTTGATTTTAATTTTTAAAACCTAATTAATTATATTTTAATAAATAATGCTATGTAATAGTTACTAAAAAGGTTAAAAAAATCAAGTGTTTATTTTCTTCAAACAATTCCCATATGTACGAGAACTCGACGTTTCAATTACGTCTTCGTACAATCCTCATAAAATCTGTTCTAATTTTTTTTTTAAGTATTGGAAAATAACTAGTAACATTTGCTATATGGCGAAGTAAGAGAGGGAAGAAGAGAAGGAGTTACCTTACATGCTCATGAATGAATTATACTCAATTTCTTCCTCCATTGTCTTTTCCTGCTTCAGACCCAGGAAGAGTGAGGGGTGGAGGTGGGAGGGCCATATGTCAGGATAGAGTTACCATTGATATACATAGTATCACAAACTAATAAATAACTCATAAATCTTCCACTTCTCCCTCTTCTTCCTTTCTCCTGACATTTCCTCAGTAGGATCAGAAACAATTTCTAAACAGGCTGGACTTACGTTAGATCCAAGGGATTCTGACTCTGAATGCACAAGGGCCCAAGAGACATGGTTAGAGCTGATCCACTTAATCAGGATACAAATAAAAAGCAGATGCCTGCAATGAGGCTGTTTCAGCCAAGGTCCAAAGTCATCCCCACAGGAGTACAGTACAAGGACACTTGCTCTATGGGGATAGTCAACCACATGTTACAGTGAGGGGAAGCCTTGCTCCCATTCCAGGATGTCGTCACAGACCACTGAAGATTAGGTTCTTAGATTAGATTCCTTCCTTATTTGGCCCAGCACCCCCAACTCACTCCATGTTTGGTAGAAGCCAAAGATGGGCCAGGAGGGGCTGATACCTACTATTATCTGCTTCTGAATGCCAACTGTCTTGCGTGACCCTTTCCTCCACTGGTCTTGGTAACAGAGGGACTGGGGGAGGGAGAGGCCTAAGCCACATCCATGCATTCCAGCTGCTCAATCACCAGAAAGGAGTTACGCATCACCAAGCTGCCTGATCACCATTACTGGTCCACAGTTTGCAGCACGGTCCTGAAATTCTCTTGCAAAGTGTAACAGTCCAAATGTCCCTGTTTCCAGAAGTAGTGTCCTGTTCAGAAATAAACACCATTAACTAGCTTGTGGAAGAGGATCACTACCTCTTCACCTTGTAAAAACAGCATGAACCTACCTTGACCTTGCAGAATTTACTTCCATATCCTCTTTACCTTCCCCTGCCCAGAATATTACTCAGAAAAATGATAAAGATAAGAATAAGGAAAATAGTGAACTTCCTGATTCCTCCACCATGTGGCCTAAAAGTGAAAATGAACCTGGAAACATTTAATGTGCTTCTTATAATAGATCTGAGACTCACGACTTTAAAAAAATACCCAGTACTTTTCCTATATATGAACTTAGAAATTTAGCATTTCTAATGCAGATAGAACATGTTTATATGGGAAAGGTGAGAGGGAGAATTGAACATTTTGGAGAAAAAAGGGTAGGTAACTTTCTTTTCTCCCTAATATTGTTACGTGCAAATAGAGACTCTTATATAAAAAAAAAAAAATTACTGCAGTATCATATCAAACCCAAAACCAATTCATATTAATACCTAAATATCAAAAATACCCCAAATAACTTTTTTTGTACAGTTTGTTTAAATAGGAATCCAAATCAAGCCCATACATTTTGACAGTATGATGTTTCTGTTAATTCTCTTTCAATCTATAGGTTCCTGATCCGGGACAACAATAAAGACATGGGACATGCGGTAACAAGGAAGGAGCACCTGAGGCCGCACAGGGGTGTCCCCAAGGGGAGACTCAGAGGGAAAGGGCTTGTGCTGGTGGGTCTCCTGAAGGAGGTGAGGCTGTATTGGACATGAGGGACGCTATCCGTCCTTCACAGGGGTTTCTGGCAAAAGGAGTGAGAAAAACCAAAGCAGCTATATGCCCATTGCACTCACAGGAGAAAGGTGGGTTCCAGCTTATTCCATGCACTGTGGCCCTAAATTTGACCTGTTCAAGAACATGATTTATGTTTCCACTCGCACGATGTCACCTTTGCTACCATCAGAGTTGAGGCAAAAGAAATTACATGTTTCTGTTTCCTAGGTGGCAGCGTGCTAACCTGAGGTGGGGGATAGAATATGCAAAGAATTGGTCCCTCCAGGTATGAGACAAGACCATCTGGAGGGAGAAGTTGGCCATGTTGAACAGCTAGAGTCTGGAGGAGCTGGACCAGGTCTGCGTGGCCAGGTCAGTTCCTGGAACAGCAAGACCCTTGGCAGTGAGAGAACAATCTCACCGTGACTCTCACTGCCTACACCACCTCTGACACCTCATACCTGTCTCTTTCCTCCTTCTCCAGTCGCAACCAAAGTGCCTGTTCCCACAGATGTGGGAGTGTAATCAATCTGATTATCTGCGGTGGTGGCACCAGGCCTAAACTTGGAACCAGAAGACCAGGGTTTGCCGGGGTTTGAATTCGGCCTGCCATTCACTGATTGTATGACCACAGGCTACTGACCTCCCTCCCTTTCATTTCCCTCATCCCTGCAATGGGACACGTCAGACTCAAACTGGATTCCCAAGGTTATGAGGATCAAATACAATAACAGTGAACTTCTCTACAATACTTTCCTTATGGTGCTGACTACTCCTTTGATTAAAGTCATTTACATACATATGAATGTGAATGACCATTTAATGGCCTTTATCCTTCAGGTAATGTTTACTCTTTAAAAGGAAAGTCTATCAAACCCAGTGAATTTCTTATTGGTGAACTCTGTAGAGAATGTACTTTTCAGAGAGATGCTTGGCCAATTCCTCTGGCTCCCTTTAAAGTGAGGCTGGGGCTAGCAAGGCCCTTTCATTCTGGCCTCATTTTTATTTCAATGACAAATGTGGTTTTGAAATAGGAATATTTTTCTGTGAGCCCCCAAATGATGTAGGGGACTTTTGAGTGAGTGAGTGGGTGCTGGGATCGTGTCTCATGAGACCGAAGAATGGAAACACGGACCCATGAGAGGCAAACAGTTTTAAAAGAGGATAGTTTATTAAAAGCAAAGCGTCGGAGCTCCTGAGCGGGAGGGGGTCCCGAATGGGGGTGCCCAGTGACTGAGGCAAAAGCTCTTACTTTTATACCTTCCCCTGCCTGCTTGGGTGCCTTCTAATGGAATTCTATCAGGTTTGTCCTGTTTGCTCATCCTGAAGAGATTAATGAAATACTAACCCATTCCTATCTATCAGATCTGGTCCTTTGTTCGGCCAAAAGGGATTTGAGATCATTTATTAACCTCAAGGCTATTTTCATATCTTTGTCCTGGAGTGAAGGAGACATTCCAGAACCTGGAGTTTCAGGATATGGCTGCCTTTTGTTTATTCCACCAGGGATCCCGTGTCTACCTAGCAATATACTAACTAACCTGTCTCAGTTTCTAGGAGGAAGGAAGAGTGGGTGTCTTTGGCCACTGCTTCCGTTACTGCTGGCCCACTTTTTGTACCTGGCACCCAGGAGCACTGGAGACACGCAGACCAAAAGTTCACACTTAATGTCTTGAAATAAATACATTGAAGAACTAAAGTCCAGAATAACCTGGGGTTGGATTATATAGCAGCTGGTGTCACAAACTTCTGTGTGGAAAAACTCTCTAGTTAAAGTTGGAGAATTTGGTAATTATCTACAGAGAACAGAAACCTGCCTGAGGTCCCTGAAATATGTTCTTTTATTCATTAATTTTGTAAACATCTTGAGTTTTCACTGTCCTCTCTACTACACCTTCAATGTAACATTACAAATAGATTAACTACTAAAAGTGTGGTTTCTTTCTTTCCTCCCCTCCTCCCTCCCTGCCTTCCTGCCTTCATTTTCTTCTTTTTCTCTTTCCTTTTTAAAAATTAATTGTGAAATGTTAGCTTAAAGGCATCAGTTTAAAAAACAATAGTTTTAAAAAAAACCACTTAAATGTCAAAGTGCCCTAAATTCTTTTGTGCCTGTGATTACACTGTATGAGGAGAAACAATTCTTAGGTGATAATTAGATTTTATCTGCAAATGGAGGTGGGAGGATGGGAGTAGGTGGTAGTGTCAACATTTTATCAGAACAACAGGGCAATTCACACGATTAGTTAGAAAACACACACACACACACACACACACACACACACACACTCAAACAAGTGGCTGGGGTTCTATCTATCTGATCAAATAAATTCTGACACTCCAGTGAGGTGGTTGTATATTTAATTTGCCTTTCAACAGCCAGAAATTTAGGAATGCAAACTGGAGCAAGAGGAAAAGCAGAAAATAAACTAACACATGTAATATAAAATACCTCTGTTGGTGATCATCATGGTAGAGAATAGAACAGACCAGAAAGACCACTCCCCCCCCCACCCCCGCGCGCCAAGTTTTCACAGATGGTTATATTAGTTGTTTCAGAATACATCCAAGGGCTGGGGGTTGGAGGGAATGAGATTTAGCAGCTGGTGTTAAAGCCATAAGGCTTTTGGCTCCAAGTGATACCTTCTGATCTGCACAACAACAGAAACTTGCTTCAGGCAAGGTGGTGTCCCACATTTTAACTCACCCCCAAGCAAATATCCTCAATTTCACAGGGTTCACAGTCATCTGACCTGATTGTAAATATCTTCTTTCCTGTATTCCCCCGGGTTAGATGAAGCTTTGCAGGCCCAATGCAAAGGCAGAGACAAGAGCAAAGCAGGAAGCCTCCCACACTACAACGGAAGAGAAGACTCAGACGCAAGAATGGCTTCTACTGAAGGGCATTTCAAAGCAAACGTAGACATCCATGGCGCGTTTGTAAATCCTCTGTATGTGTCTGTCAGTATGGACCTGCCTGCACACATCAAACCTGGATTTGTTTCTGAGCAACCGAAGCTACTGAGAACAAAGTGAAAGCAACTGAATAGCAGAAATACCTCCAACGTATACAACAAAGAATTACTACCCTTAATTCACCAAGGGCTAAGAAAATAGTGCAACAGAAAAGTGAGCAGGGGATATGTACAGGAAGACCACACAGGGAAAGAATATCAATGACTAATAGTATCAAGTACTTCCAAAGTTCAATAGTGATCAGAGAAACATAAAATTAGAGCCACAATTTATACCTCTTCGAGGAGCAAAAGCTAAAATACGTTAATAGTTTTCCATCCTGGCAAGGATGTGGGGAAGTAGGCACTCACACACTCTGCTATAAGTGTAAATTCAACAGACTTTTAGAGAAAAACATGCTGTAGCTATTAGATTTCAAACACCGATAACCCTTTGCTCTGGGAACCTTGTCATGGAAATACACCCACATATACAGCAGTATATACAGAGGGTGCCAAAAAATTCAATACATATTTTAAGAAAGGAAAACTATTAAAATTGTAACACTCAATATATACTGACAACGAATGATGAACACAAGTCACGTTTAACTTCTGCAATTACAAGAGGTGCTCAGAGTGGTTCCCATCAGCGCCCAGATACTTCTGATTACGGCGAACTACTGCTTGAGCAATGCTGACCAAAGTGTGCACTTGTGTACAGCTTTTGGCACCCCTGGTACATGTTCAAGGTTCACTGAACATTGCTCATGTCATCAAAAGTACAGGGAAGAGATGCAATGTTTAAAGGCCTGCTCACCTCACTGAGGTCACATTCTATACCCTTCTTCCCCAACTCACTCCACACCTCAGGCCAATGTTCTGCTCCTTAGACACAGAAAACATCCCGTGACCAAACTTGCCCTCTTCTGAGCCCTGTTCCAAGCTTTCTTCTTAACTAGGTCTCAACCTTGGCCTGTAATTATTTGAAACTGCTCACATAGTTTCTAATGTCTTAAGGTCGCATCCCTAGGGTGACCATAGCTCCCCTTATGATGCCTGAGAAAACTCAAGGCTGCCAAAATGACTGACTACTTGTTCCAATCAACAGCTGAAGACAGAACCTCTGTCTCCCAGCCTCCGTGGGAGGGAAGGAGCCTAACTTGGGAAAGCACCAGTTAACAAACCTAGATAGCTTCACAAGGACCAACCTCCCTAGGCCCACTTTTTGTAATTTTTCACTTTCCTGACTTTACTGAACTCCCACTCACTCTCCTCCCTGTTCCTTTATTCTTCCTTTAAAATGCCCAGTCACCTCTGTACAAATTAAAGTTGAGTTCAATTCACGCTAGACTCTCTTCCCTATTACCGTAGTATGTTGCTAATTAAAATCTGACCTTTCCACTTTAACTAGTGTCCAGCTTTGTTTACCGTTGATATTTCCTATGATAATGTAGGCTCCTTGGGCTGGATTTTGTTTCACAACTGGCACATAGTACAGACTCATTAAGTATCTGCTGAGCATCGTTGATGGACCAACATTTATACATGGGTTTTGGTCCCTCAGCCACACTTCCGGGCTGGGATAAGCATGTTTAGACTTGTGAATGAAATATCACTGCTCACTTCATTCCTTAAATACTTGGCAAATGACAGGTGGCTGAATATCACAGAATGTGCCAGTCTTCCTAAACTTATCTTCAATTTGTTTTTAATCTTTATAGGGCACCATCTGCCACATGCTTAATATCATCCATAAACATACATGACTGAACACAGAATACCATGCTAATGAGAGATTACTGAAAGGTGCTGTGAGGAAAGTATTTGCTTCACAGGAAGACTTTTCTTGCTGGTGGTTGTTTCCTCCACTCCTCACCCCTTATTTCCATCTGTGGTCCTGGTCCTGAAGGTTCCCTTTATCTTCAACTCCCCCACATCCTCTCTGGGTTCATATTCCCAGGACTTTGCTGAAAGTGCTTTGGCCGTCAATTCCAGTAACTTCCTTCAGATGCAATGCAATGATGTCTTCTCAGAGTTTATTCCTCAGGGTCTCTTTGGTGATTTGAGTGTTGCTGATAACCTTGCTCACCATACTCTTTCTCCCTTATTCTCTTTTTATTTTTCAGCTGTGGCTTCTCACAGTTTTTAGATGACTAGAAATAGTCTCAAATATAATCTGTCACTTCCAATAAGTGATTTGTAAGCAATTACTATGGGTGAGGCACTATGGAGATTACAAAAACCTAATACTCATGCTGTACTTGAGGAAAGAGGGGGTAGTCTATCCTCACATGAAAAGTTACCGTTTACTGCATACTGGTTGCTTTAATAGTTATTTGTTGAATGAAATGGTTATGTAGGAAAATCCTGGTGATATCCAAGGCACAATATACTGTCACATGATTGACGCATCAATGCATCAAAGTTCTCCTTTTAGAGCCATAGCCTCTACCCATTGTTATTTTTCTCACTTCTGCAGGGTGTTTCCCATGGGTATTGCAACATCAACCTCAACTGATAAAACTAACCTATCTTCTTATTGCATCCTCAAACCTACCTATTTTCCAACAACCTCATAATTATCAGGGATAATACCAACATTCATTATGATACTCAAGTACATCTCAGCATCTTCAGTCACCTTAGAATGAGATCCATGCCAGGTCCATCACCACAGTGATATGTGAGGTCTCCCGTCCTTCTGATTTCTATGGTCATAGCCCCTGGTATGAGCATGAATAAATTCAACTCTAGTCTCCTCAGCCTGTCCCTCTTCTGCTCTATAAAAGGTATCACAGACACTGAGAAATGAAGAATTAAAACTTTTCAAAAATGTACAGTCATGTTTTACGCTTGTCTTTACATGTTTTGGGTAGTGCCATCTTTAAAAATGGATTTGAGTGCTGAGTTTCCAGTGAAGAAAGTGTTTTAATCTTTAGTAAAAGGAAAAAAAAACAAACACTCTAGATGAAGGTGGTCCAAAACTATAAACTTCCAGTTACAAGTCAGTCCCGGGGATGTAGTGCACAGCCTGGTGACTAGAGCTAACAATACCGTACTGTATGTTTGAAAGTTGCTAAGAGAATAGATCTTAAAAGTTCTCATCACATACGCGAAACTGTAACTATATGTGGTGATGGATGTGAACTATTGTGGTGACCATTTTGCAATATATACTTATATCAAATTATTATGTTGTACACCTAAAATTAATCTAATGTCATATGTCAATTATATCTCCCAAAAAATATTCCACCTCCATCTCTCATTCCTACTCTCTGAAAACCCTGTAGACACTAGACACTAGAGGGTTTAAAGATAAAATCCTAGGAACCAGTTTACATGCGCACTCTTGAAGCAAAATATCCTGCATAGGTGGAAGTTCTAAAGGCTTCTTCTCTCTTAAATCTTTCAGAGCCTCCACCTCCTATAAATAATATATAATAAGTTTCATCAAACAGGAAAGCACGAGTAGACTTTGAAACAGGACGTTAGTTTCCATGGATGGAATTTTAAGACATTAGTGCAAAAGGGATCCATCCTCAAAGTAGTTGACAAGCCCAATAAAAGCTGTCCTCAGAGGCTCGATTCTCATAGCGTGGTTCATGGCCCAGAAGCATCAGCAAAACTTCGAAACCTGTTAGGAAACGCAGAAGCTCCATTTTCACCCCAAATCTAGCAAATTTCAACAAGATCCCCAGGTGATTCATAAGCAGAGTAATGTTTGGGAAATGGTACATTAGATCATATAACTCGGAGACCTAAATCAGATGTGAACTCAGGCGAGAGCTCTGGTCAGCAGGCCACCGCAGGGGATCTGAGTTACCCACTGGTGCAGGGAATCATCCCCCTGGGACCCATTCAAAGGAAAATGGTAGACTTGGTGCTTTGTGCTATGGCTGACGAGGGCTCCTTTTTCTTGCTTTGTGGGGCGCTTTTCTTGCCTTGTGACTATGTACAGAGCACTGAGGTGATAATTTAGGCTGAAAACCACAGCCTGGGATTAAGGGCTTCCTTGATGGGGCACAGGGACCAGCTGAATCATATCGAGACACCTCCACCCCCAGTCCTCTGTAACACGGTAACACAGGTGAGGGCACACAAATGAACATCAAGGGACGCCTTGGAGGAAGAGGGCTCACAGAGCAACAGTTAAAGTAGATGTGTGCAGAAGGAGAAAGGAGAGGTGGGAGCCAGGCAGCCCAAAAGGGGAGATGGGACAGGGGCATTTGCACATAGATTTGGATGTACAACGTAGGTTTTTCCAGCACCACAAAATTAAAAACACCTCTTTCTTCTTCTGCAGCTGCTTGGCCTCTGCTGGGTCCCTCTAGTGTGTTCCTGGGCCTAGGCCAACAGCCCCATCTTGCCATGGCCTGAGGCCACAGACTTCTCTCAGATCGCAGGTCTTTGGGAATTAGTCCATTGCTTAAAGAGGAGTCATCCTCTTTAAAACTGGGAAAAACTGCCCATCTTGCTCTGGATAATCACTTATAACCCAATGCCAACTCTAACTCCTTCCTGAGAAATGTTCTATCAGGTCAGGCCAGCGGAATGCCATCCCACACCTCAGAAAGCCCCAGAAGCCAGCATCACCACCTGGGACAACTTCCTCCCCAGAGCCAGGGTTTGCATTGGCTGCACTACCACAGGGTCCACTTGGACGGAGAGGCACAGGCCCGAGCTGCTGGGGGAGGCCCACTATTAATGTTCGTTCCTAAAGGACTGGGAAGGTCTGGAAAGATGACCACTGAAGGCTAATGGAAATAAAAGGAGCCCCGATGGCACCATGGTCACGTACACTCTATACCTGGTGTGGTGGTAGCTGGGGAGGAAATTGGGTAGCCATCCCGTCATCAACCAGGCGAAAGAGAAGAATGTCTGTCTTCATGGCCCTGTATTCTTTATACTCCACAAGCTATAGATCTGCTCCCTTGTGACCCACCCCTCCAACAGGGACCCCCACCCTGTACCCCAGCCAACAGCTTCCATCATCCTTGCTATTCCTACTTTGTTGTTCCCTAGGAAAACGCCTCCCTCTTGCTTCCTTCCCCAAAACTGCATAATACCCCCACTGTGCTATAGATCATCTACTTCATTATAGACAAATGTTTTCTTATTCTCTATAATTTTCTTACCCCACCCTTTCTCTTCTTTCTTACTCATACCTTAATAGGCATTTGCCTTTTCTCAGTGACACTTCTGCATCCCATAAGCCCAGAATTCGTCACCTCACCAGTCCTCTGGTGACATACATTGAGGTAATGGATACTTTGGGTGTGTTTTCCCTTTCTCTCCAACTCTTAGCTAAGAACTATCCTCTCTACACCTACAAGAGTACATGCCGGCAGCCTGACTTGTCCCACATAATGGATACAGTTGGTTACAGGAATGGCTGGCTGCCTGGCCCAGGCTGGGCATTTGGAATTGAGATCCAAGGGCGCTAAGGAGCCCCTCTGCTGGCTTGAACTGAAGATGTATAAAGTTAGGGAGCCTGAGGTAAGCATGTGCTCATAATAGGAGAGAAATCTGGTACGACTGGGTAGATGGACCGATGGATGGATGGATGAATGGATGAATGGATGGATGGATGGATGGATGGATGGATGGATGGATGGATGATTGATAGATCCCAAGAAAGAAAAAGTGATGGAGAGATGGGGAGACAGTACCCTCCTTGGCCCCAGGCAATGTACCAGTTCCTGGTTCTAGGACCTCATGATACTCAAATCTACTTTCTGGTTTGGGGCTGCTCTTGTATCCTTAGTTTTTAAAACTCTCTTTTTCACTCAAACAAGGAAATCTTCATTATTGGCTACGGATATGTGTTCATTTTGATCAAATCTTTGCTCTCACTTAGTCATCCTCTCATTCGTACCTTCCTGAGTTCCTCCCACAAATGTCACAGTGGCCTTCTTTAATGTCTTAATCTCATAGTCACTATGTTAATAGTCCAAACTGACCTGTTTGCCTACATATGCTGTCCTTGCATAGTTATATATTTTGGGGGAATGAGGTATTATTGTAAAGTCATATGAATGACTTAAATATCCAAATGATTATTATTCCCACCAAAATAATCATGCTGGGAGACAACACACGTCTTCCCGCAGTACAGCCATTATCCCAGACACTTCTGGAATGCTGCTTCCAGTCTTCCCCAATGCCAGTAAATCATGGCTCTGAAAGATAGGCAGCATTTTTACAAAGAGCTACAACTGTGCTGTGATCAGGGCAAGTGAATAAAACGAGGGTTCAAATACTTTAGTTATAAAACTTTTCTTAAACATTGTTTTACCCAGGAAGATCATAACTGGAATAAGCATATACTCTTCCAATAGGATAGCTCTAAAAGATAACATACATTTCTCCAAATGTATACGTTCTCCAAATCATTCGTTCTATTACATCTGTTAGACACAAATCACATTCTTTATCACTATCATGTCTTTCGGTCACCTTCATCCAGGCATCTGGAACAGAAATCTTTTTTTTCAAAGATTTTATTCGGGAAGGGGAACAGGACTTTATTGGGGAACAGTGTGCACTTCCAGGACTTTTTCCAAGTCAAATTGTTGCACTTTCAATCGTAGCTGTGGAGGGCGCAGCTCAGCTCCAGGTCCAGCCGCCAGTTGTTAGTTACAGGGGGCGCAGCCTACCATCCCTTGTGGGACTCCAGCAATCCAACTGACAACCTTGTGGTTGAGAGCCCACTGGCCCATGTGGGAATCGAACCGGCAGCCTTCTGCGTTAGGAGCATGGAGCTCCAACCGCCTGAGCCACCAGGCCGGCCCTGGAACAGAAATCTAATACCTATAATGCCTAGTAGTTTGGTGAAGAGGGGCTTAATAAATGTTTGTCATCAAGGTTTAGAGTACTTAGTTATTACTTAATAGAAAGTAAACCTTTAAAGAAGATGTGCCAAACATTCAGGTAGGTAAAAACATACATGAAGACAAAAGACGATTCAAGACCAACACTGATGACCTGATTCACAGCCATGAATTATATATTACATGCTTAAAATATGGAAGCCATCGATCCAATACCGAAGCATCACACCTGTGATATGCCCTACCCACAGTCCTGAGCTCTGGATATAGATAATGTACTTTTCTTTCAGTGGCAACTTTCTTCCTGTTATGAGGGAATAAGCAATAGCTACTTTTTCTTAAGCCTTCACAGAAGCATCATGAAACTGCAAAGTAAGCTATATAAATGTCACGTTTTAGTCAATAGATCACAAAGCAAGCTAGATCTCAGAAACCTTTCTAAGGCAAGCTGGTGCAACCTACTTTGTGCAAATTTCAGCTAGTGTGATCAAAGATAATGAGTCACCCAGTATGGCATTTTAAAAACACTAAAGCTGCTTCAGTGTTTTTTCCTGAGCTTTGCTGTAACTGAAACTACACTTGTACTCTGAGACGAGATAGAGTTCTCATGAGTGAATTATACACCTGACTCCATGACTGAATAGTTTTAGGTCAAAAGAATGCACATAAGTAAGGATAATTGAAGTGTGCTAGCCTGTAAATTCTGGATCCCAGAATCCCATCACGATCAATCCACATTTGCTGTTTACACTGGAAATCTGAAGTGTTGGGTGTATCTTGAAATGGACAGACAATTGCCTGGGGCCTTAGAAAGACCTTTTGATGGAAAGAAATGTTGACTCTAATGATCTCTCTCATAATGGCACTTGTAGAGTAAAACATGATGCAATTTCCTCCTTGCTGGTGGGGGTCCCTGTGGGTGGTTTTCCATGTAGGGTGATGGATACACACTGAGGCATCATGCAGTAAGGAAAGGAGAGTGAGCTTTGAGGTCATAAGATTTGCGTGTTAGTTCTACTACTTCCCTCCTACCTGTGGGATTTGGGTGGGTTAGTCCACCTTACTGAAGCCAGGTTCCTTATCTACAACGTGGAGCTGATAGTTACATCACAGGGTTGCTATAAAGATGAAATGTGATAGCATGTGTAATAAGGCCAGGGTGGGTAGGCATGAGAGTTCACTTCCTCTAACCCCTCTCGTTTACACTCTTGCATCCAGTACCCAGCACCTGCATCCCAAGGAGGCTGCAGGACCCCTGTTACTTGGATTCCATCATCACCAGCCTGAGGCTGGACTGACATTCACTAATTCCCTTTCACAAACGTCTATACATGTCACAAAGTGAGTTTTGCCCCATACCCCCAAAGAAGCTCTAATTATCTCATGAGCAGCTCTTTAAAAACATGCTGGTTAGTTGTTGTTGTCTTTTTAAATTTTAAAACATTGAAAATCAAAGCTTTTACCCAATCTTCCATTTATCTGTTTTATCACTTTGCCTACCTTTCGATTTATAGATACCCGATGTCCAAAGAACTGACTTAAGTAATTTATGCATTAATTCTATAAATACCTAGTAAGCACCTAGTATATACCAGGCCCTGTATTAGGTACTGAGAATGTGAAAATAAATAAAACATATTTTCTGATCTCAATGATTTTACAATATGAGGAAGGAGACAAACCCATGCATAATTTGAATATACCATAGTAAGTCCTATAATAGAGGTGTGCAAAAGGTGCCACCATTTACACAGCACTTTAAGGTTCAAGAGCACTTTTCATATGTTTCAGCCTCACAAGAATCCTATGAGCTAGGTGTTACTGTTACTAATCATTTCCAGGTCAGACAGAAGGAAGCCGGGCAGACAGAGGAGAAGTAAGTTGACCAAGATCATATGGATATGATCATGATTCTGTCTCAAATCTCAGTTCTGTCTGTTCTTTCCTTCATTATCCTTCAGTGTCCATATTGGAATATACTAGAACATACTTGTATCACGCTTGCAAATGCCTTACAAACGTCACCCATATTGTGTCTCCCAGGAGACATTCAGACACAGGAACCTCTCATTCTCTGCCGTGGCCTAACACCCTAATCTCCCTTCCCTCCCCTCTCCCATAGAAATCCCACTGAGAGCCAAACAAACTTCTGAGTACTTTCCAGTGATGTCAGGTTGTTTCAGGTCTTGGTACTTTTGCATGTACTGTTTCCTCTCCACAAATCCTTCTTCTCCACCTCACCCAAATCCATCTTCCTGTTCCTCCTTTTGCATGGAGATAGCACAGATTTCACCTCCTCCAGGAAGTCCTTCCTGACTACTCCCCCTCCAAGTCATTTCCTATAGCTGTGTCTCCTGGGTGGTCTCTGTCCTGCCCCAGGACACAGCATGAGTCATAGTTCATACTTTATTGCATTGCAGTTGTCAGTCTATTTGCCTGTCTTCCCCCCACTAGATTGTGAGTTCCTCAGGGATGACTTTGCAGCCTGTGTGTTTAGCCCATTAGTTGTTTGTTGGTTGAAGGAATGAAGGAAAGAAAATCAAGATACGCTCCCTCACCTAGTGTACTCCTTGCAGTAGCTGAAGCTCAAAATAAATCCACAGCTTTGCCATCAGTCTCAGAGTTACCACTGAACTACTGAGGCAAACTAGAGCTTGCCAATTTCATAATTAGCAATTCGTGCATCCTCTGAAAACAAGAACAAGCATCGTCATCATCGTCATCATCATCAGTCATTTTTTTTTTTTTTTTAGCCCAATCATAGGAAAGTAACACTGGCTTAGATCACTAGACATGCTGCTGTATCTGGCCTGTCCCACCTTTTGTATTTTCAGTCTTACCCCCAAATTGCAGAATCACGTCCTCTTACCTCTGTACACCCAGCGCTTAGAACAGTGACTGGCACAGAGTAGCCCTCCCTTCAACAAATACCAGTTGAATGAATGAATGAATGAATGAATGAATGAATGAATGAAAACTACCCTGGCTCCGCCCTTTCTGAGTGGCCACATTGGCACTGTGCGATGACATCACCCTCCATCACACAACTGGTCTGAGTTCAGGTGGTTGTCATCAGATCAAGGACAGACAATCCATAGGCTTCGTGGTGACCTCTGACCTATGGCCTGCTATAAAAAGGTGGCTTCAAACAGCAGACCTTTTCTAGGGAATTCGAATTAAGAAATACAAAGACATTTTTCCTGGTAAATACAGGAACAAGAGCTACCGTGTTTCCCCGAAAATAAGACCTCACCAGAAAATAAGCCCTAGCATGATTTTTCAGGATGACATCCCCTGAACATAAGCCCTGATGTGTCTTTTGGAGCAAAAATTAATATAAGACCTGGTCTTATTTTTGGGGAAACACAGTAAGAGGAAGCAAAGGTAAGGATGGGGCAGCATAGGTCGAAGCCATGATAAGCATTTATAAGTAGATGGATGAGAAAGCAGCTGTGAGGGAGAATCTGTTCAGATTAGCCACTAGGAAGGCCGGTCAGCAGAGGCAGAGGGAAGCTCGGGTCAGGTGAGACCGCGCCATCCTTGAGAAAGTGCTAGAGACAGAAAAAGGAGCTGGTCTCTAGGGTTGCCTCAGTTCCTCACAGCTTCTTAGTTGCAGCTCCAGACACAGTGACACGTGACTTCACACGTACACCCTTATTTAACAGGTGATGCTTTTTAGTGTTTCAGCCTCTGCTACAGGGTATCAGGTGAAGATGAATTTTAAAATGTGCCAACCTCAGGTACAGGACCACCATCAGCTTACATGGGTACCTTTGTAAGAATTAGACAAAAGGCACCCCTTCCAGGATGCGGCCTGATCAATGGTCGGCTCCTAGCTGGATAGAAGCCCATGGCCTTTGGGCAAAGAAAAAGGTTCCCTGCTTGGGGGAGGGAGAGGGCACGCATGTCCACACAGGGGGTGCCGCTTGACCAGGGCTGGACACAGGCTGGATTTGAGCCCTCCTTCTCCACTCTGCCCAGCACCCTTTGCACTTCCACTGCTGCCCCGCCTTTCCCTGACAGGGTGGCTTTGCTCTTCTGTGAATAGGCAGAGACAGAAAGTAAACTTACAGCCAGATGGTCTTTGTTTGGTAAGAAACCACACTGAGTTAAGCAAATGGGAAGTGAGCAGGCATCCATTGTTCCTGGCCCAGGGCAGCTCCAGCCCAGCCTTGACTGGGGCCACTTGGGACCCAGCCACCCTGGCAAAGCATTATGCTTTGGAACCAATGGCTGACCGTGCAAGTATCGACTCCAAGAATTATAACCTTGGAGGTCAGTGAGAGGCTCTCTGGGAGAACCGGCAAGGTGTGGACAAGCAAGGACTTCCCCCAATGGGACAAGTGACCATCAACTGCAGAGCTGGTCTTGGACAGCTACACCTCGTGGCAGTGGCCAGGCCACAGGTAAGGAATGACAGAACATCCAGGTGTGCTAGATCTCTCACCCCCTCATCACTGAACACACCGGGGATGAAAAGACAGAAGAAAAAGATGACTGAATTAGCAGTTATATATACCCCTGTATGCCAGGGCAAAGGGATGCTGGAGAGATGAATCAGGGTACCAAATATCTACACATCGAGCTGATAAAGTGATCCATTCACTCACACCTCCCTTTTTGGAGGTGGCTGGAGTGATTCTCTGATCTGTGCAGCTCAACATGCAAGATTGAGTCATCGCTTGAAGACAGCAAACACCGCTTGGCCCTCCCTAAGGCCAGAGAGGTCCAGCAGAGCACCTGGCACACAGTAGGTCCACAGTCATTACTTGCTGAAAGCGTACAACAGCAATATGCCCTGGGTTGTGTCCTAAGGTTCGGTATTCACTGAATATCGGGCTTATCAGAAGAGCACATCAGAACACACTGAATATATCAGAGTCTCTAATGTGGAAAAAAATTGGTCTGAACATTAAGAGAACACCTGTCCATTAACCATGAAAAGCTTGTTTCAGGATTTTTTTTTTCAAGATAAAATATCACTATAGTTACAAAGAAATAATAGATTTTAAAAATCCAGAACTTCTGTTGAGTTCCAGAACTGTGAGTTCAAAAACCATAAAGCAAAATCAATCTGCATTTTTACAAAGTAAAAAAAAAAAAAAAAAAAAATCTCAGTTTTGATAAGCTCAATAAAAGGACTTATAACATCAATATCAATGTTGCTTAAATTACATTTTAAAATGCACTTACATAAAACAATATTTGGTTTTCTTCACATTTTTTTAATGGATTTTAAAATACAAAACATTTTGCTGACAACACACATGCATTTTTACCATGTGAAAAAATAACTGCTCACATCACAAGTTAAATAAAAGTCACTGAAGTCTGGGGTGCTTTTCTTGGCAAAAATCGAGTAATAAAGCAGAGACAGGGAAAGTGGAATCTCTTGTGCTAGCCCCACAGCATCCACTGACACAGCGCCTGCGCAGAGCAGGTCTTCGAAAAATACGTTTCACATTGGAATGACTCTTATTGCCATTCTTGGCAAGATTCTCGAGGCCAGAGTTTCAAGTTTTTATTATTCTTTCATGGGAGAAGGGTGGAGTGGAAGCCAGGGTGGGCGGTGGGGTGACAGCTGGGGGTAGCTGGGAGTGGACAGCTGTTTTGAAGTGAAAGTCTTTGACAGTCGTGGAGAATACCTTCCAGTCTTCCCTTCCTTTCTCTCCTCTCCTCCCTCCCAGCCACACATCATTGCAAAATGTGATGTCCCTTCCCCCTTCACACTCTCACGAGGACTCACGCCTGGTCGTTAACTCATTATGAGAAATTAACCTTAGGAAGAATGTATCGACAACTAGCTGAAATGGAGAAAGGGAGTGAGAAAAGCCCCTTGGGAGGTGGTAGTAGCAGGACAGAGTATCAATAGGGATGTGAGAAGGTACTAAAGCTAAATTGTCAACCTTCCACTTGCCCAGGCCAACCCTGGCCGCAGTATCACAATATATAATGGCAGCATATACTGTGTTTCCTCAAAAATAAGACCGGGTCTATTAATTTTTGCTCCAAAAGACGCATTAGGGCGTATTTTCAGGGGATGTCTTATTTTTTCATGTACAACAATCTACACTTATTCAAATACAGTCATGTCACCTTCTTCTGGAACATCGTCAAAATGTACTAAATGCATCCGTCTGGCTGACCATCTTAACAGGGGCTTATTTTCGGGGAAACATGGTATGTCCCAGGACAGTGGTTGTCAAACTTGGCTACACATTAGAATCACCTAATGCCAGGCCTCACCTGATGCCAATTCAATCAGCATCCCTGTGGGTGGAACCCAGCCATAAATTGTTTTGTTGTGGTTGTTGTTGTGTATTTTAATTCTCCAAATAACTCCTATGTGCAACCGACTTTGAAAACAGGTGACGAGAGGCCTGCTTCTCAGTTGTGAATGTGCCTATCAGACAATCCGTTACCCCAGCCCAGTCATCTGACCGAATCCCCATCCATCCGGCCTGGCTGCAGACAGGGTTCTGGGGAAGCACTCCGTGTGTGCCAGTGAGGGACCAGCGCCCTCTTTTTCTCTCTGATCCACAGAAGTGCAGGAAGCACTTGGTCATGTTTAGGCTGCTCTTAAAGCTGCCAAAGGCTCAGCTCTGTCAATGGAACATAGTCATGTCAAAGAAGCTCACTCTTTTACACGTGGGTCATCATCCTGAGGCATAGAGGACAGCTCAGCTGAAAGCTGTCACTTCTTAATATCCTTTAAGAGCACACAGAAGACACGGACTTCTCGGAATAAAATAGTGTAAAATGAAGCTCCTCGTTCACATGCTGTACATTTTGAATACTCCCATTTACAAGGCTTTTACTGCCCTTTTAACGCTTATTTTATCTACAGTCACGAATGGTCTTTTTAGAGTCATCTGAATGGTTAATCTTCGTAAAAATCGAGATTATCCACAGGTTGAGTTCAGTTTGGTCAAGACATAAACAGGAGGAGGTAAAGTACATTCAACTCAATGTTTTTCACGATATGAATTCGGCAGCATCTTCGCACAAATCTCATGACCTATTATACATCCCCACTATCTGTACCAAACAATTCTGACCAGCTGTCCCCAATTGGTCTGCAAAGTCATTTCTTTGATGTTTTCTAAGTATACACATTGTTTGGCAAAAACAATATCAAAAGAATAAGAAAACAGAGGGCTGGGATGGACAACAGAGCTAGCCAGCGAGGGTTCAGTCAGACACATGATGTCTTTTCTGATTGGGAAACTTGGCTTCAGGTGGAAGGGAGGTTGAGACAGAGCTAAAAGGCCTAGCACAGAGCACAGAGCCCAAAAGGGATAACGGTAGAGGGTAGGAGACCCATGAACTCCATCGCAAGGGCCTTGCTCTACTACGGGTACTTTTCCTGTTAGTTTTATTTCCAACCTCCAGCTCACCTGCATCCTCCCTAGACTGCAAATAAGAAAACAATCTGTGGAAACTTAACAAATCTGGTGGACTTTTAAAAACAGCTCAACAGTTCTTAGGATAATGCTTTGTAACATAGCATTTGAAAATGATTAGTTAATCATTCCTTCGAGATACGAGAGACAAGGTTAAGTGATTTGGCCCATGTTATATAGCACAGCGCTGGCAGCACCGGCCGTCGGCCGAGTGCCTGGTTCAGCCAGTCTGGGTGCAGAGTGGCCCGGGAGCGGCCGTGCACACCGAGCCGAGGGGGAGCCAGGGAGCCAGGCCAGCGGCCAGGGTTAGCGCGGAGGTGCTGCTCCAGGCTTTATCCAATAACAGTGAAGGGCCAGAGGATCAGACAGCCCCGAAATTCTCGGCACCTGCATGGGTTTTCACAGGGAGGGAGAACACTTACCCCCAGTCCTCTGACCAGCAAACCCTCAAAGAACGCTTTATTTCAGAAGCATGAGCAGTTGGGAGTGTTTCCATGACCTGCATTGGCCCAGCCCCCTGAGAGGACCGCACCCTTCCGAGGGACCAAAGTCGCCCCCAAGAAGGTTCCTCTTCCCGGTGGCCAAGCCTGAGAACCAGAGCGGCCGCTGCACCCGGCGCCGCACAGCTGCGGGAGGGCTCTCGAACGCGGAGGGCTGCACGGTCGCCCCTCGCACCAGCGGCAGCCGGGTTAGAGCATCTCCCGCGGAGGAACCAAGACGCCGGCAGCCTAGGAGGGCGGCGGGGGTGGGTGGGGAGTTCAGCCCCTACCTGCCCCAGCCCCTCCTCTCCCTCGCCAGCCTGCGGGACCAGTCCAAGGACGCCCCAGGCTGGCCGAGTCGCCGTCGCCGCCACTTGCCCGCTCCCGCCCTCCGCTAGCCCACCCCCAGCACCCCGAAGCGCCCTTACCTGAGCCGGAGATGTGGACCCGGAGTGGGCGACCCCTGCTCGAGCACGACGACAGGTCGCTCTGGGAGCGGCCGCGGGGACTCGGGTCCCCGGGCAGCCTGCGCAGGGCCGGCGGCGGGGGCTCAGGGACTTCGGCCGCCACCTGCTCGACTGGCTCCCCCGGGGACTCCCCGGGGCTCCTGCCCGCCTCGGCCATCGGCTCCCGCGGCTGCCGGTCGGGAGGGCCGGGTGGGCCGGGCGCCGAGGGCTGCGCTGCGGAGGGCGCGGTGACCCCGAGGCAGCGTGGAGGGCTGGGAGGCTGGACGCCCGGCGCCGAGAAGCTGGTCGGGAGGGCGGGAGGAGGAAGAGGACAGAAAAGTTTGCACAGGAAGGAGCCGCCTACAGCCTGTTCTCCCTCCCGCCGGCAAAAGCCGCAGGGCTCCGAGCCGGGCCGCCCTCGGTGCCCGCGAACCTGCCCGGCTGCTCCTCCCCCAAGGCCCAGGCGCTGCCCTTTGCAGGGTGGCAGCAGTAGGGTCCCCCCTGGCTGTCACTCAGCCCGCAGACCTCAGATAAGTGGAATTTGGGCTTCAGAAGCTAGGATGCAAGGTCAGGGTTAACAGTGCCATTTCCATTTGTTGCGGGCAGCGTGGCGAGGAAGGCCATGAACACACACGTGAGCCGCCCTGTGGTGGAACAGAAATGACCACATACAGTTTACAGATATGAAACTGCAGGAGCCAAAGAGCACTGGACTTGCTGGTGGGTTAGTGGCAGATCCTGGAGTCCCTGAAATTGAGGCCAATCACCTTCCGCTCTCACCACTTGCCTTCAAAGTCCTGCTCTCCCTCTCACTGTTGCCCACATTCCTGGGTTTCTGTCTGCTGGGTAGACTCAAAGGTCGTGTTTAAAAGACTAGTCTTCCAAGAACTGAATAAATAACACAGATTTGATGTCTGAGTCAATGTTTTCTAACGGTCTCTCAGCTGCATTGAATGGAAATGTCTTAGTTTACACCATGCCTTGGAGGGGGTTTGCAAGATGGGCAGTGGAGATTTTGTTGGTTCAGCTGTTGATTTCACAACGAAAGCTTTATCAGTTTCATGATTAGGCCCCCAAGTTATGACTTGCCCAGGATCAAAAAGCTGCAAATCAGGCTCAGGGGTCATCATTCCTGAAAGCTTATGGCAACGGAGGGACATCCCTGGGTTCACGTGCAGGCCATAGATGGGCAGCAGGAAGAGAATGGGGGGAAGAAGGGGAGGGGGTGAGGAGCAGGGTTAGCAATTAACATTTATTGACACACGCCCATATTACATGTGTTATGTCAGACACTCTGCACACATTATATCTTTTAATAAGAAAAACAACCCAAGCAGAAGAGGTAAGAGAACAGAGGGACAAAACTAAGGGGTGCAAGCTAGAGAGGTAAGTAATACCTGCAGAGGCCTTTGTGGCAACTGGGTCATGATAACAGCTCACCCTTGGTAATTTAAAAGGGCTTTCACCTGTAATTCTCACAGCAACTCTGTGGGGGTGGGTATTATTACAGGTTTGCTATGAAAACTGTTCACATACATACAGGTCCATTTGCACAAAGTCAGCCATGCTTGCCCGTCTCTCCCAGGCACTATGTCCTACTTTCCCACCTCTTTACATTTATGCTCTTCCAAATGTTACTTCACTTTCTTGATTCTCTTATGTTGTTTAGGACAGAAAAAAAGGTGTCTCTGCTCCAGAGCATTCACTTGTGTTATTTTCATACCTAGGTCACTGACAGGATTGAAAGGACATTGAGATGAATTTGCCACTTTCCCTGAATAATCAACGTTCGATTATAATGGTATTTCTCATCATTACTGGCTCCCTTGTGTATTGGATTGCCAGGTGATGCTGTGTGTACCCCTTACGTCCTCATCCTCAGCAGGTAGCTCCACCTTGAAAGCTGCCTTCTCTCTGGGGCACTCATCCCTGTTCTCTGCACAGGGGTCTCACCCCACTTTCCTCTCCCCATGGCTTACAGCGTGAGTGCTCCCACCATCCTCCCAGGCCTTCTGCTTCTCTCTTCTCTGGTTTGTTCTCTATGCCATCTCTTCTGAAGATAAATAACTTCATAAGGTAATTAAATACTGCAAACACATGAAGTCTTCCCTGGCTCTTACTCAGTTATTCAGCAATTAAATCCTTCCAGCTGTTACTCAATCAATACCTATCTGAGTGCCTTTCGTGGGCCACGCACTGTGCTAGGCACTCCATGACTTCATGGAAGTTCTCAGCACTGTACTCGTCCATCCATTTTCCCTTCACAATCGAGCTTCTAAGCAGAGCAGCACCCACTTGCTAATCCCCTGTTCTTACTATAATCCCCCTCTCCCATTCCCTCCTTTACCATCTGCAGTATGGAACTTCGGCATGGCACTGCTTTGGCCAAAATCTCTTCTGAGCACCTAGTTGCCAAATGCACTAGGGACCTCTCAGGTATGACATAATCTACCCCACACTACAGCTTTGGACACCCTTGACCACGTGCTACTCTACTCCCCTGGTTTCTGGGACATTCATCTTGCTGGGTGTTCCTCCAGGCTCTCTGCCTCCTTGTTACCTTCATCTCAGGATCTGTTTTTTTCCATCTGCTCTTACCAAATGTTCCCCAGGGTTCCAGCATCAGCTCTCTTCTCTTCACATGTGACATATTTTTCCCTAGGAAATCTCACCTTCAGCTTTGAGCTGTGCACAGATGACTCCCATATCTCTCCCTCCAGCCCAAACTTCTCTGCAGGTCTCCAGCTCCCAATGTCCAGCTGTCTACTGGGCTTCTCTTCCTGATGTTTCTTTGACACTTGGCAGTCACCATTCCCAGAGTTGAACTCCTTCGCCTCCATGAACCTCTTCTATCTGTTCTCCATCTGGAATAAATATCTCCAGAATCATTTTTCCCCCTGCTCTTCCACTGTCATTTCTTTAGCTCGTTTCCTCTAAAGGAGAGAGACTCCACCTCTAGACTCACTTCCTTCCACTCTGCCTCCATCTCATTCCTAGAATAATGTTTCCAAAATGCTCACAAAACTTTACATCCCTTCAAAACAAGTATCCATGACACATATTCAAGGCTATGTTCCTCAGTAGGGCACATCAGGACTTCCCTACCCTGCCCAAAACTCTTTCCTTGCTGCTATTATGCATACAAACTCTGCTCTCTGGCATACAGATGTATTACTATTTGTCGGTCCCTGTTCCTCTTCTCACAGTACGTTTGCACACCCATTTCCTCTGCCTGCACCATCATTCCCCTCATTGCCTAGCTGACTGACCATGACTCACCCTTTGAGCCTCATCCATGAAGCTTTTCTGACACCTCCTAACCTCCGAGCCAGGCAAGGGCCCCTCCTGAACAGTGCCATCATGTCCCATGTGTATCTCTGTTAAGTCACTTTTCACACAGGATTGTGGTTGTTGGGGTGCTACTCTGTCTCCTCTACAGTTCCTGTGAGCTACCTCAAGGCAGGAAGTACCCAGACTGGCCTTTGTTCTCCTAGCACTGCGGTATGTTGAATGAATAAATCAATGAACGGACTCTATTTGGGGAGACAGACATTAATAGATAATTGCCTGGCAATTCAAGACAAGTGGCAAAACTGAGACGTATATGGAAGGTGCTGTGGAAACCCAGAGGACAAGGCACCTAACCTGCCTGAGGTGAAGGATCAGGGAAGGCTTCCCAGAGGAAGTGGCACCTGAGATGCAAAAGTACTCCAGGATGAGGGAGGGCATCTGCAAGTACACAGAAGCTTGAGGAAGTGGAGCTGCTCAGGACTCTGTAATGTAAGGTTGGAGAACAGGAGTCCATTGGGGGGGGGGAGGGACAGGGGAGGGGTGCAGGTGGCTAAATTTTGAGCCTGAAAAGGTTGACAAGAAGTGGATTAGGATTCATTTTTTTTTTCAAATACCATTGTGCTTGTGCAATCCTAAAACGATTAGACATTATATTTACTTGGGGTTTGGTTTATTCCCAGTTCTGTTTATCCTGTCTAACCCTTGCTGTGAGAGTTCTATGTTCTTTGGCCCTGAGGACAATATTTTGCCCAGCACTTAATAAATGTAAGCTATTTGATAGACTGACAGAAAGAGAGGCACAGGCTTCAGTTTTGCAAAGTAAAATGTTTGCAGATGCTATTTGCTAATTCAGCCATTTTCATTAAATATCATTTCAGAAAGATTAGAAATCAAAACAATATGAAAAAGGAATTACTTTTCATCACATGGTGATGTCACAGAAATTTAACACACCAAACAACCTCATTGTCTTCCATTTTCTTTCAAATTATGATTATGTAAGATAATAAAAGACATAAATGAAAATGTATTAACTCCTTTCATTTATCACTCATTTCACAAATGCAAATTTAGTCTGAGGAGCCCATGAGTGCTTAGAACACCCCGCTTTCAACAGGAACAAAGGATGCGGTATGAAATCTATCTCTTGTGTGGCCAGTGGCTTCCTCCTCCCTCCCTGGGCCAGGTGTGCCCCCTTTCCTAAAGCCACAACAAACTTGGAGGGCACTTTGTATATTACAGTTTAACTTGTGGAAGAAGGAATTTTTATGCACAGACTTTGAAGCAGAGTGAAAGATGCTGATGTATTAGGTTGGTGCAAAAGTAATTGCGGTTTACAAGGTTAAAAAGAATGGCAAAAACTGCAATTACTTTTGACCAACCTAATATTTTCAAATTAGACGCTAAGGTTAAGGATTTCAAATTGGTAACTGATTGGTATTTCAGGGTATGGTAGTTTTTAAATAGGAATGGTATGCAAACAGTTGTGCTGCTCAAATAAAAACCAAACCTCAAGACCTTTCTCGAAGATATGGTAATACCAATGCCCTGACTTGGATTACTTTTATAATTATAATTGTATTTTGCTGTCTTCCGCACCCTTTGTACAAAATTCCATTTATCAGACTATACACAAAATACATACATAAAAAGACAGTACAAGTGTTTGTTTAGGAAAAACTATTCCCAAATGCATGGCATTAGAAATGAGTGTCTTTTATGGACAGTATTGCTTCTTTAATACAGCTAGATAAAATCACCAGGAGTGAGAGAAGGGGGGTCCAAGTAATATTTGAAAAGAAGTGGCAGAGATCAGAATGGATGATATACAATCAAAATGAAATAACAGAAAAGCAAGGATTCAGGTAATAAACAGATCTTGGTATCAAAGGAAATGAAGAGAAAATACCACAATATAGTGAAAGCGGGCCTGCAGGTACGGTCACATTAAAAACAGAAAAACAAGGAAACTCATTTTGATGACCTCTAAGGTTTCTTCTGGTCTGAGATTTGATGGTTCTATGAAATTTTGTGTTCATATTCATTTAAAAATTGAAGATGAAATTGTTCTATAAGCGAGGTTAAGCTGGTTCATAGTTTTGAGCCCAAACTACCATTCCTCTCTATAGTACTCGGCTGTAAAAGTAAACATCTTCCTCCTTTCCTCTCTCACTCCCTCTCTTCCTTCCCTCTTCTTGCTCTAAAAACAGCTACTCTGTCTACTATATACCCAGGCTCTGTCGCAGGCACAGAGAAAGGAACCTCTCAAAGCTCAGACCATCAGTTGAGGAGACGGGGTGTACCAACTCCAGCTGAGAGACAAGGGAGGAAAGCATTGAGTCTTTTCAATGAGTCAGGGAAGCTTCAATGGAGAGGTCACAAGAAGGGGGTCATAAAAGTAAGTAGGGATGTAAAAGAGGAGGAAGCAGGGAAAGCCTCTCAGGCAGAGGGAACGCGCTCAGGTGCCCAGGGCAGGGAACAGCAGAGGGGAGCATGGAGGTGAGTCTGGATGGAGCCGTAGAGGAGAGTGGGGACGTGATGGGATGTGAAACGGAGAGAGCTGTTAGTGGATTTAAACAGAGTATTAACATGATCAGAGTCATTATCTTTTGTTTCAATTTTGACACCTAAATTGGATACCTAAGTGATGCATATATTTAATTTGTTGGGTTGTTTTAAAGATCGAAAAACAATGTACATAAAGTGCGGAGTGTAATGACTGGCATAAACTGGGAGCTCAATATACTATTCTAAGACATTTGGGAGAAGCAATAGATTTCTTTATTTCTGTAAATCACATCCAGCTCAGCTCCATCTACAAAGGTCACCCCAAAGACATTTCCCAGAATTCCTTCCTTCTCCTCGGATCAAACAAGAACTGTAGTACGTACGGCTCTAGGAAGATGGGAGGGACTGGCCTAATTCTTAGGGCAGTGGATTCCAGGTCAATTATAGCGTCCTTCACCTAGACTTCCAAGGCATCAGCATGTCACCTGTCCATGTCCTGAACCCTCAGAGACTGTCTGTTAGAGGGCGTGCTAAGGTACCCATCATTCAAATGTCAAACACACCTGGGAATTGGGTCCTCCTCAATTCAACCCTCAATACAGTACACTCAGCTGCTGGTGGCAACGCAAAATGGCATAGCCACTTCGGAAACTACTTCGGTACTTTCTTCTAAGGTGAAATGTACACTTGTACTGTGACTTGACAATTCTATTCATAAGTATTTGCCCAAGGGAAATAAAAATTTATATTCACCCAAACATCTGAAAGCAAGCGTTAATAGCAGCTTTATTCATAATCTTTAAAACCTGAAAACAACACAGGTAAGTACTTTCTTACCATAGAATACCACTCACTAATCTAAAGGTATGAACTACTGATACACATACGACATGGAAAGGGCCTCCAAAGTGTAATGCTAAGTAAAAGAAGCCAGACTCAAATGACTTTATACTATATTGTCCCCCTTCAATGGTATTACGCAAAAGGCAAAAATCTAGAGGCAGAAAATGGAGCAGGAGTTGCCAGTTGCTGGGAGTAGAGAGACGGGATGACTTTGGGGGCTAACGGAACTGTTCTATGCTGTGCTCGTTGTGTTGAGTCCCAATAGTATTTGACAAAAGTCATAGAATTGTATGCCAAAAAGAGGGAAATTTACAGTGTGTAAATCATACCTCAAGAAAAAAGAAAAAAGGAAAAATAACCCCCATCTAATTGTTTTCCTTTTCCTTCCCTTTGGAGACAATCCAGCCTAATTCCCTGGACTGGCCGAAATGTTCAGCAGGCAGAGACCCGCATAGAGATTGTTCTGTGTTTAGAAACTTCTCTGGTTCGGAGGCCTTAGACTCACATATAAAAACATAAAAGATGTTCACATGCAATTATGTGGCTCCAGGAAGCAAAGGTCTACCCTTCTGGAGGGGAGACAAAATTATCTTTTGTTCCCTCTTGATGCATCTCCAGCTGCATGGGGGGCAGCTGGGGGACATAAACAAAACAAGAAAGCAGAATAGTTTAGGGGTTGTCTTTGGGACTTGGCAATTTCTGGTTTCTTTGTTTTTAAGCTTGAATTCCCAGGAGGGGGAGGAGTAGATTAAAAATTACCTTTCATTCCTTGATGAGACTGCCCCGTAGAGAAATAAGACAATGTAATTTCTTGATACATTTTCTGCTACATTGTATCTCAGAATAGCATACCACCTGCAGAATCTATTCTGAGGGCTGAGTTTGTGGGAGTTAGAGGACTGCAGGGGCTCACAGACAAACAGGGAGGGCAGCAGGGGAGACTGACAGCAAGTAAACAAACAAGGTCATTTCTTATAGGTCTAATGCTCTGGAGAAAATCAATAGGGTATTCTGATAGGAAATAGCTGGGCAAAGGGGTCCTTTAGCTAGGATGTGGCCTTTGTACATATTTAAAACGTGAGGCATCACAGGTACCAAGAACACAGAGGGCACTGTGACAGGTTGAAGGACCAGCAGATGTGAAAATTCTGCGGAAAGAAGGAGCCACAGAAAGACAGTCAGGAGGCCCAGATGTAATGAGCAAGGAGGAGGAGGTAGAATAGGTGACACAGAGAGGTAAGGGAGGTACCAGATGCTCCACTAATCCAAGTGGAAGGAAGTCGATGAAAGATTTTAAGCAGGAGAGTGACATGCTCTGAATTACATTTAAAAAAATCTTTCCGGATTGGGTACTGATGGATTGGAGGTAGGGAACGAGGGAAAGCAAGGAATCAGGGATCACTCCAACATTTTTGGCGCAAAAATAGTGGTAAAATGAGCTAATTTTTTTTAAAGGAATAGAAATGAGACAGATGTTTTCTTCAATATTTTTAAAATAGGACAGAGCTATATAATTAAAACAATGTGGTGCCATTATATTAATTGTTAAGACTCATTTAACATGTACCATCCATCACACTAAGTACTTTAGATATAGAACACAATTCATCCTCATAGAAATGGTAAAAGACAGGGACCAATTAGCAGTATTTTATGGATGAGGAACAAAGGCACAGAAAGGATAAGTAAAATGTACCAAGTCCCAAAGCTCATGGGCAGCCTCGCTCCAGAGCCCATGTCTGAACCACACATCACTTTACCCACGGCTAGGCCAGTGGAACAGAATATGGAATGCTAAAAAGGATTATGTATCTAAATCTTTGTCATAAAGGCACCATAATAAATCGGGGGAATTCATCAAAAATCAGTGTTTGAAAATTTTCCAATGTATTTGGAAACTGTTTTTAAAATCTTCATTTGACATATTCACCAATAAAGATACACTACGTAGAGACAGAGTAGAAAGTTAAAGGTAAAAAAAACCACAGAAAATATAAACTCTTAGAAGAAAATGTGGGATAGAAAAGCATTTTCTAGAAATGAAAGTAATGGAAAAAATCACAAAGAAAAAATCAATAGGTTTGTCTTTATAAAAATGAAAAACTATAAAGTAAAACAACTCAGAAACAAAATGAAAAGTAAATTGCTTTCCTGAAATATTGTATCCAATTTATATTATGGTTCACATGATCGTATCAATTCATACCATCCCTTGCAGTATTTGTGAATGAATACCCATTATACATGGCCAGCGTTGGCCATAAAAAATTTGAAAACATTTTCTAGATTGACAAGAAAAAATGGTAAACATCTGTTGTTATAATTAGAATTTTTTTAAATTAAAGTCTGTTGGGGCGACAAACAAATGAAGAAACAAAAACGCATGTAGACAATAGTGGTTACCAGAGGGTAAGGGGGAGGGGGATGGTAGATGAGGGTAAAGGAGATCCAGTATATGGTGATGGAAAGAGAACTGACGCTGGGTGGTGAACACACAATGTGATATATATAGATGATGTATTACAGAATTGTACATTAGAAACCTATGTAACTTTAATTATTAGTATTTTAAAAGTCTCGTAACTTTGAACATGTGTTTGATCTCTTTATTGGCCATTTGTATTTCCTGTCTGTGAAATGGTTGTTCATGACCTTTCTCTGTGGAAATTTTAGCTTATTGATTTGTATGAGCAATTTATAGATCAAGAATACATTTTTTTCATATTTGTAGAAAATGTTTTGCCTAGTTCATTGTTTATCTTTTAGCTTCTATTTGACATTTTTTGTTGTTGTTGTTATTGAATTTTTTTTTTTCAAGTCAGTAGTGTATATAGGAAAGCGATTGATTTTTTATACCTTTGTAATCTAGTACCTATTGAACTCTTTCTAGCTCTAAGAGTTTTCAGCTGATTCTCTCTTGGGTTTTTTAAGTCTACAGTAATATCATCTACAAACAGAAGGAGGGACTAAGAGAGGCCAGGAGGACAGGAGGGGGGATGTTTTCTTCTCCATGCTAAAAATAAAACTTTTATTCAGGCTTGATATGTTTTGTTTTGTTTTGTGTGTGTGTGTGTGTGTTGTTGTTTTTTTGCCAGAATTTGCA
Organism: Rhinolophus sinicus; assembly: GCF_036562045.2. Lineage (NCBI taxonomy): Eukaryota > Metazoa > Chordata > Mammalia > Chiroptera > Rhinolophidae > Rhinolophus > Rhinolophus sinicus. The sequence continues at coordinate 164,862,701 of NC_133755.1, read as the reverse complement.
GCAAATTTGGCAATAAATATCATAGTTTTTTTTCCTTATTCTAATGGAATGTCTCTAGACTTTCACTCAAGTGTGAAGTTGGCTCTTGATGTCATATAAATATTAATGTTTACCTTAGTAACCATCTTTCTATTCTAAGGTTTTTGTTTTTTTAAGGATGTATTGTGGCAGGATATCACTCCTATCTATCAAAGATGATAACATAAATTAAAGCCAAATTTTAAACCTCAGGCAGAAAGTATACTAGCAACACCGTATATATTCCATTTGAAAGAAAAAAAAACCCACAAAAAAACCATCCTGGACTATTTTCTCTGTGTAATGCACAACTTTTTTGTTTGCTTTTTACTAGTCTCTTGATTTTCCTTTGGATAATACTCCTCATCCCTTAAAACAAGAAATCAAGATAAACTTCACTGAAGCTTAATTTATATACAATACATTGTATGCATTTAAATGCATAATTTTATGAATTTTAACAGGTGGGCACACTGGTGAAACTGCCACAATCAAGATACCGGCAATTTCTATTACCCCAAAAGATTCCTGTGCTTCTTCTTAATCCATCCCTGCCTTTGTCCACAGCCCCAGGCAACCACTGGTCTGCTTTTTTGTCACTATGGATTACTTGGCATTTCCTAGAATTTTATATACATGCAACTACCATAGAACTCTTTGCGTCTGGCATCTTACACTTAGTTCTACTCCCACATTTAGTAAGGTAAATGTGACCCCTTGAAAGGCAAAGAAACTTGGTGCTACTGTAGGAAGCCTTCCTCCAAAGGAGAGTGGGGGCCACTGGAAGCACCGAGGATAATCTTTCTTCAAACAATTAATGACTAGCTCCAAAGCAGTTGTCAGAGAGGGTTAGTTAGACTCTTTGTGTTTTGAGGGTTTACAAGTAAGAGTTCCTACTGCTGGTATTGAGTTCTTACTCTCTGGGAAGGAAAGGCGAACAGATGGTCATAATCCATTTGGGCTCAGACTCCAGAAACTGTCCTGCCCCAGGTCCCCTGGAATTCTGGAGATGACCATGTTGTGTGAACTGGAAGTCCTGACCTCAGAGACACGAGCATCCAGGCACTCCTAGAGACGGCCGCTTGTGTGAGCCAACATTGCCAACCACGGAGACCTAGCACCTTGAAAATCCAGACATGGACCCCAAGGCCCTCTGGGAGATAGTTACATGTGCAAGCTAGAAGAAGTGAGTATGGAGCGCTACCAGCTTGAAAACTCAGGCAGGGGCCCCCTGGGAACTTTGGGAGGTCATGTGTGTGTATTAGTATTTTTATTGTTGCTGTAACAAATGACCACAAACTTAGTAGCTGAAAATCACACAAATTTATTATTTTACAGTTCTGGAGGTTAGAAGTCCAAAATGGGTCTCACTGAGCTAAAATTAAGGCGAGCTGTGTTCCTTCTGGAAGCTCTAGGGAAGAATACATTTCCTTGCCTTTTTCAGCTTCTAGAGGCTGCAGCATTCTTTGGCTCATGATTCTCTTCCATCTTCAAAGCCAGCAATGACCAGTCCAATCTTTCTCATGATGTCATCCTTCTGGTTTTGACTCTTCTGCATCTTTCTTCCCCATTCAAAGACTTTTATGATTGCACTGGGCTCACCCAGATTATCCAAGCTAATCTCATTTCAAGGTCAGCATATTAGCAACCTTAATCCCACCTGCAATCTAAATTCCCTTTTGCCATGAAATACGATATAGTCATAGGTTCTGAGGACTGGGGTGGACAGCCTTAGGCATTATTTTGCCTACCACAGTGTGTAACCTGAAAGAGCTGACTGCAAAGAACCACCACTTTGAGAAGCCACATACAGGCATCCTGGGAATGCAAGTGATAGCCACCCATGGGAATTCAGTGAGCTGGCCAACGGAGAGCAGCCCATTGTGAAAACCCATGCGCAGTCATCCTGGGCACCCAGGGAGATGACCACATGTGGGAAGCAAGGAGTATGGGGACAGCTTCCCTTGAAAAACCCAGCAGCCAGCCCCAAACATGCCACAGCACAGAACCAGCATTATCTGTTCAACTCCATTGGGCAGTTGCCAACACATTTCACAACAGCTAGGGGAACAGCAAGAAGCAGAGCCGTGGTGGATAGTCCAACACCAGAGCTCTCCCTGCAGTTGGAGGTGGAAGCTGGACTTACTTCTTTTTGAATATCAAGAGTGCCTACAACAGCTCATGTGGAAACGGGGCGATACTAAGCCTTCTGCCAAGAAGATAAGTGAGTACTTGAGGCAGAGGTAATGAAAACAAACAAAACACGATGAACAAAATATCGAAATTTTAAATATACACAAGATCAATCCTGCACTTAAGGAAAAAAAAAAAGAGTAAATGAAAAACTCCTGTTAATTCTGAGGAATCCATACCTGTAAGATTATGTTTCAACATTCTGGGTAAGTGAGGCAGTCCTGGAAATTCCTCAGCTGTTACGTTGTTCAGTAGCTAATGTATAAGGATTCAGATATGGATTTCACCTTCAAAAACAAGCATGGAGATTTCATAGTAGTTTGAGAAGAATTGTAATGATCAGTCCATTTTCCTAATCCCATTTTACTTGTTGATGAATAACTACATGGTTTAACGTTTAATTTTCTGTGGAGAAAACGGGGAAAACATAAAACATAGAGAACAAATCTTACACAGATATTTGAGGGAGTCTTACCTTTTGGAATGAACATTTGAGCAGTTCTGTGGTCAGATAATAATATGGGCTCTACTAATCTTCACAGAATGAATGAAGCTCTTTCTGGTAAATTCTCAAGGTGTCCACATCCATGAATGAAGAGAAATGTGTTCTGAAGGGAACTGAAACGTGGCCCCCATCTGGAGACTTCTAGGAATTGCAGTCATATGTATTACACCATCTTTATCCCTTGGTAAGAGATGCTACAGGTAATATGAAAAAGGGGTCTCTGCGTGGTGCCAGTCTGTAGGGCACGGCATCTCTTCAGATGAGCCATCACCTCAGCACTGCACACACTTGCTTCTTTATTTTGACCACTGTGTTGTACAATCTCTGATAGCTCTACCGGTCTCACCTACCATAGCCTCCTATGGGGGCTCTGGTCCTCTTATGAGAAGATGACAGCAATCTCTTCTTGTTAGACTCCACCTGCAGGACTGACTCTTGATATCCCTACTGTCTTCAGTTATTCTGGTGAATAGCCCTGGGGGCTCTAAAATGGATAAGATCCTCTGCCTGCCTCTTGTCAAAGCTACTTGAGGCTTCTCTAGTGTTCCTTATGGGTCTTACCCCGAGATTATCGTTCGGAACCCCCTCTTCCCCTCAGTCCTTTCCCTCCCATCACTCAGGTGCCCCACGCAGCTCTCGCACACTTCATCACTACTGCTCTCTGTGGACTCCTTCTCTCTCCACATTGGACTCTGGTTCTTGAAGGAAACAGAGTTCTTGGAAATTTATTCAGGGCTGACTTTATATCCTGGCCCCCTGACCCATGCGGTTTGCCTCTTCTGGAACACTGTTGCTCCCGCTGTGTGTATACCTAAGTAATTTACTTATCCTGGAGATTTTACTGAAAATTTTCATTCACCAGGGAAGCCTTCTCTGACCCTCAAGACTAGATTGGAGTCCCAAGCTCTATGCTTTCATACTATTCTGTACTTCATAGCACGTACCCCAATTTGCGGTATTCTGTCTGGATGGTCATTTGTTTAATGTCCATATTCCCCACTAGAGAACAAGTCATATGAGGGATAGGACTGGGTGTGTTTTTCTGCCCCTGCAACTGCTGCGTCCAGCTCAGTCGGTACCTGGCAGAGTTGGGTCTGAATAAATATATTTTGACCGAATAAAGTAAAGGAGTGATGACTAAACGAATGAGTAAGTGACTGCAGTGTTTTCATTTACACAATAACCAGAGTCCAGGCCGTGCTCCTCAGTTTAGGATGACGGTTAGAAACATGGGCCTAGTCTCTTTAGGCCTACCTGTGCCTTTTTTCCTCGCGTGTAGACTGGGGAAAATAAAAGTGCCTTATGAGGATTTAATGAAACTGGACATATGTACTGCGTATGTGTCACCAAACACTCAGAAGAGTGCTCAGCATATGTAGGCACTAAACAGTACATACAGCCCCTTAAAAACCCCCTCTCTGCAATCCTGGGATTTGTATGGTCACCACATTCAACTGTGGCTACTCGAGGGCACTTACCCTGGCTCACATGAATATAAATATTTTATCTAATCTGTTTGTGTATTTTTAGTGCTTGTTATCCTGTGTTTCTAAGTTCTCCAGGGCTGAATTATCTGTCCAGGCAGCAGGCACAATGCGCACGGCCCACAAAAATGTTCTTGTTTCTTCTGAAGTATAAATGGGGGGAGTGGGGGTGAGGGGAGGGAAGAAGAACTTTTAGGTTAAAGAAAATGTTTTAATATGTCATAGTAATCTATTTGCCTTTATACCAACATAGTCATAAAATATACTTTTAAACAGAGGGCGCCCAAAAAAAATGTGTACACATTTTAAGAAAGGAAAAAACTGTATTAAAATTGTAATACTTAATATATACCGATAACAGAAGATGAAGACAAATCATGTGCATACATTTTTTTGGCACCCCTGATATATGTGTATGTGTGTGTGTGTGTGTGTGTGTGTGTGTGTGTGTATGCTATTATTATTATTTTACTTATTATATTTTTTGGAGGAAGCGGCCCTAGAAGGCAACAGTGTCCCAGGGGCATGAGAGCCAGAGTGCAGAGTGCGGTTCCTACCCCGACTGACACTCCGCACCAGAGCCTTGGTTCCACAGTTAAAAGAAATGAGAACAAAAACAATGTGTGGCAGCGTGACAACTTTCGGGCACCACGTGAATGGTTGATGGTAAGGGCCGGCTGCCCACTGAGAAAGGACATCCCGGCAGTAGGTAATCTTGCTACGCTGCTTGCACCCCCGGGAAAGCAAACGCGCTCAGCTAGAACCGCCGAAGGGAAGGGAGACTCCGCTTCCCTCTTTGCCTCCCGCCGGTTCCTCAGCCGTCCCGCTCCGCCTCACCCACAGATTTCCTGCCCACACTCACCCCCTTTCCCGTCTCCCCCTGGGTATCACCATCCACGCTCCTCCGCCCCGGCTCATGGGCACCTAGTCCCCTGGGGTTCGCCTCCTAGAAGGTTCCAGTGTTTGTCACGGTGCTTTTTCCTGTAGCAAGTCCTTTTGATCCCTCCGCTTGCCTTCTCTTCGCTCATTACTCCTGCACGGTGTGTGCTTTTCTCTGCTTCGTAGTTTTCTTTTTGATTCGAATTTTGGGCACTCTTGGTTTCTCTTGTTGTCCTTTATTTATTTTATTAGCTCCATGCTCTTGTAAGTTCTTTTCTCATATATATATATATATATATATATATATAAAATGTCTACTTTCTCCCTCTTGCCCAGCTCCTTTTCAGTCCTGTTAGTTTCCTCTTCTCTTCTTTTTTCTTTTTCCTTCCCCTCCCTCTCTCCCTCTCTCCCTTCCTTTCTTCCTTCCTTCCTTCCTTCCTTCCTTCCTTCCTTCCTTCCCTTTCTTCTGCTTCCTCTTCCTCCGAGGACCTGGGCCCTACCCCCACCCCCCAGCACAGCCCAGAGGAGGCTGTCCCCCTCAGCCACAAGGGTCACACAAAGAAGACTGCTGTGTCACACAGACCTCTTCTCCCTGAATGTGGCCTCCATGCACAGGCACTAATTTGATCACTCATTTTTCCATGAAGACATTGGAAAGGAGTGAAGTAGAAGACACATGTGTCGCACATTCTGATGCTTAGCTGCGTGAGTGTCAGGGTCCTAAAAGCACCTGGCCGTCCCCATTGTTGAGCAGAGAAAACATGGGTCCTGGTTTTGTTTATTGTCAACCTGCTTGCTTTTGCAAACCAGCATATCTTCTCTCTCCCCGTCCCCATACACACACCAGTTGGTTGGTGGCCAAAATTAATTGTCCAATATGAATTCAATGTAGACAAACCCTGTAAATGAAACAGCCTCTTTAGCAAATATTTAGGCTGTCTCTCGGGTGAATATGCTCTGAGTCTCAGACGCTCCCCCAGCCCCTGCTTCTCCCTAAGGTGGCAAGGGGTTGGGGACAGGGAGGCTTAGGTGCTGCTCCCCAGTCTGCCTCTTCTGATCCTGGGGTACCGACACTTGTCCTGTTGGTGTTCCCAGACGAAGCCTGAAGCTGCTGTCATTCAGGGTCTGGCCTCTATCGGGCCCAGCTCAGCTTTCCCTGGTTGGTACGCTGGAGTCCTCTGAGGTACAGCTGCGAAGCCCACACCCTTGGCATAGAGTGGCCACAGGGAACGACTCAGGCCAGGTTTTCTGTCAGGGTCTCAGCTGCTTTGGGGTCTTGTGTGTGTTACTTGAGTATCGAGGTCATCGGGGAAAGTGAAAAAGCAGCCTCTCCCTTCGTCTAACAACACAGCTCCACCTACTTACATTCTCCAATCAGCCTAAGAGGCTTCCTCTGGAGCCCTAAATTGGATTCAGGACAGAAATGTCCCATCCCTTAGTCTCCCCTTGTTCATCTAACATACATAATAATACGAGTCACACTTAGATGAGGCTTAATATGTGTTTTCGTGATTTAATTCTCACAGCCAGCCTGTGAGGAAGACATACTGTTACCACTCACAGCCAGTGGTGTGGAAGCTGGAGCACAGAGATGTTGCCTGACTGCTCCAGGATCACACAGCCCCGCGGTACAGGAAGCAGCGGGTCTGGGAACCCGGGGGCCTGGCTGTGGAATCGGTGCTCTGACTGTGCTCTGCTGCTCGCCGGCCTCTTCTGCACCTGGTGGCCTCCTCCCTTCATTCCTCCTTCTATTTCCCATCCTCAAGCCAGTAAAAGGCGGGATTTTGTTTCCCCCATGTCATACGCTTGTTCTACCAAAAAGCTGGTTTATTTACCATATAAAGAATGAAGTGGGTTCAGTTTGTTTCAAATGCTTTTCGTCTGCATTTCCAGAGAGAGACTGCGTGTTGATGTCAGCAGGGAGGCCAATGTGTCACCTCTTCTGTTGTCCACTTCAGAGGAATTCTGGTGACAGCTGAGACGGGGCGGTGGCAGTCCTCCAACTCTCTGATGGAGAGACAGACTGTCCTCGAGAGAGCGTCGCTCAGACGTCAGTTCCACCCTCTGCAGCTAACGATAGCCCTGCGAGGAACAAGGAGCAGCAAGCTGGCCAGGGCTGGCCTCCTGCCCTCTCCTGCCCTGCAGATCAGGAGCAGTGACCCTGGTAAGCACCCACGAACCTGCAGCTGGGATGCCTGCACCACCAGCCGTGTGACCTCACAGAGAGGACACCTGTTGCTATAGGGACTAAGACCTTCTCCTTTCACTGTCTTGTCTGGCACCTCACGGTGACCTCAGACAAACAGAGTGGGATCAGGGCTCCTTGACAGTGTTTCCCACTGAGGCCCCAGGCCCCCCACGTGAACAATGTGAATCCGGGGACTCTGTCATTTCTCAAGTTATCTGGATCCTCTATGAAAACCTTTAAACTCAGAGTTTAAGTCTCAGTGTGGTGTGCCATGGCTCAACTAGCAGTAGCTTTAAGTGCAGAGACTGGGTTTGTAAAGCACTATCTTACAAAATGTGAAGTTTAACCTGTTGCATGTAGGTCTCTCCATAAGTGACCATGTTTTAAAATAGTTCATAGATTTCATTCTTTCTGTCTTGAACAGATGTGTATTTAGAGTAGAATCTCTTCTCCCTCTTCATTTCTAAATAAATCTATTTCCTATTTATTCCAAATCCTTTATCAGTGGTTCCCCACCTGGTATTGTAGGGTTATGTGTCCTCAAGGGCCCTAAGGAAACCCTTTCATTTATTTTCAGTATCTCCTACAGAAAGTGTAATTTTATGATAAGGTTGTACTTACTCACTATAAAATATTTCATTGCCTTCAAGTGAAACAGTGAACAACCCAAGTGGCACTTATGCAGATCAGAAGGTTTGATTAGCCCTCAGTACCTGAAATATAAGAAAACATAAGGAATATATTGTATGATAACATAAATTTGTTTGGAAGATGGAAACTTTCAAAATGTGGGGTTCACATGGGCAAATCATGCTTGATGAGAAGATATGGCCCTGCGACTGCATTGTCACCCAGCTATGTCTATTATACCTTTGAGAGTTCAGAAGCTCATTGTCACTGTGAAAAATGTCTTACACACTCATTACACAAACCTCTATTTCAACGGATGCCAAAGCGCAGCGACTGAAAAGGTCCATTTGTTCAAATGTGCCCTGGGGATTCAGTGGGCACTGAGATCCTAGATAATTCCAGGATCAAAGACTAAATAATAAAAACTGTCACCCACTTTATCACTAACTGGGGTTATTGCCACTGGTAATGCATGTTCAGTGGATTCCCTGGACACCCTGGGAAGATGGGGGCCTTATAGTGCAGCTGAGTGTGGTCCTGGGGACCACTGACATTGCATCACAAGCGTGAAGCTCTTATACCTGGGGCGACAGCGGCAGCTGCTTCTCCCATGTCTTTGCGGAGATAGGAGAATGCGGGCAACTAAGGGCTACTTAGTGTCATTTCCTTTGCTAACAAAAATTCCAAAAGAATTCAAAGAGAATTTTATTTATATATGATTTACAAAGCAGGGACATAGCCCTCGGTATGAACCAAAGATATGTTCCCAGGTGAGGAGGGAGAGCAGGGTTTTTAAAAGGCATAAGTTATCAAAGGGATGCATTGCTAGGGGAAACAAGACCACAAACGTACACCATTCATTTTCGGATTGGTGGGGGCAGCTGAACTTTCAACAGTTGGCTGACTCATTGGGCAAGCAAGTGGGGCTGTGAGGTGAGAACAACGGTTAGCTTGTGATTAACCATTTGTCTACATCCTAGGGAAACTGAAGGTCCCTATGACTGATTAAATTTACTTCTAGAAATCGTAGCTCTGTCTGTCTATATAACGCTCAGAAACCCAGCCTTTCCCTAGATAATCAGCAACCCCGGAGGCAGCAGAAGACAGTAGCCGGGACCTGACTAATGGTCACAAGGTTCGGACCTCTGGTGGGATAAAGATAACACCTTGACCTAAGTTATGCTTCAGCTCCTGAGCCCTAAAGTGGAACAACCCCCTGGCTACTTTCCCCTGAGACCGGACAGAGGGATGCTGAAACAGACCTCAGAACTCTCCGCAAGACCAGAAGACATGATTTATTTCCCTTACCTCACCTCCGACCAATCAGTTCCCAGCACCACCCAGAATTCCTAACCCATGGTGTCTTGTGATTTTTCCTATAGACTCTGTAATCTACAGTCCATCGGGGGTTGTTTGGGCTTTTGGGCATTAGCTTTCTGTTCTCCTGGATGGCACCATTCGTAATAAAATAGCCAGTCTTTCTTCACTGCAATTCTCTGCTAGTGCCCAGTGGATGAACTCTTCTGTTAGATAACACTAGTTCTGGTCCAGGCTTGTAGGACAAAAGCTTTTGGGATACTTACCAACAGAAATCAAACAGCACAGAGTGACTGTTCATTTTTCAGGCAGTTACCAGGCCCCAGGAGCAAAATCATGCTCTGTAAGCAGCCTCAGAGTTCAAACTGCAAAAATCCCAATGTTGGGCCACATATTACAATATTAAAGTCCCTTTAAGTCCTCACTTTCTTTGTTTTTTCATAACACTTGATAATTAGAACCCCAGTTCTAACTCAGTGAAGGGCTTCAACAGACATGCTTTGAGCGCTGCTGCTTGGTGCCAGGCTCTGCTTTAAATGCAGGGGCTACAGAAATGAAGGTCGCCATCCCTGTCCTCAGGAAGCTCATACCTACTGAGAAAAGAGATCTCTATCTTCCTACTAATACGAGACAATCTCTGGAATCTTGTATTAGAGGTTGGAATAAGATGTTAATAGAAACACACTGGATGGAGTAGACCACCTGGGAGGGAAGGTGGTGACAGAAAGATGGGAGGAGGTGACATCTGAACTGGCCCATTGAAGGACGAAGGGGTTATGCAGGAACGGAGGGGGTGGGGATTCTGGCTTTACTCTGAAAGCCTAAGAGGGGGAGACATGAGCTTTGATGATGTCCCTTGATCGATCATTCCGTTTCTGGTTTCCTTTCCCAAGCCTTCAGATTTCTCAAACGTTCATCCCACTCGTTTCACCTTGGTTTCTAACGCAGTAGTTCTCAGTTTAGTGCCTGAACCAGAAACAGCAACAAGTAGGACTTGGTTAGAAATGCAAACTGGGGCCCCAATTTGAATTGGAACCGCCTGGAATTTCGCTTGATACAGACTCAGGCACCCAGAAGCCGAGGGTGATCTGGGTTGCTTTCCGTGCCTCCAGCTTGGAAACGACTGGATGACCCACTCGAGGTACTCGCCCTAGCCTCCGGGTCCACGGTGCCACCCCAGGTTGCCCTCTCGGGAGGCTTTTGCAATGGTCGTGCAGCTAGAGGAGAGAGGCTCTCCCACAGGTCTCAGAACCAGATTCATCGCCGCCTCAGATGGATAGCCTAACCCGGACCGTAGCGACGGCAGGCAGCCCCCGGGCTGGCGTAGGGGTGTTACCGGGTCCCGTAGTTAGGCGAGGGAGCCCTGCAGCCGGCCCGGGCATTCAGCGGCAGCGCCCCACAGCGGCCACTCCCACCCCAGCGGGGGAGGTGCCTTTCTACGAGACAGCTTAGTCAGGTGACAGTGGCGGAGCAACGTAGCACGAGACGCGGAAGGACGCGAGCGTGTACAGGACCCGGGACGGCGCCGGACATGCTGCCCCGGGAGCGGCCAGGGCTCGCGCTGCGGCTCCCGCTGCTGCTGCTGCTGCTGCTGCTACTTCCCACGCAGTGTCCCGCCGGTGGCGCCGCACGGTTCGACCCCACCTGGGAGTCCCTGGACCGCCGACAGCTGCCCGCTTGGTTCGACCAGTCCAAGTTCGGCATCTTCATCCATTGGGGCGTGTTCTCCGTGCCCAGTTTCGGGAGCGAATGGTTCTGGTGAGTGCGCCCCCCTCCGCACCGTCTGAGACAGCCTTTGTCCCCCGGGCTCCAGTCACCACCCGGCCCACCGCCTCGGGCTCCTTGTTTTGCTCACTTGTCACTTTCGCCTCCCACGCTGTTTTAACCGCGTTTAGAATTTCCGGTTGTTAAATGTGTAACTTATTGTGTAACGGGTTCATCCTAGATGAACAGTGACTTTTCCCTCCGTGTGACTGCAGTTGTCAGACACTTAATGGGGCTTTGGCTTCTCAGCTTCTGGATAGTTGGTTGCACTTATCAAGTGGTAGCTGTCACACTACAGTATAACCGTCACACGATTCAACCAGCAGAAACCAATCGACTTGTGCAGGGTCAAACTATGTGGGGTGAAGCTTGAGCCTAAACTCAATACTCAGACTCGATGTCCCATCTGCTACCTGCCAATATTCAGTCGTTCTGCCATGAAGTATGGTTACAACAGAAATTCATGGGTATGTGAGACGTCTGTTCAGTTGAGCCTGCACTGGTTCTTTAATGTTAAAATGTTACCATGTGTGCCTCTAGGAATTTTTTTAAAAAAGGTTCTGAATGTTACCCTAAAAAAACAAATCTTAATTAATAGCCTACTACAAGTAAGGTGCTGCACAAAAAAATTGCTCTTTGGACTTTACCTTGAGACCTGTAAAAATGTGCATGTAATCTCTTACAACTTTGAAGTGTTGCATACACCTTTCCTGATTAAGTACTCCAGGTCCTAATTCCTCAAGATAGAAATGTAATCAAATATACGTGTATGTATATAGTATATGTGTGTGTATGCATATATAAATACATGCATACACATATACTATATACACATATATGCATACACACATGTATTCCTAAGTAAAATAGAAATGAACAATGAGTTATTTAAATCTACTTTATATTATATATATGTCATGCAGGGAGTCACGCAGGGTCTCTGGTCCCGCTCCCCACATAAGAACGCAGGACATGGTGAGGCCAAACAGGAACACCCACGGAGCCATAGGTAGGGGGAGTCATACCACTATAGTCTCGCTGGCGGCTGGGTTGGAGAAACAGGAAGCAGGAGCCACACTGTTCACAACCCTCACTGCGCCACTTGCAGGCTCAGCCACCATCCTCTTGCTAGGCCCCCATTCTCTGCTAGCGTAGCCACGGCAGTTATATTAGTGGCCAATGGCTCACTGGTTACAGCTGACGGCCAACTAGCCACAGCTGATGGCCATCCAATCACAGTTGATGGCCATTTACTACCTGAGCCAGCACCTTTCTATGTGAGGTCGAGCCTGGAAACTGCTCTCTGGGGCTCTGTCCCCACAATATATTATATAGTATACATCAAATTTAATGTATACCATATATAGTAGATACAATACAGAGTATATTGTAAACTCTATATTGTATTAACATTACATAGTATACATTCTACCGTTTCTATAATAAGATTGACTTTCTGCAACCACTAATGTCTCTTATTAAATCAAGCCAGTTGCGTCAGCTCTGGAGGACTATTCATTGACTCTTTTGAAATCAACTGATGGTAAAACAAGGGATTCTTTCTTCCCATACCATGTGTTGGCAAACATATTTCAGGATGTTATAAATCTCTCTTTGCAAGTTTTGTGCTCTAAGGCATTTTGAGGTTAGTTTTGAAATGTTTCAGATTAGCTAGGTACATAAATTAACAGATTTTTTTCCTTTTATTAAATATAATACATTATATTTTAAGTTACCATTTTGTTCAGCCCTGAAGATTAGGTAAATATACATTTGGTGCTGGAAGAGGATTTGACATTTGTTAATTGAAATTAGTACTCTACCAAAAACACCTAGTTTTAAGTAATTTTATTCTTTGTGATGGTTAAATTTTCATTTTCTGCAAATGAACACAGGGTTGTTGTGGTAACCTAGAACAATAAAGATACTTCTCAAACAAAACAGAGTATATTCCTAATGGTCTGGAAGTGCATGAACCCTGTGAAAGTTTCTTTAATTATCTATGGTTTCCCTTCGTGTCCTTTCTAAACCTCTGCTCCCCATCCTAATGTGACTTGTGGGCAGTCTACTGTGGTGATGAATATATCTGACTGTCCTGAATGCAGTTCAAAGCCAAATATAAATGACCGACTGTTTAAGTGCCTCTTTTCATGTCTATTAGTATGACATTTGAAAAGTGGCTCTAGACAATATAGAGAAAGAAGCTTCAAATTAGACTGGCGTAGGAGAAAATATAAGAAATTCCTTATTCTTTTTCTACTTTATGACTGTCCGTTTCTTTTTTGTAATTCGACTGAAAAGGTAAAAATGTGTCATAGATCAATTAGAATACTTACTCTTCAAGGTATAGAAAATCCAAATAAAACATGGAATAATAGGGGCTTGTTGTCAAATTTAGAGGTAGTTGGCTCATTGATGAAATCAAAGACATAGGCTCGCTCCGTCATCCTCAGCCTGTTGACTTGTTCCTTGCCCAAACACAGGAAGGCTGGTTTTTCTTATTAGCAAGGAACCCATTCCTGGAAGTTGGCTTCCCCTTAAATTCCATTGGCCAGCATGGGTCACAATGTGTCTATATCCAAGTTGCAGGGGAAGCTGGGAAATTATGTATCTGACTTTTGAGCAGGCAAACAATAGTGCCTGTGACGTTTATCTTCAATGAAGTCCACTCAGCAGAAGCATCTCCTGGTCATTTTTGGGGAGGTGGTGCTGATTAGGGATTGCTCATTCTATAGAAAGACTCCTATGAAAGGCGTGGTGGTGGAAGAAGTAGAAGATGGGTCAGAGGTGGGGCCTAGTTACTGCTGTATTTCTCTACAATGTATATTGTTTTTTGATACAGTTTTCCTCATGAAGGCTTGCTTAGGAAATTTAGGCCCCGTAGCTCAGAATAAATGCATATAACAAGTAATCTTTGGAGGTTGAGTCAGTATATGACAGTAACAGCGTCTTCTTAATTTTACTGTTGCCGCTTCCCCCACTTGTTCATTGCTAGCAGATCCATGTTATATTTTAGGCACCCATCTTCCTGTGACATCTTCAGCACTTACATTACAAAGATACTTACTACATGCTGCAATTTAAAAGTGGGGAATTAATAACGAATGGGTGGCTGGGTTGTCTAGAATGGTCCAGTTTATGAGCTGAGTGGATTTCACAGAGGGATAGATGGAAGTGAGAATAGTTTGGGTTTACATAAGCTTTCTTTAAGGCAATGTTGAACTTAGGTGAAATGAGAAAAAGAATCTGGGTAATATTTGAGTAAGGGGGAATTAGTAAAGGGAGCTGGCGCAATTATTTCAAATGTTTGTATGTATTCTGTTTCTGTTCCTCCCCTTAGGTGGTATTGGCAAAAGGAAAAGATACAAAAGTTTGTGGACTTTATGAAAAATAATTACCCTCCTGGTTTCAAATATGAAGATTTTGGGCCACTATTTACAGCAAAATTTTTTAATGCGAGCCAGTGGGCAGATATTTTTCAGGCTTCTGGTGCCAAATATGTTGTCTTAACTTCCAAACATCATGAAGGTAAGTAAATGCAACATTTGCAAACACTGACAATGGTTATCGAATGTAAAGTAGTTCTTTTGGAAGAAAAAACTAAAGCAAGGTCATCCACGTGAACTCAAGAGTTTTCTCTTAGGACAACCATAAGTGGTTACTGATTTTGCTTATAATTTAAGGGACCACGTGATCCACTCAATTAAGAGGCATTAGGTACACAGAAAATCATACCCTCCACATAACAGAGAAAAAGAATTTTTAAAAAGGATCACATTTTGTTATATGCATATTTAACCACATTTCAAAAATTTGAGTAAAGTTATTTGAAGTGGGATGTGGGTTGCAGGTCAAAATTTATAATTAGAATTGCACTCTTTCCTTTCATTCCACCTCTGTAACATCTTGGGTACCATGGGAGTTATGCTACTGTAGTCTTGTATCCTTACCGACATACATGGCTGTGCTTTTGGCCAACTCTTACATGGCAAAATGGTGGACAATTTGCTAGTGATGAAAGTGACACAGATCACCTAAAAGGAAAAGGATTATGGACCTGTAATGGTGCTCAGAAATATCAGAGATGGTGGAAGACTATCTAGAAGGAAACAGAGTGATTGTATTAGTCTGGGCTCTTCGGAGAAACAGAGCCCAAAGGAAGTATAATAGATACAAAGAGATTTATTATAAGAAATTGACTCAAGCCGTTATGGAGGCTGAGAAGTCCAGACCCAGGAGAGCCGATGGGATAGTTCCAGTCTGAGTCTGCAGGCCTGAGAACCAGGAGAGCAGATGGTATAGGTTTAGTCCAAGTCTGAGTCCAAAGGTAGGAGAAAACCAAGGTCTTAGCTGAAAGACAGGCAGAGAAAGAATTCTTTCTTACTCAGTTTTTTATTCTATTCAGGCCTTCAACAGATTGGATGAGGCCCACCACATTGGGGAGAGCAATCTGTTTTGTACAGTCTACCTATTCAAATGTTTATCTCATGCAGAAATACCCTCATGAACATACCAAGAATAATGTTTAACCAAAGATCTTGGCACTCTGTGGCCTAGTCAAGTTGATGCATAAAGTTAACCATCACTTTGGTCCTACATTCATAGAATCATTTCCATCTATTACCATTTTGATATTTAGAAGATCAGGAAGCATCAACAAATCATGATTGCCGTAACTTCCTGTTAAGTGATCTGACAGTTTCCTCTGTTTGACATCTTTGCCTTGGCGTAAGAAATTTTGCCTCATTGTTTGCTTCGGGGGTGAGGGAAGAACCAAAACCACAAATCTGGAATTATCTTAGAATATTGTCCCCTTTGGCCACATTCTACCAGCTTAATGATTTTCTCCTATAGATGTTTCTCCTGTTCAGATGAATATTTATGAAGTGTGTTTGTTTGTGAACGTGTTGATTTCCTGCTGTAGGAACTGCTCCAAGCTGTACGGCACCAAGTTTTACATAGTGAGCTTATTAAAAGAACAAAACAACTCTCAATCATACTGTGATGAAGCTCATGTTTATAAACTTTCCGAGAACCCATGTTGTCAGACGTTTTCATTGCTTGTGGAAAGCCCCTGCTGCACTTGGTTAGGCAGGAAGGCCACTGTGTGAGTTTATGGTTGTAATGCTGAACTGGACACCCACGTGATTTTAGCATGGCCCAACATGAGGGCCTGTCATGCTGAAACATTTTGAATGAGACTCTAAACATCCACACTTGCGTTGAAGCTTACCACAGACATCTTCGGAACAAGTGTGAGTTCTTTTAAAAGCGTCTTAAACAATGCATCTAAACAGTGTGTCCATCTTAGACGTGTCCTGTTACAAGAGTCAAGTGTTTCACCAAAAGCGCCTTATGTACGTGACTATTCTCAAAGATCCCCTTAGATTTTAGTGGGGTAATAACAACCTACCTATGTTCCTAGGCACTAACTAAAAATTTTGAGTCTTTTATATGATTTCTTAAGTATTTCAGTTTATATATTGCTTCTAATATTTTTACATAGAACAACCAGCCATCTAAATGCAAATTCCTTTTAAAATACAAATTATTTCAAAGTGCTTGTCTAATGGCAGACATTATTTTTCTCAACCATTTAGTTGGTGGGTAATTGAAAGAGCAACATCTAAGCTTATGACTTTACAGTAGGATGAGATTACAAATGGTGGGTATAGTATTTTAAAGTACAGAACTATTGAGCAATAGGGTCGTACCCACCCCCACCCCCACCCCCACCCCTTGTTAAATGAATAATGAGACTAAAGGAGATTTACTGCGACACATGGATCACCAGTGCTCTAAAAATCACACTGTAATAAAATAAATAATCCTAAAAGCAGGGAATGCACTTTAATCTCCAATGTGGTCTGCTAATGTTGATTGTTGATTTTGTGTCAGACCCAGGGCTAGCAGTTGGTGGAGGATATGGTGGAGAACACTGCAGACATGCTGTTCCTCAAGGAGCGTATATTCTAAGAGGGAAAACCCAGAAGCTAGATCAGACTGTGAAGACCTTATGGGTGCCCTGAGAGTTACTTTTACAAACCTCGGTTCTACCTCATTGAAATTCTCATTTGCTTCTTGTATAAAAGCAGAATCTCTACTATGAAAAAAGTTGCCATACAAGTTGTTTGTAGAAGCAGTTATTTATATATCGCACCTACGATCACCTCTGTTGTGGCGTTCGGACAGGTATTTACTACGACTTATCCGTACACTTACACAGGTTTTTCTTATACTTGTGCAGGCTTCACCTTGTGGGGCTCCGAGTACTCGTGGAACTGGAACGCTGTGGATGAGGGGCCGATGAGGGACATTGTCAAGGAACTTGAGGTAGCCGTTCGGACCAGCACCGACCTGCGTTTCGGACTGTACTATTCTCTTTTTGAGTGGTTCCATCCGCTCTTCCTTGGCGATCAATCCAGCTCATTCCAGAAGCGACAATTTCCAGTTTCTAAGATGCTGCCTGAGCTCTATGAGTTGGTGACTAAGTACCGGCCAGAGGTCCTGTGGTCAGATGGTGATGGAGGAGCGCCTGATTGCTACTGGAACAGCACAGGTTTCTTAGCTTGGCTGTACAATGAAAGGCGTGTATGCGATTAGATTGCTGTAGTGACCTTTGAGGTTCCGAAAACATGGATAACATTTTCATGCCCTCGCTTCTTGAAATAGTTCCTTTCAGGCTCATGTGTGGTAGGGGGGAGGAAATCATAAATAATGCTCATTAGGCATGCCAGTATTTACTCAAAATAATCAAGAGTTTCAAATCAGGAATCAAACACAACTCAATAGTCTGATTTTGAAATCAGACTAAAAATCACAGATCCAGAGTTTTGAAGATACTCATTTTGTGGGTCCCTATTTTCATCTGTTCTGGGACAACTCTATTGTTTCTGATTGTGTGCTTTTCAATTCCTCTGATTACTCCTTCTTTTTATTCTCTTACTCTTTGATAACCTTTGCTGCCTAGTCAGTGTCCCCTTCTCTGTCTTTTTTCCGTCATCGTCAGCATTCTCACCTTTTCCTGTTCTCTCCTACTGCATGTTTCACCCTGTCTCATTACAACAGGGAATTCTGATTGAGATCCTCTATTAGGCTTGAACTATATGGAACCAATTTATATTTGTGACCAGAAGGTACTTGGTATTGTGCTAGGAAGGCAGGGAGTGGTCCGCTTATGTTCCCTGGTGCACACCCTGTGCCCAAACGGTGCACATCCAAATACTCTGGAGAGCTCTTGATATTTGTAACAGCAGTTCTTCCAGGTACTCCTTCCAACGAAAAGACTGGGAGCCATCCACTTCAATTTGTGAATCGAAACTGTCCCCTCTAAGGAGAGAGGTGCAGGAGGTCCCACCTGCCAGGATCAATAATGCTGTGGGGATATTTCATGCCACAGCGAATTCCATGATGGCAACAGTCAACTTTTCTGAGACTTTTTTTCAATACTAGGCACAACTGTAAGAGAAAAAGAATGGCTAGAATGTATGTATGAGATTATTCAGTCATAGGTGAGAAAACATCTTGATTGTAAATTCAGTTTTGGCTATCATTCACAATATGGGAACGGGGGAAGCTTCAAATAATAGTACAATACTTTTAGAAGTGTTGTGTGGCTGGACACTGGGCTGGGTGTTTCATATAACTTCTGTTCAAATACTATATGAAGAAATTGATTATTCGGAGGAGTTAGTTTAGGTAACTTGCTCTAGGACAGTGAGCTTGGAAAGGGACAGACAGGACTGCAACCCACCCAGGTTTGTTTGACTTCAAAACCAGGAGCTTTGCATTGTATTAAGCGACAGCGAATTTTCAGGAGTGGATTTCAGTCAGCTCTCTTTTCAGTGATATGTCCTTTTGTGTCAAAAATCTTTACTTTTTGTTTATAAAATGTATCCTTTTCATTTCAGCCCAGTTCGGGACACGGTAGTCACCAATGACCGTTGGGGAGCTGGCAGTATCTGTAAGCATGGCGGCTACTATACCTGCAGTGATCGTTATAACCCAGGACATCTTTTGCCACATAAATGGGAAAACTGCATGACAATAGACAAGTTTTCCTGGGGCTATAGGAGGGATGCTGGAATCTCTGACTACCTTACAATCGAAGAATTGGTGAAGGTACCCTAAAATGTCTAGTAACTACTATGGTAATATTCTTAATAGTGTGGGTGTGTGAGGATTATATTTTATAATGTGGGTAGCTCAATGGCCTATAAACACAGGACGTTATTCAGTCTTCCATGTTTGTTTTCCTAGAGAGTGACTACATGTGTAAGTCCATACATACAACATATTAACACTCACAAAGGAATTGTTTTATCTCTCTAAAAACTATGTTTATTCTTAATTGTTTAGCAACTGGTGCAAACAGTTTCATGTGGAGGCAATCTTTTGATGAATATTGGGCCCACACAAGATGGCACCATTTCTCCAATTTTTGAGGAGCGATTAAGGCAAATGGGGACCTGGCTAAAAGTCAATGGAGAAGCCATTTACGAAACCGTTACTTGGAGATCCCAAAATGACACTGTCACCCCAGATGTATGGTACGTTACTCTTGTTACCAGGTACGATCTGATAGAGGAAGGCATTTAAAATTTCTCTGAGTATATATATAAAGAGAAAAGTAGGATACAAACGGAAATTGGATGAAGGCCTATCTCTACAAAATACTTTCCAAACTTTATTTATTGTAAAGAGAAGGAAGGAAAGAAATCAGCATGCTCTTGAACACTTTTTGTTTAGTGAATTGAGCCTAAATCATCTCTAGATACCTCCTAATGGTGGACAAATTATAGTGAGAAGTCGTCAGCTCTCACAAAAGTTGTAAGCCATTCAGAAAAGTAAAAATGCTGAGTGGTTAATCCACGAGTGAGACTTCTGTTAAATCAGTTAAGTAAATTCTAACTTTTGCAGATGTTGTATCATATCATATTAGCAAGCAAGAGGTGCCAAGAGGGCAGAAAAAAATATTAAAAATCAGCTCAAATAACAGCATTATTGTAATTGATTAAAAATTGTCACTTGTTCATATTATTGAAATAAATCTAAACCTGAAATTTCTTTAAAATTAATTATCTTAACTTGTTAATTTTTCTTTTTATGGTATTCTATAAGGCCTTGCCTCAGATTTTTGTCTCAGCTTTGGAAGGTTCTGTGTGCCAGTGAGTGCCTGAATCAGACCCTGCAGATATGATGGCTTCTTATTGGGTCTTAACATATATAAATAAGGGTAGTATGAGTGAAGCTCTGAAAATTTACCATGTGTTGCTACTAAAGTGATTATAGCCGGATCAAATATAAAGCAAATGATTAGACTAAATGTTCTTTGATCTCACTTGATTTATGACTTAAAAATGCTGTCAGCTCATTGAGGAAAATAAATATAGACAGAAGCAGCTAATGATAGAATTTTAGAATGTTGGGTTTGGGAGCAGCCATAATGAGAACTTAGTACTGAGCCTTCATTTCACAGAAGCCAGTTTAAATTGGTTTTGGAATTTTTTTCTCTGCTTATATTTGTCTATGAGGGTGTCTGATCTGGGACGTCACAATTATTAACCATCATTCCATTAAGTTTTCTTTCAATAAGTAAAGCTAAAAACCAAGATATTTAACAAGGCTTATAAAGTCTTGTGTGTGGCTCCTACCAGTGTCACCAAGCTCAGGTGGCCCTGCTCTTCCCTCCTTACTGTTTAGAGCTCTTTTGCCCTTGGTTTCATCATATATATTTCCCCTCCCAGTACCAGTCATCTACAGTGTTGATGTAAAAAATGCCCAAAACTGTAGAGAATTATGAGTTTATTTGAGTCAAAACTGAGGACAAATGCTGGGCAGCAAGATTTCAAATGCTCCTGAGACGGAAAGTTTGGCAGTTTCTCTTCTGCATTTGAAATTAAGGAGGGAACATGAAGAAGATTACGTGAAGGTGGGAGAAAGCCAAGTGGGGATTGGGTTACAGGGTAGTTAACATTATGTGCTCTCTTGAGGGTGGTCATGCTTATTTCACAGGTATGTTAACCTAAATGCTCACAAGCAGTGGTCGGGGCTTGCTTAAGGCAAAGGTAAACCTTTTACCAAAAAAGTTATCTGCCTGAGGTGTGACTACCCACCATGACCTATGATCAGATTATCCTGAGAAGGTTACTTTCTGTAGAACCCCGTTTGCATACAGAATAGACTCCTGGGTACATCCTTAAAATCCTTTGAGATTTTAGCCCTGACTCACTGTCCCTGTCCCCAGAACTACCCTTAACCTGATTTTCAGTCATTTAATGTCTGTATTTACAGTTTTAATGTGCTGGCCCTCAATTCCTGCACCTCTTTTCTAGGGATCGTGTCCATTCTATTTTTGCTACCTCTTCTTTTGGTCATACCGTAGACCTGAATTACCAGCGATTGCACTCCTTCCATGATCTCAACTTAAAGCATTCCACTACTGTCTCTTCTCTTTTATTTTAGCTCATTCCACATAGCACTTCAGCTTCCAAAGGGATCTGTAATCCATTGATCACACTATCTTTGATCCCATCACGTATCATCTGTCCCTCCTGTCTTACCCTCTTGTATCTTTTCTTCTTCCTTATCAAGTTCAGATTCTGTAGCTGGTTACTCCATTGCAATCTCCTTAATTCTCTCCCTCTGTCATAATCATTAAAATCTCAACTTTGATTAAATGCAGCTCTAATTCCATGCCAGCCCCTGGGCAGCTAAACACACACACACACACACACACACACACACACACACACACACACGTCAAGTAAATTCACTTTTGGCTTTAAGGCCGAGTCCTACGTGATGGATGCTATCACACACTATTCACTCGAGGACATTGTTTTAGCAGTTCTCTCTGTTTTCTCATCTTCAGTTTTTCCTCTTTATTAGATACTTTCCCATCATATACAAATACGTTATTTCTTTCATCTTAAAAAAGTACTCTTTTGACCCTGCTTAGGTTTTCAGTCACCTTCCCATTTTCTCTCATTTCCTCTATTGTAAAACATGATAAAAGAATTGTTTTCACTTGCTATCTCCGATTTCTTGCTCCAGTTCTTCCCTGTAGTAAGGCCTCGGCCCCCCCACTCTCCAATGTCACTGTTATCAAAGCCCGTAATAATCTCTCCCTTGCCAAATCCAGGATCAGTTCCCAGACACTATTTTCTGAGCTTATGGCAGCATTTGCCTCCTTTGATTTCTGTCTCTCCTCGTCTTCTTCGTGCCTGTTGGCTTTCTTAGTTTGCTTTGCTGTCTCTACCTCAGGTTCTCAACCTCTAAGTCTTGAAGTGCCCTGAGACTTAGTCCTTGGACTTCTATTCTCTGTTTATCTTCATTCTCCAAGTGATTCCATCCATTTTCATGGCTTTAAATGCCACACCAATGACCTCTACAATGCAGACACATCTTTTCTTCAACTCCAGATTCCTATGTTCAACTTCCTAGTCAACATCTCCACTTGGAAGTATAAGCGTCTTACACCTCTTATGTCCAAAACGTACATCCTGATTTTTAAATTGGGCTCGAAATTTGCTCCACCCACCATCTTGCTCATCCTTACTGAATGGCACCTTCATCCATTTAGATGGTTGTCAGGCCAAAAACTTTGGTGTCTTTAGTTTCCCTTTCTTTTACATCCCACAGACAACCCATCAGCAAATATGTTTATTTTTGAAACATAGCCAGAATCTGACCACTTCTCATCTTCTCTGTGGCAACCCTCCTCCTGTTTGTCTCCGTTTTCTCTTCTCTGGATTATTGCAGTTTCTTGGCTTATCTGTTTCCATCCTTGCCCTACTAACTTATCTGCAACAAAACCTTTTAAGTAATAAATCAGGTTATGTCACTGCCATACTCAAATTCCTCCAGTGGCTTCCAGGCACAGAGAAAAAGCCAGGTCTCATTGAGGCTTACAAGGTCCTGTGAAAACTGGCTCTTTGTTGGCTCTGTGATCTCGTCTGCTCTCAGGCTGTCCCTCAATTCCTCTCCTTCAACTACCCTGCCCTCCTTGCTGTCCTATCAACAGGCCAAGTACACCCTTGCATTAGGACTTCTCTGCTTGTCAGTCTCTCTTCTTCAGGTACTCACATGACTTTTCCTCACGTTTTTCTGGTTTCCACAATGCCACCTCCTTAAAGAGGTCTTTCCTGACTCTTCTATTTAAAATAATACCCCAGATCACTCCTTTCCAACCTAGCATGCTCCATCCTTCTTACCTGCCTGCAATTTTCTCCATAGCTCTTAATCATCACCTGACATATATTTATTTGCTCATTCCAATTTTTCCCACTACAGTGTAAGCTCTGTCATTTTCTTGGAGAAGCTTCTTACTGATGGTCTAATCTAAAGAGATCCCTGTATTAAAATCTCTCAATTTTCTTGTCCTTCATAGTACTTTTCAAAACTCACACTATTACATTATTTGTGTGATTATTTAATGTCTGTCTTCCTCACTCTAGTCTAAGCTCCATAAGAAAAAGAACTAGGTGTCTGGTTTTCTACTGTATCCCTAGCACCAAGCACAGTACTTGGCTCAGTGTTGACATATGTGCATGTGTCTGCTGAATAAGGAATATGGAGATTTGATCAGCAGGTGGAAAGTCATCTATTCTTGCATCTTACCCGCTTCACTCATACTCCCTGCCTATTTCAACTGAGAACAGTCTGATGAGGCATAGTACTAGAAAAATCTTTGTTCCAAGAAATTCTTTTTAGTCCTGGGGAAGTAGGGGAGGAAGGTGCTGTGATATTGTTATTTATGATAAATATATTTCTGCTACAGAGCTCCTAAAACTCTGAGAATTTCCTAACTGAAGAGAGCTATAATGGTGTCTTTTGTTATGTTAATGAGACAACTTTTGGACCAGCACCAAAGGATGGGGGCTGGTTGCCAGGAGACCCAAATCTCATTATTAGAGGTTTGAAACTTTCAGTCCCTCTCTCCCCACCTCCAGGGAGGGAAGAGAGGCTGGAGGTTGAGTCAATCATCAATGGCCAATGATTTAATCAATCAAATCTATATAATGAAGGTTCCATAAAAACCCGAAATGACAGGGTTTAGAGAGCTTCCAGGTTGGTGGAGAAGCCTAGAGAGTGGCACTTCTGGGGAGGGCACGGAAGCTCCTCACCTTTTCCTGTACCTTGCTCTATGCAGCTCTTCCATCTGGCTTGTTCCTGAGTTATACCCTTTTAGAATAAACTGGTAATCCAGTAAGTGAAATGTTTCTGGGAGTTCTGTGAATTGCTTTAGCAAATCAGTTGAACCCAAGGAGGGGGTCTTTGGAACCTCTGACCTATAGCCTGTGGGTGAGAAGCCCAGGTGACTACCTGGCCTTGTGACGGCATCTGAAGTGGGAGGACTGGTGAGTCTTCTAGGACTGAGCCCTTAACCTGTGGAATCTGACACTCTCTCCAGGTAGAGAGTGTCAGAATTGAACGGAATTGTAGGACCCACAGATCATGTCTGAGAATTGTTTTGTGGTGTGGGGAACCCCCCTCCCCACTCCGTGGAACTGGGATCCCTTTTGGGTGCTGTTTACATTACCCCAGGACTATTTTTCATTCCCTGTATTAATGAAGACATTGGTAAATATTTACCAAATGCAAGTATCTCTGTAAATAATTCCAGATCTGACCCATAAATGAGAAATATTACTATGCTTTTTTTCCCCTTCTAAACAGGTATACATCTAAACCTAAAGAAAAATTGGTCTATGCCATGTTTCTCAAATGGCCCACAACAGGACAGCTGATTCTTGGCCAACCCAAAGCTACTCTGGGGTCCACAGAGGTAAGAGGGAATTTTATCTTTATTGTTCCTTTAAATTGTTGACTAGAATATCCTGATGAAGACATAAATTTTAACTTCAAAGGGAGCCTTAGATGTATTCCTCTTATTACTCATTGAGAGTTATTTTAAAATGAGCTTCATCAATGGCAATCTTTGGCCAAAATCTTTGAAAATTTTCTTTCATTTCTCAGAAAACTAAACTTACAAAACAGCTGCATTATCTCCATGCGTATCAATGTAATATATTCTTCTTCACAGTCATTCTATATTGTTCAAATTCACCGTATGTATCCAAAATGATTCTTTTCATAAAACTGGAATTTGGATTTTTCCCTTGACATCCCACCCCAGAATACATTTGAATAAAAGTAAGATGTCATGGGCCTACTATTTTAAGTTCATAAAAAAATTTGGAGAAAGTTACAGGTTAATTTAATAGTTGTAACCACTAGGTCTGGCACTGAGTTCATTTTGATATATTTTATAGCTTATTTTTAAGATATTGACAATTTCCTTGGAGGTGAATTGTCCATATGATTCTCTTTGCATAATCTTTTCATATTTTATTTCTAATGCTTGTGGCTGATCAGGCAGAAAAGAAGATAAGAGTTCAAATCTGATGTTTAATTACAGCTTAGTGGCCTGGGTATAACATTATCTTTGTATTTTATCAACATTCTGTTTGGCCCTCATTAACACTGTTACATAAAAGTTCATGGTGAAAAAAAAGAAAGAAAGAAGAAAAAAAAGAAAAGCCAAAAAAAAAAAAGTTCATGGGTTTTGTGTTTATATTGCTCTAATGGTAAGCAAAGTTTTATGGTTTATACATATGTAGAAAACTACTTATTTAAATTCATTTAGTATAAGACTATGGATATAAAACAGTTACAGTAAAAATTAATCACAATTACAGATAGTGAATTAGTGGAGGTTATTGGAAAATCTGGGGAGGAAGTCTGGCTGGATAAGGGAGGGACGCCTTTCTCTAAACGTTCTGCGTGAGAACTTAATTTGGGCAGATTGGTTCCAGAGTCATTTTCCCTGATCCTTTCTTTATTCAGCATTTTCTCTAGTCGGACACTTTATTCAACCTTTACAATTCTTCTTGCCCAACTCCTGCACACATGCTTATTGGAGAATAATCTAGGAGCAAGAATATAGGAGCAAGACAGATGTATGCACTCTGAGAAAGGGTTAAAACAATTTGTGACTACTAAGTAAAAAATGGATCTTCTGTTTACAATGCTTTGTAAGAAATATCAACCACTTCCTCTCAATAAAGTAGGTGAGTCCAAGAGATACATTTGGAGACATTTGTGTGTATGTTTTTAATTTCAGGTTAAACTACTGGGACATGGACAGCCACTTCATTGGACCACTTTGAAGGTCCAAAATGGAATCATGGTAGAACTGCCACATCTAACCTCTCACCAGATGCCCTGTAAATGGGGCTGGGCTTTGGCACTAACTAATGTGATGTAATGTGCAGCAGGGTGGTTCATGCTGCAGTTACATCTCAGATGAGAAAATACCAGGTTTCTATAATTATAGCACATAGAGAAAACAAATGTAAAACAGGTCAAGAAAAGTCAAATAATTGTTTAGGCAATGCAGCCCTTTTCCCCTCTTACTCCCTAATTTTTTCCCTAAATTACGCATGTAACTGTTTTAACTCTCCGGTGCACTTTGTAAAGGGGTTCAGAACAGGCCTTCCCAAGGTGTGTCACTTTGACTGTGAATTATTTTGAGCTGAAAGTAATCAAGACCCTATAGGCTCATGAGAAACTTTTACCTCTCCCTTAAAGAATTTAAATTTGGGGCCTTGCCCATAATAAGAGTTATCACTAGAAATAACTTTTTATGCCCTATGTATAGGACAAGACAAACGTGTAATTACTGAACATCTGATTTTCTCATTGTCCCGTGAATGACCTTCCTCCCCTGAAGCCCGAAGGCACCTCACCTCAACCTTAGCTCAGAATGCCATATAAACCTCATTTCAACTTTTGGTCTTTGAACCTCATATGTATGCAGGATCTCTGACTCTCTCATGTATGTGGGGTTTCCACACATACATATGTAATTACGTTTGATTATCTTGTTTATCTGCCTCATGTCAATTTGATTAAACCGGCTGGAAGAACCTATAGAAGGGTAGGGGAATATTTTTCCCTTCCCTACATTTGCTACTGAAATCTCTTCCCTTGAATTTAATTCCACGTGTGATTCAGAGGTGGAAATTTGTATTTTAGAGTAACTAGGAATTGGTGGCATTAAGGACTGAATGGTATCTCCTGCCAAATCCATATGTTGAAGCCCCAATCTGACTGTCTTTGGAGATAGAGCTTTATAAAGAGATCATTAAGGTTAAATGAAATCTGAGGGTGGGGCCCTAATCCAGTATGACTGGTGTCCTTATAAGAAGAGGAAGAGACATTAGGGATGCAAGCCTACAGAGGAAAGGCCCTGTAAGGAGACAGTGAGAAGACAGGCCATCTGCAAGCCAAGGAGAGAGGCCTCAAGAGAACCCAAACCTGATGACACCTTGGACTTTGAGCCTCCAGAACTGTGAGAAAAAAAATTACTGTTGTTTAAGCCAACCAGCTGGCAGTATTTTGTTTATGGCAACCCTAGCAGAGGAATACAAATGGTAGGTATATAATAAATTTGACCTAATGTATTTCCAGTGCTTGTAGTAATTGTGTTTTCATAAAAAAATTGTCTTTTTTCTTCTTGGTAATAAAACTGACATATGTTCACTGTAGATATTTTAAAACATACAGAAATACTCAAAGATAAAATCACTGTTCAGATCACCGCTATTAACATTTTAGTACATATTCATCCAGATTTTTTGGGGGGTGAGGAAGGGGTGTGGGATTGGAGGTTTGGGCCTATTTTAGTAGGTGGGCTAATTTGAGTTCCAATTTAATTTAGTAAATTTGCTTCCTGTATTTGCTTTCAAGCAAGCTAAAGTTGAAAACCTAGTTGAAAATTAGGAAATCAATTTAGATCTTTCCTAAAGATAAAGCAAAATAATGAAGCAAAAATAATACTAATTTTGATGTAACTTTAAAGAAACACTAATTCACTGTTGATCAACTTCAACAAAAGATGTTCAATATGGCCAGATCTTTATTTGAAGTATTACAGCTTCCATTTTGTCACATTAATCAAATGCAGATACCTCAATGTTTCTAAAAAAACAAACAAACAAAAAAGCTTCAAATAGAGAGTGAAATAAAACTTTAAAAAAATTACTCATTGTTGAATTTCAAATTTTTGAAACCATGCCAAAGTATTTACATGAATAAATACTTTAATAGTTCTAAATCTCTATTAACATTATATTAGAGATACAATGTGGACAGATTTACGTGATCCCGAACACTAGACTAAGAAACAGCAAAAAAAAAAAAAAAAAAAAAGGAAAAAACCCAAACAAACTCAAAAAAGCAGTGTTATAGAATCTAAAAGTAGGGTCATTTTTTGAAAAAAGTATTTTTGAGACTAAAATCTGTCAACCACTTAAATTCTTACCCTGTCCACCTTTATTTACACATTGAGAATAAAGGAGACAAGTGGAAATATTTAAGAAAATTATAATTAGATATAGGATATAGTTAATAAGTAGCTATTATGGAGCTAAATGACAAAATACAAACCATCAACAAACGTAACAACAGCCTACTGAATAGGAGAAAACATTTGTAAATGATAGATCTGATAAGAGGTTAATATCCAAAATATATGAAGGACTCATACAATGTAAGACCAAAAAATAAACAGTCCAATTAAAAATGGGCAGAGGATCTGAATAGACATTTCTCCCAAGAGGACATACAGATGGCCAAAAAACATGAAAAGATGCTTAACATCTTCAAGCATCAGAGAAATGAGAATTAAAATCACAATTATTTATCACCTCACACCTGTCAGAATGGGCATCATCAATAATGGACAAATAACAAAAGCTGAAGTAGATGTGGAAAAAAAGGGAACTCCTCCTGTACACTGTTGGTGAGATTGTAAATTGGTACAGCCACTATGGAAAACAGTATGGAGACTCTTCAAAAAATTTAAAAAAGAGCTGCCATATGATCCAGCAATTCCACTTCTGGGTATTTATCTGAAGAAAATAAAAACACTAATTTGAAAAGATATATGCACCCTTATGTTCACTGCATCATTACTAGTAATAGCCAAGATATGGAAGCAACCTAGAAGTCTATCAATAAATCAATGGGTAGAGAAGATATGGTATACACACACAATGGAGTATTGTTGAGCCATAAAAAGAATGAAATCTTGCCATTTGCGACAACATGGATTAACCTAGAGGGTATTATGCATATATATCACACACATATATATACACACATTGTATATATACATGCACAGTAATAAACACATTTATACATGTTTGAAGGAGAAAAGTAGAAGCTGTTTTAAGTAATCTCCATTTAACCGACTCACTAGATTAACTGATGCTCTCCATTTCCTTGAAAAAGCAAACTGATTGATGGCAAGAGCAAGCTGCGGGCTTTCAGTTAGCAGGCTTCTGTCTGGCACACCCTTCACTTCGATTTCCACTTGCTGCAAAATATGTTTATCAAGGGTTAGTTGAGTTTGTCATAGTGGGTTGAATAATATTATTATTGAATGATACTGAATATTCCCCAACAAGTCATGTCCACCCAGAAGCTCAGAATGTGATCTTACTTGGAAAGTGTCTTTGCAGATGGAATTCAGATAAGTATTGAGATAAGCTCACATTAAATGTGGGTGGGTCCTAAATGAGAGTATCCTTATAAGAGACAGAGAACTCAGATACAGAAAAAATGACCATGTGAAGACAGACAGAAATTGGAGTTATGCTGCTACAAGCCAAGGAAGACCTGGGGCCACCAGAAACTGGGTGAGTCAAGGAAGGATTGGAAAGATTCTTCCTTAGAGCCTTCAGAGGGAGCATGGCCTGCTTGCAACTTGATTTTGGACTTCTAAGTGCCAGAACTGTGGGAGAATAAATTTCTGTTGATTTAAGCCACCCAGTTAGTTGTGATTTGTTATGGCAGCTCTAGGAAACTAATACTTACCAAACTGATGATGTCAGCTCAACTCTTTATCATGATTACATGAACTGATGACATGTATGTGTGAAGAGTTGCTTTCTGTGAAAACCAAGTTGAATAGAAAGTCTAGATAAAAGTGTGTTCCCTTTTTATTTATTTATTTTTTAAGGTATTGGTTATTTAACTGTGGACAAAACAGTTCTACAAGATTTGGGGAAATATACTGAAAATCTACAAGAATTTCGTACCTATTTCACAACTGTGTAATGTAATGCATGTAATTTGTATAGAGAAGGTCTATAAGCAGATGTATACTGAAGAGGTAGAAAAGGCCTTGTTCCTACATTAAATAATTGGCAACTAAAAAATATTTATATTTTAAATTAAAATATCTAAGAACACGTGTTATTTATTGTTTATGATATTCTGCTTTAAATGACTTTTTAGATTAAACAACTTAAGGTTCCCAGACAAGGGCTGTTACTGTATTGTGGGAAGACAAATTTGCAATGTCTAAGGCCAATTAGTTTCAAGTACATTGGTTTTTACCTTGTCGTCTTTTCAATTGCCATTAACTCTACAGATGCAGATGATTCCAGGTGATAATTTTCAGCTGTTCGGCTTTCTGTCCTTACAAGGCCACACCTGGTTCAGTCTCATATTTTCCTTGGATGAAATCCTGGGTTAATACTGCTGGAAGAGACGCCCTATTACACACACATTCACTAATTTTCCAAAATGCAGTGTCTCTGTCACCCTATTAGAAATAATATAGTCTGCCACATTTTGAAAAGAAGCATTTGCCCTCCTCTCCACTGTTACATTTTTTTTTATTTTTTAAATATTCTAGACACAGATTTCCAGGCAGTTGGCTTCGGGCCTAGCCTGGCCTTAGAAGAGACTTCACAATTCATTGTCTACCTTCCACTATTGAGCTATATGTTATGTTGGAGGAACATAAAACCATGTTACTGAAAATATTCTTAATTACTGAAAATATATCAAATATACTGATACATCATTTATTTCTGCCCTAATTACCCTTATAAACACAGCACTACAGATTTACTAGAGACAGTGAACTATTTCTTTTCAGAAGGAAATGCTATTTATTTTTTTCTAAAGCAAGTTGAAAGAAAGCATCAATTATATTACCAGTTAAAGTGAAACTTGAAAACTAGCATTTTCCCAAAATAACAGCAAAAATGCTATGAGACAAATAGCTATAAAGTATTAACAAAACCATATTTTACTAAAATATTTTATTGCAATAAGATATCCACTCTGCTCAAAATCAATACAAAGTAAGTTATTAAAATTATTTACATACAAATGAAACTATAGTTAATAACTGTGAGTAAACAGCATCAACACAATTTTAGACTCTAAATCACTATATAATTTTCTAAGATTGTTAACAATAGTAAAGGAAAAACATCCTGATCATGGTTGGTAAATTCACTGATTTACATAAAAAGAAAAGCCTTCCATCAAGTACATTTAAGACAAATAATTCATTCTTTTGAAGAGTAACTGGAGAAAGTCTAATTTACACCTATACACCACAGTCCAGTGAACTGTATGATTGGTTAAATAGCATATTTTCCAAACTTCACACCTATTTCCCACCAGATTTTACCTCAGTATTAATGTCAAAGTAAATTGAATTTCAAATATTAAAAACAAGTATCTACATTACTTTTCAGTCAGTTTGAAGCTAATATCCATGGTGTAACAAATTCTGATATTTGCACTGTGTCCATTCAGATATGCCCACAAAAAGTAGTCTGTTGATGAGTTTAAAAATACATTAAGATGACAAATCTGTTTCATTCTGAAATGAAACTTTAAGAATATATTTTTATTAGGCATTTTGGTAACAAATCATTACCCTATATAGTTGACTTATTCAGTATATTTTTAAAAGTAAGTGAAGTCCACCAGTTTTTGTTGGGAAAAAAAAAAATCATTTCTCCAGTTGTTGAGGAGTACTAAAAGCTTCGTAGACATTAGCCGCAAAGTCTCTCACTTGCTCCATCATCAACAGATCCTAGCAAAGATGACAATAAAATGTTACAGTTTGTAAAAAGTACAGATAATTTGAATTCATTTCTGAAATAAAGCAATGAATTTAGGTCTAAGTTTTGTGGCGTTAAGGTCTAGGAGATATTTATTGTTTAGGTTCTTATATTAGGGATGGTAAGTATGCTATATATTCAAGTGTGACTTTGAGAAAAGACCCAAAATGGTCTTCAAATGGATTTTTATGTGTGCCAAGTGCCAGATAAATATCTTTTGAGTAAAGGATTACAATACTAAGGATACAAGTCTAAAGGTACTTTGGCTGGACGCTGACATGATGTGGTTGAGGTATATTACTTTCTAGAAGATTTAATATAGAATATATGTAGTATGTCATATATATATATATATATATATATATATATATATATATACGCACATACATAAACCACACATGCGCACTTGAGAACAATGGTTCTAAAGGCATTTGTGAGTGAAAAGGAAAAAAAATTACATCTTTATTTTCATTAACCTTTAACTAAAATCGAGCATTTCCTTCAATCATGAATATAAGCAACAAACTGTGATAGTATTAGCAGAACTTGTGAATTTATCTTCTGTAGAAATCATTTTCGTATCATATGATAGTTGTAGAAGTTACATGAACTGCCATTACGTCTTGTATAATGCGTGAACAAAGAAGCAATATTGTGACATCAATTTTTAAAAGTATTTTGAAAATTATATAATTGATTTTCTTTAAACCCTATGTATTTTACAATATGCATTTGTAGATATTGTTCTTAGAAGGGGTCCATAGACTTCATCAGACTGTGAAAGATCCTTGACACAGAAATGGTTAAATGCCCCTGTGAGAGGCAGAGGACTAGGAAGTGAACCTAGTCTTTGTGTCCCTCTTAAGTACCAGAAAACCAAAGTGAGCTTTAGGCAAGTCTTGATCTCATGGGTAAATTCTCTGAACATCATTCGGTATTTTAACTCATAGAAATGATAGTTAAAAAAATTGGTGGAAGTCTTGTCAATTAACAGCCTATTATATACATTTAATCTATATCCAGTCACACTAGAGAACTTTGTAAACAGTATCAGTGGTATTTTTACTAGATTGAAACCTTTTGTTTTCATTATCAATTATACAGATTTTAATTAAGTAGCACATAAATTACTTAAGCACCAAGGCTGCTGGTGGTGTATTATGCTCAGTTTTATTACACTTGTCTGTCAGGATAAACGGCCTAGTGATGTAGCCAGAGACTTTATGAAAGTGGAGAAAAGTAAAGTTAAGGTTTGAATGCCAGAAGTTACAGCCTTTTTTCTCACACTGATATACATGTGAAAATTTAATTAAAAATTTAAAACCAAGTTTTTAATGTAAAAACATTTGAGCTTAAATTAAGTTTAAAATTAAGTGAAATGAGATCAGCTTTACTCACTCTTCTGCAATATGAATGCCTAACTCTCACGGGTGAGAAACATGGCAAAGAAGACTGAACAGAACAATGAGGGGAAATAAGCTTGTGAAGGACAAGCTAATGACACTATACAGAGAAAAGAAGAAATACAACCCAAGACTCAGTGCTCTTCATGTTCCTGAGTAGAAAGTCCACATAGAAAATACTCTAACTTGTCTGAGAAGATGCCGTCTTTACAGTGAGGGCTCAGGGTCTCTTCTCACTGCACATTACTGCAGTAGTTTGGAATTGAGGGGTATTGCAAGTCATTTTTTACTTGTAATACCGTTTCCAAGTTTGCAAATGACACAGAAAAAACTTTATGTGGATTCAAAGTTATCCTTTTAATATCAGTATCACTCCATGCGCTCTAAAGTGCTTTCCTAAGAAAGAAGGAGTAATAGGTAGACTAGTGAAAAAATTTCAATAACCTACTTGTCTATGCAGCGTTTAGTTAGCAAATTATTGGTGTACTATTAATAGTTATATTTGTTAATTATTAAAATGCTTTACTTCTCTACAAAAATGTTTTGGTTTTCCTTAAAATTTGAGGAACGAATCTGCCTCAAGGCTCAATATTCTCACTAGCACAGCTTAACTGTACACTGACCCCTAGAATGTATCTGGACTAAAATGCAGTCTAACAGGTGTAGAGCTATAATATGGAGATGGAAATTTCTAACCTAATCAATTTGCCATGATACGTTCTTACTCTAATGGGGCACTCTATCACATGTGGTTTCAAGTTTTTGGTTTCTTTGAACAAACATCACAGGAGAGAAATGTAATTTTACGTTAGGCAAACAGGACCACCTCCAAAAATACAATCTATTTATAAAACCCCAAAGCTTTCTTCTTACCTGAACAAAATGACTAGGTGTTTCACTGCAAACGGAATGGATCTGTCCATTTATTATTGGAATTATCTTAGCTAAAGGCAGGCTGACACTGGAAAGACTGAAAAATCATCACAGTAATAATTATTTTCTGAACTTTTCTTACAGGTATTTAACATTTTAATTGTAAAATTAATAAATAGGTATTGAAAAATCCTTAATGTATTCATAAGAAAATAAAAATCACATAATTCTACCACCTAGATAAAACTGTATACTTGACATCATGGTTAATTTCTTCAAGTAATTTTTATAAATATTGATGCTTGTGTGTTTTTAACAGATAACTATAACCTCCAAAGAAATATTGCTTTGAATTTTTAATTCATAAGCAGTTTTCACCTTATTAATATATCTCCCAAAGTTGTGTTTTTTAATTACACGGTAATCCATCTACCTGTGACAATTTATATCATCAGCTTCCTAGATTGGGCATTTAAGTTTTTGCCTAATTTTCCTTAATATAAATAACTCTTTGTGTTAACATGGGATTACTGGGTCAAAGGGTATTAATATTTTTAAGGTTTAAAAAATATATTTAAAAAATAAAATGTATATTGCCAAATGCCCTCTGCTTTTCCAGCAGTGTGTGAGAATACCTGCTCCATCATGCCTTCTAAAATGCCAAGCATTATCTTTTTCTTTAATCATTGTATGTTTGGTAGCTGAAAATGATATCTCAACAGTTTTGATATTTCTCTTAATTTCTAGCAATGTTTACTGTTTTTCCCCTCCACTCCAGTGAATTGTACCATTACTTATCCTGCTGTGTAAGCAGGAAACCTAAGCATTAGTCTTGGCACTTACTTCTCCTGTATCCTATATCCAATCTCTCCACAATCTTAAATATTTCTCAAATGTATCTACTTTTCCCCATTGCCAAACCTAGTCCAAACTAAGCATTACCTCTTGTCTGAACATTCGTGAGATGAATAAATGTGAGATTATGTATAATGATTGTTAAATGATTATATGTGATATGAT